>NC_140769.1:144645724-145093984 GCF_044657685.1 Stegodyphus dumicola | reverse complement strand
AGTGGGAAAATAGCTCATGTTCAAACATGCGTTAAGGATGCTTGTATATTTAGTGACACAGTTATCAGGTAGATTTTTGATAGCGTTGTTGCTAATTGTATCATAACCAGGTGCTTTCTTAGCTTTAAGTCTTTTGATAACTTCTTTAACCTCAATAGGCGAAGTGAACTTGGTAAGATTTCTAGCGGTCGGTGCATTTAGCCAGTCTCTAATGAAATAGGAAACTTCATAAGTAAAATTGATGTTTCTGGGTTCTCTGTTCGGCATAAATTGTTGTTCAAAATGATTAGCAAAGATCTGTGCTTTTTCACTATTGGTGGTGGCAACGTGATTGTCCGAATAAATAGGTCTATTGCTGCAAGGCTTGCGTTTTAAGTTTTTAGCAAATTTCCAAATAGAGCCGTCAGCAGGGTTGAGATTGAGAAGTTTCTCTTCCTCAAACTTCGTTACGGTATTCAGCAATTTTCTTTTTAATATCTCTGTTTAATTTATTCCAGTCTCTTTTAACATATGGACTCCAGTCAAATGCCATCTTTTGCGTAATTTATTCCGTGCGGAAATAAGATCTCTAATATTGCGGGGGAGAAAACTGGCGAATTGCTCTCTGCTAATTTCTTTTGAGGCATTATTAATGGCAGATTTGACGCCATTAGTCAAGTTTTCAATTGCAACGTCAACATCTTTCCTGGTTTTGAGTGGACCGATATTCGGGGGATTAATCTGAAGAATATCTTTATAGAGATTCCAGTCAGTGAGTTTAATTTTATTTGCATTTTTATCCCTGGCGACTCCTAGGGTGGCAACCACTGGCAGATGATCAGACGTGAGTTCGTGGAGAACTTCAATAGTCATGGGAAAGGAAGTATTAGTAAGAAGGAGATCTAAAATCTCTGCTCTGCGAGGATCATTTGGCCGGTAAGTATATTCAGCTGGCGCCTCTAATGCAATGGGGTGATTCGTAATAAAATCATGTAGAATTTTTCCATTTTTATTTGTCTGTCTACATCCCCATTCTTTATTTTTTGAATTAAAGTCCCCAGCAACGATAAACTGATGATTGTCAGGGCAAATACTTTTCAGAATATCTTCATTAAGCTCAATATCGGGTGGGTTGTAAAAGCACTAAAATAAACAGTCCCTATGTAAGGTAGTAATATTGAAACTGTGACCATTTCATTTGTGGAGTTTCTTTATCGGAAATAAAACAAGATTGCAGGGAGTTACGTACATAGATTGCGACTCCTCCACCTCTTTGATTCAAGCGATCACATCTATATGTGCGATAATTATTAATATTTATGTTCTTACACGGAGTGGCGTAAGTCTCAGAAATTAAAGCGATGTCAATCTCATGAGTAGTGAGGAAATTGTGTAGTTCCGTGATTTTATTAAGAATGCTGTGAGCATTCCAAAAAACTGCTCGAATGGGGGCCTTATTAATGTTGTGATTGGCCATTATGGTCTCCGGATTGATGAGTTTCTTGAATTACCGCTTTGGTCTGTTGAATTTGCTGTGAAAGCAAAAAGCCTGAGCTTTTAATTACATTAACAAGTTCAGCCAAGTCGGCGAACACCTTTTTCGCTTCACTAATCGTGTCAGAATATATTCCAGTAGAGAGAGCTTGTGCGTAGCTTTTGCTTTCTACTACTCTGCTTGTGTAGGCTTTTACTTTCTCTTGTTTTTTCTTAGGGA
Source organism: Stegodyphus dumicola (assembly GCF_044657685.1). Classification (NCBI taxonomy): domain Eukaryota; kingdom Metazoa; phylum Arthropoda; class Arachnida; order Araneae; family Eresidae; genus Stegodyphus; species Stegodyphus dumicola. The sequence continues at coordinate 145,092,291 of NC_140769.1, read as the reverse complement.
ATTTGTCACATCCTCTAAAATTCGATGTATGTTCTTGAAGGCAATTGGCACATTTTGGTGGTTTTTCTTTATTTTTATTTGGGCAAAGATAAGATAAATGTTCTTCAGCGCACCGAACACATTTGGGCGTAAAGTAACATCCTGCTTGAGTGTGGTGGAACCCCTGACAACGGTAACATTGTAGGGGCCCAGCTCTACCCTTATAATCTTCAATTCTTACCCTAAGCCCGCATAGGTTAGTAATGTTATGTATTTCCTTCGATTTATCCTTTCTGGGTAGTGAAACAAGAAAAAGAGGCAATTTAATAATCTCACCATTTCTCCTGCTAGTCATTTGTTTGATAGAACTAGCGACGAAATTTTTAAATTTTAATTCCTCATTAATTTCTTTGATTTCTGTATCATGAAGTAGTCCCCTAATGACTACTTTAATATCTTTATCTTGTGGCAAGATAAATGAGTGATGTTCAATTTTTGCGGCTTGAAGCAGCTTAACTATCACCCTGTAGTCTTCGTCATCTTTAGTCATAATTCTAATGCCTTTAGGAGTATGACGGCTATCTACTTCAATATTACGCTCTTGAAAGGTTTTCCTGATATTATTCCAGACCTTGTTAGTCACTTTAATGGTAATAGGTGGAATTTTATATTTTCTGACAAAGTTTGTGTCAGTTATCTCATTTTCGTCTTTATTTTGTGGGTGTGTTTCGGTTTGAGAGTGTTCCGTTTCCGGAGCAGTGGTATCCATTGTATCATTTTCGGTTTCAGCAGTAGGGGGTAATCCCTGTTGGTGTTTGCTATTTTCTGTTGACTCATGTTGTTTATCTTTTGATTGTGTGTCATCATTAGATTTCTTATCAATAATATCAGAGTTAATGTGCCTAGTGGCACGTGGTAAGTCAGTCGGCATATCTTGTTTTTGCTTTTTCGCCGGCGGTTTTGCCGATTTGGTGCGTACTGTCTGGTCGCCTCTTCGTTTAGTATAAAATTCTTCGTCAGAACTAGATTCCTGATCGAGTGTAATTTCTTTTTCGGAGTTTGTTTGGTCATTATCATTAAATGTTAGTGGACTGCGCGAACGTTCGTTGTCACTTATTTTATCAGCTTCGTCAGTTTTTTGTGTATGTTTCGTTTTATTAGTATTACTATTTCTGTCAGCTAAGTATGCGTTGATGCATGTAAGCATGTGCACGTAGAATTTGTAGTCACGTTCTTGTTCGCAAGTAAGCGCACCATCATCGCAACGCTTATGTTCTAGCTCTTCAATGAGCTGCTCAAAATTTAGGCTAATTCTGTCCATGATCGGTCCGAAAAATCCAAAAATTCGCCGCGCCCAAGTACGCAGTAAGACCCGCGCCCTGGAACCGGGCCCGCTCGACGGCGTCCCGGCAGACAGATGGGCGGGCGGAAACTCACAAGGCTCCTGACAATCACCTGACAGTGAGAGCTAGGGAGTAACTATGTGAGTTGAAATCCAGCAAGGAAACAATCAAATAGCAGTAAACACTCAGCAATTAGGCGTGATAGCAAGAATATGGCAAGATAAGCAAGGCATAATCATAATCCGAATAACCGTCACTGCGTTAGCACGTGTCCGTGCTCATCGAAGCGTGAAAACGGCGATTTGGATTTGGCGGAACTCCCCACGATTACGTCCTTCGCAAGCGAAGGCAACCCTGAGAATGATGCCGAAAAATCTCTATGATTACTGACTGACTGACTGTTTGTATATTGCCAGAATGCAGCACATGGCCTCTTGTCTGGCTCCATAAATTACCATGAAGGCACATCGCAGTAGTACAATCATCAGTTTAGAGAGGTAGTTGGTAAAAAGGGGGCCAACATCGCAGATCAAGCAAGGAGACGATCATGGACAGACGGGTAGTGTGTAAGTCATCATGTGCAATAACGAGAAACATAAATACAAAATACATAAATAAATACAACTTTTAAAATAAAGATACAATCATAAAGTAAAAAAATAATATAAATTACAAGATGCTTTACAATATTTACAATTCTTGATTATGTTGGAAAATTAGAGTCGTGAGTGAGGTGAGCCGCGAGAGGTCTCAGTTTTTCGTCGTCAGAGAGGATAATATACTTAAAAGTATCAAATATAGCAAGATGGTCACAGTTTAGTGCTTTATTAAAAAATTGTGTATTCAGCTTGTGCAGATGTTCTTTAATTGAATGGAGTTGAAAGTCATGATGCAATGTGACGTTACTAACGTACATATGTACATTAGTCATTTGTCTAAGCATTTTATTCTGTATAAACTGTAACTGGTTAATTTCATTATCTTTTACAGTGGCCCATGCAGGCGACGCATAAGTTAAAATAGGCCTGATCATGGTAATATATAGAAGTCTTTTCCTGCGAAGATCCAGGCTGGAGTATTTGCCAAGTAAAGGCCTGAGGCAGTTAATAATGCTGTAAGCTTTTCTCTTCAAGTTTTTGATATGATTTTTCCAGGTGAGTTGTCTGTTAAATACGACTCCTAAGTAAGTGGCTTCTTCAACATGCGGGACTGTTTCCCCAAACAGTGTAATATTTTCATTTAATTGTATAAGTCTGCGTTTCTTCCTAATCATTAATAGGTTTGATTTCTGTGCATTAATAGAGATACGCCATCTTTGGCACCATTCTTCAATGTCAGGCATGCGTAGTTGTAGCTTGAAAATAGCATGTTTGGCGCTAGCGGACTTAACGGCTAAAGCCGTGTCATCCGCGTAGCAACCAAGAAAATAGTTAGGATCATTGTCAACATTAGGGAAGTCTGCAACGTAAAGGAGATATAAAATGGGTCCCAAAATTGATCCTTGGGGGACTCCAGCATTTATTGGTTTGACACAAGAAGAGTCATCTCCTATGGAAACTGAAAAAGTCCTGTTAGAAATGAAAGAGACGATAAGCAAGATGATCTCTCTGTCAAGATTGTGATGAATTAATTTGTAGATAAGTCCTTCATGCCAGACGCGGTCGAAAGCTTTCGCCACGTCCAGCATGAGGAGAGCCACATTTTGATTTTTGTGCAGTGCGTCACCGCAAAACTCAACCAATCTAATCAGTTGCTTGGTGGTGGAAAGTTGGCTGCGAAAACCGAACTGCTCAGGTGGAAGTACAGATAAGTATGATCTTAGTCTGGTAAGTATAATTCGTTCAAAAATTTTCGCAAAACCGGCGAGCAGGCTAATGGGCCGGTAACCATCCGGTTTTGTGATGTCTTTTCCGGGCTTTGGAATTAAAATCATTTTTGCATGCTTCCATGCAGTGGGAAAATAGCTCATGTTCAAACATGCGTTAAGGATGCTTGTATATTTAGTGACACAGTTATCAGGTAGATTTTTGATAGCGTTGTTGCTAATTGTATCATAACCAGGTGCTTTCTTAGCTTTAAGTCTTTTGATAACTTCTTTAACCTCAATAGGCGAAGTGAACTTGGTAAGATTTCTAGCGGTCGGTGCATTTAGCCAGTCTCTAATGAAATAGGAAACTTCATAAGTAAAATTGATGTTTCTGGGTTCTCTGTTCGGCATAAATTGTTGTTCAAAATGATTAGCAAAGATCTGTGCTTTTTCACTATTGGTGGTGGCAACGTGATTGTCCGAATAAATAGGTCTATTGCTGCAAGGCTTGCGTTTTAAGTTTTTAGCAAATTTCCAAATAGAGCCGTCAGCAGGGTTGAGATTGAGAAGTTTCTCTTCCCAAACTTCGTTACGGTATTCAGCAATTTTCTTTTTAATATCTCTGTTTAATTTATTCCAGTCTCTTTTAACATATGGACTCCAGGTCAAATGCCATCTTTTGCGTAATTTATTCCGTGCGGAAATAAGATCTCTAATATTGCGGGGGAGAAAACTGGCGAATTGCTCTCTGCTAATTTCTTTTGAGGCATTATTAATGGCAGATTTGACGCCATTAGTCAAGTTTTCAATTGCAACGTCAACATCTTTCCTGGTTTTGAGTGGACCGATATTCGGGGGATTAATCTGAAGAATATCTTTATAGAGATTCCAGTCAGTGAGTTTAATTTTATTTGCATTTTTATCCCTGGCGACTCCTAGGGTGGCAACCACTGGCAGATGATCAGACGTGAGTTCGTGGAGAACTTCAATAGTCATGGGAAAGGAAGTATTAGTAAGAAGGAGATCTAAAATCTCTGCTCTGCGAGGATCATTTGGCCGGTAAGTATATTCAGCTGGCGCCTCTAATGCAATGGGGTGATTCGTAATAAAATCATGTAGAATTTTTCCATTTTTATTTGTCTGTCTACATCCCCATTCTTTATTTTTTGAATTAAAGTCCCCAGCAACGATAAACTGATGATTGTCAGGGCAAATACTTTTCAGAATATCTTCATTAAGCTCAATATCGGGTGGGTTGTAAAAAGCACTAAAATAAACAGTCCCTATGTAAGGTAGTAATATTGAAACTGTGACCATTTCATTTGTGGAGTTTCTTTTATCGGAAATAAAACAAGATTGCAGGGAGTTACGTACATAGATTGCGACTCCTCCACCTCTTTGATTCAAGCGATCACATCTATATGTGCGATAATTATTAATATTTATGTTCTTACACGGAGTGGCGTAAGTCTCAGAAATTAAAGCGATGTCAATCTCATGAGTAGTGAGGAAATTGTGTAGTTCCGTGATTTTATTAAGAATGCTGTGAGCATTCCAAAAAACTGCTCGAATGGGGGCCTTATTAATGTTGTGATTGGCCATTATGGTCTCCGGATTGATGAGTTTCTTGAATTACCGCTTTGGTCTGTTGAATTTGCTGTGAAAGCAAAAAGCCTGAGCTTTTAATTACATTAACAAGTTCAGCCAAGTCGGCGAACACCTTTTTCGCTTCACTAATCGTGTCAGAATATATTCCAGTAGAGAGAGCTTGTGCGTAGCTTTTGCTTTCTACTACTCTGCTTGTGTAGGCTTTTACTTTCTCTTGTTTTTTCTTAGGGAATTTGTCACATCCTCTAAAATTCGATGTATGTTCTTGAAGGCAATTGGCACATTTTGGTGGTTTTTCTTTATTTTTATTTGGGCAAAGATAAGATAAATGTTCTTCAGCGCACCGAACACATTTGGGCGTAAAGTAACATCCTGCTTGAGTGTGGTGGAACCCCTGACAACGGTAACATTGTAGGGGCCCAGCTCTACCCTTATAATCTTCAATTCTTACCCTAAGCCCGCATAGGTTAGTAATGTTATGTATTTCCTTCGATTTATCCTTTCTGGGTAGTGAAACAAGAAAAAGAGGCAATTTAATAATCTCACCATTTCTCCTGCTAGTCATTTGTTTGATAGAACTAGCGACGAAATTTTTAAATTTTAATTCCTCATTAATTTCTTTGATTTCTGTATCATGAAGTAGTCCCCTAATGACTACTTTAATATCTTTATCTTGTGGCAAGATAAATGAGTGATGTTCAATTTTTGCGGCTTGAAGCAGCTTAACTATCACCCTGTAGTCTTCGTCATCTTTAGTCATAATTCTAATGCCTTTAGGAGTATGACGGCTATCTACTTCAATATTACGCTCTTGAAAGGTTTTCCTGATATTATTCCAGACCTTGTTAGTCACTTTAATGGTAATAGGTGGAATTTTATATTTTCTGACAAAGTTTGTGTCAGTTATCTCATTTTCGTCTTTATTTTGTGGGTGTGTTTCGGTTTGAGAGTGTTCCGTTTCCGGAGCAGTGGTATCCATTGTATCATTTTCGGTTTCAGCAGTAGGGGGTAATCCCTGTTGGTGTTTGCTATTTTCTGTTGACTCATGTTGTTTATCTTTTGATTGTGTGTCATCATTAGATTTCTTATCAATAATATCAGAGTTAATGTGCCTAGTGGCACGTGGTAAGTCAGTCGGCATATCTTGTTTTTGCTTTTTCGCCGGCGGTTTTGCCGATTTGGTGCGTACTGTCTGGTCGCCTCTTCGTTTAGTATAAAATTCTTCGTCAGAACTAGATTCCTGATCGAGTGTAATTTCTTTTTCGGAGTTTGTTTGGTCATTATCATTAAATGTTAGTGGACTGCGCGAACGTTCGTTGTCACTTATTTTATCAGCTTCGTCAGTTTTTTGTGTATGTTTCGTTTTATTAGTATTACTATTTCTGTCAGCTAAGTATGCGTTGATGCATGTAAGCATGTGCACGTAGAATTTGTAGTCACGTTCTTGTTCGCAAGTAAGCGCACCATCATCGCAACGCTTATGTTCTAGCTCTTCAATGAGCTGCTCAAAATTTAGGCTAATTCTGTCCATGATCGGTCCGAAAAATCCAAAAATTCGCCGCGCCCAAGTACGCAGTAAGACCCGCGCCCTGGAACCGGGCCCGCTCGACGGCGTCCCGGCAGACAGATGGGCGGGCGGAAACTCACAAGGCTCCTGACAATCACCTGACAGTGAGAGCTAGGGAGTAACTATGTGAGTTGAAATCCAGCAAGGAAACAATCAAATAGCAGTAAACACTCAGCAATTAGGCGTGATAGCAAGAATATGGCAAGATAAGCAAGGCATAATCATAATCCGAATAACCGTCACTGCGTTAGCACGTGTCCGTGCTCATCGAAGCGTGAAAACGGCGATTTGGATTTGGCGGAACTCCCCACGATTACGTCCTTCGCAAGCGAAGGCAACCCTGAGAATGATGCCGAAAAATCTCTATGATTACTGACTGACTGACTGTTTGTATATTGCCAGAATGCAGCACATGGCCTCTTGTCTGGCTCCATAAATTACCATGAAGGCACATCGCAGTAGTACAATCATCAGTTTAGAGAGGTAGTTGGTAAAAAGGGGGCCAACATCGCAGATCAAGCAAGGAGACGATCATGGACAGACGGGTAGTGTGTAAGTCATCATGTGCAATAACGAGAAACATAAATACAAAATACATAAATAAATACAACTTTTAAAATAAAGATACAATCATAAAGTAAAAAAATAATATAAATTACAAGATGCTTTACAATATTTACAATTCTTGATTATGTTGGAAAATTAGAGTCGTGAGTGAGGTGAGCCGCGAGAGGTCTCAGTTTTTCGTCGTCAGAGAGGATAATATACTTAAAAGTATCAAATATAGCAAGATGGTCACAGTTTAGTGCTTTATTAAAAAATTGTGTATTCAGCTTGTGCAGATGTTCTTTAATTGAATGGAGTTGAAAGTCATGATGCAATGTGACGTTACTAACGTACATATGTACATTAGTCATTTGTCTAAGCATTTTATTCTGTATAAACTGTAACTGGTTAATTTCATTATCTTTTACAGTGGCCCATGCAGGCGACGCATAAGTTAAAATAGGCCTGATCATGGTAATATATAGAAGTCTTTTCCTGCGAAGATCCAGGCTGGAGTATTTGCCAAGTAAAGGCCTGAGGCAGTTAATAATGCTGTAAGCTTTTCTCTTCAAGTTTTTGATATGATTTTTCCAGGTGAGTTGTCTGTTAAATACGACTCCTAAGTAAGTGGCTTCTTCAACATGCGGGACTGTTTCCCCAAACAGTGTAATATTTTCATTTAATTGTATAAGTCTGCGTTTCTTCCTAATCATTAATAGGTTTGATTTCTGTGCATTAATAGAGATACGCCATCTTTGGCACCATTCTTCAATGTCAGGCATGCGTAGTTGTAGCTTGAAAATAGCATGTTTGGCGCTAGCGGACTTAACGGCTAAAGCCGTGTCATCCGCGTAGCAACCAAGAAAATAGTTAGGATCATTGTCAACATTAGGGAAGTCTGCAACGTAAAGGAGATATAAAATGGGTCCCAAAATTGATCCTTGGGGGACTCCAGCATTTATTGGTTTGACACAAGAAGAGTCATCTCCTATGGAAACTGAAAAAGTCCTGTTAGAAATGAAAGAGACGATAAGCAAGATGATCTCTCTGTCAAGATTGTGATGAATTAATTTGTAGATAAGTCCTTCATGCCAGACGCGGTCGAAAGCTTTCGCCACGTCCAGCATGAGGAGAGCCACATTTTGATTTTTGTGCAGTGCGTCACCGCAAAACTCAACCAATCTAATCAGTTGCTTGGTGGTGGAAAGTTGGCTGCGAAAACCGAACTGCTCAGGTGGAAGTACAGATAAGTATGATCTTAGTCTGGTAAGTATAATTCGTTCAAAAATTTTCGCAAAACCGGCGAGCAGGCTAATGGGCCGGTAACCATCCGGTTTTGTGATGTCTTTTCCGGGCTTTGGAATTAAAATCATTTTTGCATGCTTCCATGCAGTGGGAAAATAGCTCATGTTCAAACATGCGTTAAGGATGCTTGTATATTTAGTGACACAGTTATCAGGTAGATTTTTGATAGCGTTGTTGCTAATTGTATCATAACCAGGTGCTTTCTTAGCTTTAAGTCTTTTGATAACTTCTTTAACCTCAATAGGCGAAGTGAACTTGGTAAGATTTCTAGCGGTCGGTGCATTTAGCCAGTCTCTAATGAAATAGGAAACTTCATAAGTAAAATTGATGTTTCTGGGTTCTCTGTTCGGCATAAATTGTTGTTCAAAATGATTAGCAAAGATCTGTGCTTTTTCACTATTGGTGGTGGCAACGTGATTGTCCGAATAAATAGGTCTATTGCTGCAAGGCTTGCGTTTTAAGTTTTTAGCAAATTTCCAAATAGAGCCGTCAGCAGGGTTGAGATTGAGAAGTTTCTCTTCCCAAACTTCGTTACGGTATTCAGCAATTTTCTTTTTAATATCTCTGTTTAATTTATTCCAGTCTCTTTTAACATATGGACTCCAGGTCAAATGCCATCTTTTGCGTAATTTATTCCGTGCGGAAATAAGATCTCTAATATTGCGGGGGAGAAAACTGGCGAATTGCTCTCTGCTAATTTCTTTTGAGGCATTATTAATGGCAGATTTGACGCCATTAGTCAAGTTTTCAATTGCAACGTCAACATCTTTCCTGGTTTTGAGTGGACCGATATTCGGGGGATTAATCTGAAGAATATCTTTATAGAGATTCCAGTCAGTGAGTTTAATTTTATTTGCATTTTTATCCCTGGCGACTCCTAGGGTGGCAACCACTGGCAGATGATCAGACGTGAGTTCGTGGAGAACTTCAATAGTCATGGGAAAGGAAGTATTAGTAAGAAGGAGATCTAAAATCTCTGCTCTGCGAGGATCATTTGGCCGGTAAGTATATTCAGCTGGCGCCTCTAATGCAATGGGGTGATTCGTAATAAAATCATGTAGAATTTTTCCATTTTTATTTGTCTGTCTACATCCCCATTCTTTATTTTTTGAATTAAAGTCCCCAGCAACGATAAACTGATGATTGTCAGGGCAAATACTTTTCAGAATATCTTCATTAAGCTCAATATCGGGTGGGTTGTAAAAAGCACTAAAATAAACAGTCCCTATGTAAGGTAGTAATATTGAAACTGTGACCATTTCATTTGTGGAGTTTCTTTTATCGGAAATAAAACAAGATTGCAGGGAGTTACGTACATAGATTGCGACTCCTCCACCTCTTTGATTCAAGCGATCACATCTATATGTGCGATAATTATTAATATTTATGTTCTTACACGGAGTGGCGTAAGTCTCAGAAATTAAAGCGATGTCAATCTCATGAGTAGTGAGGAAATTGTGTAGTTCCGTGATTTTATTAAGAATGCTGTGAGCATTCCAAAAAACTGCTCGAATGGGGGCCTTATTAATGTTGTGATTGGCCATTATGGTCTCCGGATTGATGAGTTTCTTGAATTACCGCTTTGGTCTGTTGAATTTGCTGTGAAAGCAAAAAGCCTGAGCTTTTAATTACATTAACAAGTTCAGCCAAGTCGGCGAACACCTTTTTCGCTTCACTAATCGTGTCAGAATATATTCCAGTAGAGAGAGCTTGTGCGTAGCTTTTGCTTTCTACTACTCTGCTTGTGTAGGCTTTTACTTTCTCTTGTTTTTTCTTAGGGAATTTGTCACATCCTCTAAAATTCGATGTATGTTCTTGAAGGCAATTGGCACATTTTGGTGGTTTTTCTTTATTTTTATTTGGGCAAAGATAAGATAAATGTTCTTCAGCGCACCGAACACATTTGGGCGTAAAGTAACATCCTGCTTGAGTGTGGTGGAACCCCTGACAACGGTAACATTGTAGGGGCCCAGCTCTACCCTTATAATCTTCAATTCTTACCCTAAGCCCGCATAGGTTAGTAATGTTATGTATTTCCTTCGATTTATCCTTTCTGGGTAGTGAAACAAGAAAAAGAGGCAATTTAATAATCTCACCATTTCTCCTGCTAGTCATTTGTTTGATAGAACTAGCGACGAAATTTTTAAATTTTAATTCCTCATTAATTTCTTTGATTTCTGTATCATGAAGTAGTCCCCTAATGACTACTTTAATATCTTTATCTTGTGGCAAGATAAATGAGTGATGTTCAATTTTTGCGGCTTGAAGCAGCTTAACTATCACCCTGTAGTCTTCGTCATCTTTAGTCATAATTCTAATGCCTTTAGGAGTATGACGGCTATCTACTTCAATATTACGCTCTTGAAAGGTTTTCCTGATATTATTCCAGACCTTGTTAGTCACTTTAATGGTAATAGGTGGAATTTTATATTTTCTGACAAAGTTTGTGTCAGTTATCTCATTTTCGTCTTTATTTTGTGGGTGTGTTTCGGTTTGAGAGTGTTCCGTTTCCGGAGCAGTGGTATCCATTGTATCATTTTCGGTTTCAGCAGTAGGGGGTAATCCCTGTTGGTGTTTGCTATTTTCTGTTGACTCATGTTGTTTATCTTTTGATTGTGTGTCATCATTAGATTTCTTATCAATAATATCAGAGTTAATGTGCCTAGTGGCACGTGGTAAGTCAGTCGGCATATCTTGTTTTTGCTTTTTCGCCGGCGGTTTTGCCGATTTGGTGCGTACTGTCTGGTCGCCTCTTCGTTTAGTATAAAATTCTTCGTCAGAACTAGATTCCTGATCGAGTGTAATTTCTTTTTCGGAGTTTGTTTGGTCATTATCATTAAATGTTAGTGGACTGCGCGAACGTTCGTTGTCACTTATTTTATCAGCTTCGTCAGTTTTTTGTGTATGTTTCGTTTTATTAGTATTACTATTTCTGTCAGCTAAGTATGCGTTGATGCATGTAAGCATGTGCACGTAGAATTTGTAGTCACGTTCTTGTTCGCAAGTAAGCGCACCATCATCGCAACGCTTATGTTCTAGCTCTTCAATGAGCTGCTCAAAATTTAGGCTAATTCTGTCCATGATCGGTCCGAAAAATCCAAAAATTCGCCGCGCCCAAGTACGCAGTAAGACCCGCGCCCTGGAACCGGGCCCGCTCGACGGCGTCCCGGCAGACAGATGGGCGGGCGGAAACTCACAAGGCTCCTGAGAATCACCTGACAGTGAGAGCTAGGGAGTAACTATGTGAGTTGAAATCCAGCAAGGAAACAATCAAATAGCAGTAAACACTCAGCAATTAGGCGTGATAGCAAGAATATGGCAAGATAAGCAAGGCATAATCATAATCCGAATAACCGTCACTGCGTTAGCACGTGTCCGTGCTCATCGAAGCGTGAAAACGGCGATTTGGATTTGGCGGAACTCCCCACGATTACGTCCTTCGCAAGCGAAGGCAACCCTGAGAATGATGCCGAAAAATCTCTATGATTACTGACTGACTGACTGTTTGTATATTGCCAGAATGCAGCACATGGCCTCTTGTCTGGCTCCATAAATTACCATGAAGGCACATCGCAGTAGTACAATCATCAGTTTAGAGAGGTAGTTGGTAAAAAGGGGGCCAACATCGCAGATCAAGCAAGGAGACGATCATGGACAGACGGGTAGTGTGTAAGTCATCATGTGCAATAACGAGAAACATAAATACAAAATACATAAATAAATACAACTTTTAAAATAAAGATACAATCATAAAGTAAAAAAATAATATAAATTACAAGATGCTTTACAATATTTACAATTCTTGATTATGTTGGAAAATTAGAGTCGTGAGTGAGGTGAGCCGCGAGAGGTCTCAGTTTTTCGTCGTCAGAGAGGATAATATACTTAAAAGTATCAAATATAGCAAGATGGTCACAGTTTAGTGCTTTATTAAAAAATTGTGTATTCAGCTTGTGCAGATGTTCTTTAATTGAATGGAGTTGAAAGTCATGATGCAATGTGACGTTACTAACGTACATATGTACATTAGTCATTTGTCTAAGCATTTTATTCTGTATAAACTGTAACTGGTTAATTTCATTATCTTTTACAGTGGCCCATGCAGGCGACGCATAAGTTAAAATAGGCCTGATCATGGTAATATATAGAAGTCTTTTCCTGCGAAGATCCAGGCTGGAGTATTTGCCAAGTAAAGGCCTGAGGCAGTTAATAATGCTGTAAGCTTTTCTCTTCAAGTTTTTGATATGATTTTTCCAGGTGAGTTGTCTGTTAAATACGACTCCTAAGTAAGTGGCTTCTTCAACATGCGGGACTGTTTCCCCAAACAGTGTAATATTTTCATTTAATTGTATAAGTCTGCGTTTCTTCCTAATCATTAATAGGTTTGATTTCTGTGCATTAATAGAGATACGCCATCCTTGGCACCATTCTTCAATGTCAGGCATGCGTAGTTGTAGCTTGAAAATAGCATGTTTGGCGCTAGCGGACTTAACGGCTAAAGCCGTGTCATCCGCGTAGCAACCAAGAAAATAGTTAGGATCATTGTCAACATTAGGGAAGTCTGCAACGTAAAGGAGATATAAAATGGGTCCCAAAATTGATCCTTGGGGGACTCCAGCATTTATTGGTTTGACACAAGAAGAGTCATCTCCTATGGAAACTGAAAAAGTCCTGTTAGAAATGAAAGAGACGATAAGCAAGATGATCTCTCTGTCAAGATTGTGATGAATTAATTTGTAGATAAGTCCTTCATGCCAGACGCGGTCGAAAGCTTTCGCCACGTCCAGCATGAGGAGAGCCACATTTTGATTTTTGTGCAGTGCGTCACCGCAAAACTCAACCAATCTAATCAGTTGCTTGGTGGTGGAAAGTTGGCTGCGAAAACCGAACTGCTCAGGTGGAAGTACAGATAAGTATGATCTTAGTCTGGTAAGTATAATTCGTTCAAAAATTTTCGCAAAACCGGCGAGCAGGCTAATGGGCCGGTAACCATCCGGTTTTGTGATGTCTTTTCCGGGCTTTGGAATTAAAATCATTTTTGCATGCTTCCATGCAGTGGGAAAATAGCTCATGTTCAAACATGCGTTAAGGATGCTTGTATATTTAGTGACACAGTTATCAGGTAGATTTTTGATAGCGTTGTTGCTAATTGTATCATAACCAGGTGCTTTCTTAGCTTTAAGTCTTTTGATAACTTCTTTAACCTCAATAGGCGAAGTGAACTTGGTAAGATTTCTAGCGGTCGGTGCATTTAGCCAGTCTCTAATGAAATAGGAAACTTCATAAGTAAAATTGATGTTTCTGGGTTCTCTGTTCGGCATAAATTGTTGTTCAAAATGATTAGCAAAGATCTGTGCTTTTTCACTATTGGTGGTGGCAACGTGATTGTCCGAATAAATAGGTCTATTGCTGCAAGGCTTGCGTTTTAAGTTTTTAGCAAATTTCCAAATAGAGCCGTCAGCAGGGTTGAGATTGAGAAGTTTCTCTTCCCAAACTTCGTTACGGTATTCAGCAATTTTCTTTTTAATATCTCTGTTTAATTTATTCCAGTCTCTTTTAACATATGGACTCCAGGTCAAATGCCATCTTTTGCGTAATTTATTCCGTGCGGAAATAAGATCTCTAATATTGCGGGGGAGAAAACTGGCGAATTGCTCTCTGCTAATTTCTTTTGAGGCATTATTAATGGCAGATTTGACGCCATTAGTCAAGTTTTCAATTGCAACGTCAACATCTTTCCTGGTTTTGAGTGGACCGATATTCGGGGGATTAATCTGAAGAATATCTTTATAGAGATTCCAGTCAGTGAGTTTAATTTTATTTGCATTTTTATCCCTGGCGACTCCTAGGGTGGCAACCACTGGCAGATGATCAGACGTGAGTTCGTGGAGAACTTCAATAGTCATGGGAAAGAAAGTATTAGTAAGAAGGAGATCTAAAATCTCTGCTCTGCGAGGATCATTTGGCCGGTAAGTATATTCAGCTGGCGCCTCTAATGCAATGGGGTGATTCGTAATAAAATCATGTAGAATTTTTCCATTTTTATTTGTCTGTCTACATCCCCATTCTTTATTTTTTGAATTAAAGTCCCCAGCAACGATAAACTGATGATTGTCAGGGCAAATACTTTTCAGAATATCTTCATTAAGCTCAATATCGGGTGGGTTGTAAAAAGCACTAAAATAAACAGTCCCTATGTAAGGTAGTAATATTGAAACTGTGACCATTTCATTTGTGGAGTTTCTTTTATCGGAAATAAAACAAGATTGCAGGGAGTTACGTACATAGATTGCGACTCCTCCACCTCTTTGATTCAAGCGATCACATCTATATGTGCGATAATTATTAATATTTATGTTCTTACACGGAGTGGCGTAAGTCTCAGAAATTAAAGCGATGTCAATCTCATGAGTAGTGAGGAAATTGTGTAGTTCCGTGATTTTATTAAGAATGCTGTGAGCATTCCAAAAAACTGCTCGAATGGGGGCCTTATTAATGTTGTGATTGGCCATTATGGTCTCCGGATTGATGAGTTTCTTGAATTACCGCTTTGGTCTGTTGAATTTGCTGTGAAAGCAAAAAGCCTGAGCTTTTAATTACATTAACAAGTTCAGCCAAGTCGGCGAACACCTTTTTCGCTTCACTAATCGTGTCAGAATATATTCCAGTAGAGAGAGCTTGTGCGTAGCTTTTGCTTTCTACTACTCTGCTTGTGTAGGCTTTTACTTTCTCTTGTTTTTTCTTAGGGAATTTGTCACATCCTCTAAAATTCGATGTATGTTCTTGAAGGCAATTGGCACACATTTTGGTGGTTTTTCTTTATTTTTATTTGGGCAAAGATAAGATAAATGTTCTTCAGCGCACCGAACACATTTGGGCGTAAAGTAACATCCTGCTTGAGTGTGGTGGAACCCCTGACAACGGTAACATTGTAGGGGCCCAGCTCTACCCTTATAATCTTCAATTCTTACCCTAAGCCCGCATAGGTTAGTAATGTTATGTATTTCCTTCGATTTATCCTTTCTGGGTAGTGAAACAAGAAAAAGAGGCAATTTAATAATCTCACCATTTCTCCTGCTAGTCATTTGTTTGATAGAACTAGCGACGAAATTTTTAAATTTTAATTCTCATTAATTTCTTTGATTTCTGTATCATGAAGTAGTCCCCTAATGACTACTTTAATATCTTTATCTTGTGGCAAGATAAATGAGTGATGTTCAATTTTTGCGGCTTGAAGCAGCTTAACTATCACCCTGTAGTCTTCGTCATCTTTAGTCATAATTCTAATGCCTTTAGGAGTATGACGGCTATCTACTTCAATATTACGCTCTTGAAAGGTTTTCCTGATATTATTCCAGACCTTGTTAGTCACTTTAATGGTAATAGGTGGAATTTTATATTTTCTGACAAAGTTTGTGTCAGTTATCTCATTTTCGTCTTTATTTTGTGGGTGTGTTTCGGTTTGAGAGTGTTCCGTTTCCGGAGCAGTGGTATCCATTGTATCATTTTCGGTTTCAGCAGTAGGGGGTAATCCCTGTTGGTGTTTGCTATTTTCTGTTGACTCATGTTGTTTATCTTTTGATTGTGTGTCATCATTAGATTTCTTATCAATAATATCAGAGTTAATGTGCCTAGTGGCACGTGGTAAGTCAGTCGGCATATCTTGTTTTTGCTTTTTCGCCGGCGGTTTGCCGATTTGGTGCGTACTGTCTGGTCGCCTCTTCGTTTAGTATAAAATTCTTCGTCAGAACTAGATTCCTGATCGAGTGTAATTTCTTTTTCGGAGTTTGTTTGGTCATTATCATTAAATGTTAGTGGACTGCGCGAACGTTCGTTGTCACTTATTTTATCAGCTTCGTCAGTTTTTTGTGTATGTTTCGTTTTATTAGTATTACTATTTCTGTCAGCTAAGTATGCGTTGATGCATGTAAGCATGTGCACGTAGAATTTGTAGTCACGTTCTTGTTCGCAAGTAAGCGCACCATCATCGCAACGCTTATGTTCTAGCTCTTCAATGAGCTGCTCAAAATTTAGGCTAATTCTGTCCATGATCGGTCCGAAAAATCCAAAAATTCGCCGCGCCCAAGTACGCAGTAAGACCCGCGCCTGGAACCGGGCCCGCTCGACGGCGTCCCGGCAGACAGATGGGCGGGCGGAAACTCACAAGGCTCCTGAGAATCACCTGACAGTGAGAGCTAGGGAGTAACTATGTGAGTTGAAATCCAGCAAGGAAACAATCAAATAGCAGTAAACACTCAGCAATTAGGCGTGATAGCAAGAATATGGCAAGATAAGCAAGGCATAATCATAATCCGAATAACCGTCACTGCGTTAGCACGTGTCCGTGCTCATCGAAGCGTGAAAACGGCGATTTGGATTTGGCGGAACTCCCCACGATTACGTCCTTCGCAAGCGAAGGCAACCCTGAGAATGATGCCGAAAAATCTCTATGATTACTGACTGACTGACTGTTTGTATATTGCCAGAATGCAGCACATGGCCTCTTGTCTGGCTCCATAAATTACCATGAAGGCACATCGCAGTAGTACAATCATCAGTTTAGAGAGGTAGTTGGTAAAAAGGGGGCCAACATCGCAGATCAAGCAAGGAGACGATCATGGACAGACGGGTAGTGTGTAAGTCATCATGTGCAATAACGAGAAACATAAATACAAAATACATAAATAAATACAACTTTTAAAATAAAGATACAATCATAAAGTAAAAAAATAATATAAATTACAAGATGCTTTACAATATTTACAATTCTTGATTATGTTGGAAAATTAGAGTCGTGAGTGAGGTGAGCCGCGAGAGGTCTCAGTTTTTCGTCGTCAGAGAGGATAATATACTTAAAAGTATCAAATATAGCAAGATGGTCACAGTTTAGTGCTTTATTAAAAAATTGTGTATTCAGCTTGTGCAGATGTTCTTTAATTGAATGGAGTTGAAAGTCATGATGCAATGTGACGTTACTAACGTACATATGTACATTAGTCATTTGTCTAAGCATTTTATTCTGTATAAACTGTAACTGGTTAATTTCATTATCTTTTACAGTGGCCCATGCAGGCGACGCATAAGTTAAAATAGGCCTGATCATGGTAATATATAGAAGTCTTTTCCTGCGAAGATCCAGGCTGGAGTATTTGCCAAGTAAAGGCCTGAGGCAGTTAATAATGCTGTAAGCTTTTCTCTTCAAGTTTTTGATATGATTTTTCCAGGTGAGTTGTCTGTTAAATACGACTCCTAAGTAAGTGGCTTCTTCAACATGCGGGACTGTTTCCCCAAACAGTGTAATATTTTCATTTAATTGTATAAGTCTGCGTTTCTTCCTAATCATTAATAGGTTTGATTTCTGTGCATTAATAGAGATACGCCATCCTTGGCACCATTCTTCAATGTCAGGCATGCGTAGTTGTAGCTTGAAAATAGCATGTTTGGCGCTAGCGGACTTAACGGCTAAAGCCGTGTCATCCGCGTAGCAACCAAGAAAATAGTTAGGATCATTGTCAACATTAGGGAAGTCTGCAACGTAAAGGAGATATAAAATGGGTCCCAAAATTGATCCTTGGGGGACTCCAGCATTTATTGGTTTGACACAAGAAGAGTCATCTCCTATGGAAACTGAAAAAGTCCTGTTAGAAATGAAAGAGACGATAAGCAAGATGATCTCTCTGTCAAGATTGTGATGAATTAATTTGTAGATAAGTCCTTCATGCCAGACGCGGTCGAAAGCTTTCGCCACGTCCAGCATGAGGAGAGCCACATTTTGATTTTTGTGCAGTGCGTCACCGCAAAACTCAACCAATCTAATCAGTTGCTTGGTGGTGGAAAGTTGGCTGCGAAAACCGAACTGCTCAGGTGGAAGTACAGATAAGTATGATCTTAGTCTGGTAAGTATAATTCGTTCAAAAATTTTCGCAAAACCGGCGAGCAGGCTAATGGGCCGGTAACCATCCGGTTTTGTGATGTCTTTTCCGGGCTTTGGAATTAAAATCATTTTTGCATGCTTCCATGCAGTGGGAAAATAGCTCATGTTCAAACATGCGTTAAGGATGCTTGTATATTTAGTGACACAGTTATCAGGTAGATTTTTGATAGCGTTGTTGCTAATTGTATCATAACCAGGTGCTTTCTTAGCTTTAAGTCTTTTGATAACTTCTTTAACCTCAATAGGCGAAGTGAACTTGGTAAGATTTCTAGCGGTCGGTGCATTTAGCCAGTCTCTAATGAAATAGGAAACTTCATAAGTAAAATTGATGTTTCTGGGTTCTCTGTTCGGCATAAATTGTTGTTCAAAATGATTAGCAAAGATCTGTGCTTTTTCACTATTGGTGGTGGCAACGTGATTGTCCGAATAAATAGGTCTATTGCTGCAAGGCTTGCGTTTTAAGTTTTTAGCAAATTTCCAAATAGAGCCGTCAGCAGGGTTGAGATTGAGAAGTTTCTCTTCCCAAACTTCGTTACGGTATTCAGCAATTTTCTTTTTAATATCTCTGTTTAATTTATTCCAGTCTCTTTTAACATATGGACTCCAGGTCAAATGCCATCTTTTGCGTAATTTATTCCGTGCGGAAATAAGATCTCTAATATTGCGGGGGAGAAAACTGGCGAATTGCTCTCTGCTAATTTCTTTTGAGGCATTATTAATGGCAGATTTGACGCCATTAGTCAAGTTTTCAATTGCAACGTCAACATCTTTCCTGGTTTTGAGTGGACCGATATTCGGGGGATTAATCTGAAGAATATCTTTATAGAGATTCCAGTCAGTGAGTTTAATTTTATTTGCATTTTTATCCCTGGCGACTCCTAGGGTGGCAACCACTGGCAGATGATCAGACGTGAGTTCGTGGAGAACTTCAATAGTCATGGGAAAGGAAGTATTAGTAAGAAGGAGATCTAAAATCTCTGCTCTGCGAGGATCATTTGGCCGGTAAGTATATTCAGCTGGCGCCTCTAATGCAATGGGGTGATTCGTAATAAAATCATGTAGAATTTTTCCATTTTTATTTGTCTGTCTACATCCCCATTCTTTATTTTTTGAATTAAAGTCCCCAGCAACGATAAACTGATGATTGTCAGGGCAAATACTTTTCAGAATATCTTCATTAAGCTCAATATCGGGTGGGTTGTAAAAAGCACTAAAATAAACAGTCCCTATGTAAGGTAGTAATATTGAAACTGTGACCATTTCATTTGTGGAGTTTCTTTTATCGGAAATAAAACAAGATTGCAGGGAGTTACGTACATAGATTGCGACTCCTCCACCTCTTTGATTCAAGCGATCACATCTATATGTGCGATAATTATTAATATTTATGTTCTTACACGGAGTGGCGTAAGTCTCAGAAATTAAAGCGATGTCAATCTCATGAGTAGTGAGGAAATTGTGTAGTTCCGTGATTTTATTAAGAATGCTGTGAGCATTCCAAAAAACTGCTCGAATGGGGGCCTTATTAATGTTGTGATTGGCCATTATGGTCTCCGGATTGATGAGTTTCTTGAATTACCGCTTTGGTCTGTTGAATTTGCTGTGAAAGCAAAAAGCCTGAGCTTTTAATTACATTAACAAGTTCAGCCAAGTCGGCGAACACCTTTTTCGCTTCACTAATCGTGTCAGAATATATTCCAGTAGAGAGAGCTTGTGCGTAGCTTTTGCTTTCTACTACTCTGCTTGTGTAGGCTTTTACTTTCTCTTGTTTTTTCTTAGGGAATTTGTCACATCCTCTAAAATTCGATGTATGTTCTTGAAGGCAATTGGCACATTTTGGTGGTTTTTCTTTATTTTTATTTGGGCAAAGATAAGATAAATGTTCTTCAGCGCACCGAACACATTTGGGCGTAAAGTAACATCCTGCTTGAGTGTGGTGGAACCCCTGACAACGGTAACATTGTAGGGGCCCAGCTCTACCCTTATAATCTTCAATTCTTACCCTAAGCCCGCATAGGTTAGTAATGTTATGTATTTCCTTCGATTTATCCTTTCTGGGTAGTGAAACAAGAAAAAGAGGCAATTTAATAATCTCACCATTTCTCCTGCTAGTCATTTGTTTGATAGAACTAGCGACGAAATTTTTAAATTTTAATTCCTCATTAATTTCTTTGATTTCTGTATCATGAAGTAGTCCCCTAATGACTACTTTAATATCTTTATCTTGTGGCAAGATAAATGAGTGATGTTCAATTTTTGCGGCTTGAAGCAGCTTAACTATCACCCTGTAGTCTTCGTCATCTTTAGTCATAATTCTAATGCCTTTAGGAGTATGACGGCTATCTACTTCAATATTACGCTCTTGAAAGGTTTTCCTGATATTATTCCAGACCTTGTTAGTCACTTTAATGGTAATAGGTGGAATTTTATATTTTCTGACAAAGTTTGTGTCAGTTATCTCATTTTCGTCTTTATTTTGTGGGTGTGTTTCGGTTTGAGAGTGTTCCGTTTCCGGAGCAGTGGTATCCATTGTATCATTTTCGGTTTCAGCAGTAGGGGGTAATCCCTGTTGGTGTTTGCTATTTTCTGTTGACTCATGTTGTTTATCTTTTGATTGTGTGTCATCATTAGATTTCTTATCAATAATATCAGAGTTAATGTGCCTAGTGGCACGTGGTAAGTCAGTCGGCATATCTTGTTTTTGCTTTTTCGCCGGCGGTTTTGCCGATTTGGTGCGTACTGTCTGGTCGCCTCTTCGTTTAGTATAAAATTCTTCGTCAGAACTAGATTCCTGATCGAGTGTAATTTCTTTTTCGGAGTTTGTTTGGTCATTATCATTAAATGTTAGTGGACTGCGCGAACGTTCGTTGTCACTTATTTTATCAGCTTCGTCAGTTTTTTGTGTATGTTTCGTTTTATTAGTATTACTATTTCTGTCAGCTAAGTATGCGTTGATGCATGTAAGCATGTGCACGTAGAATTTGTAGTCACGTTCTTGTTCGCAAGTAAGCGCACCATCATCGCAACGCTTATGTTCTAGCTCTTCAATGAGCTGCTCAAAATTTAGGCTAATTCTGTCCATGATCGGTCCGAAAAATCCAAAAATTCGCCGCGCCCAAGTACGCAGTAAGACCCGCGCCCTGGAACCGGGCCCGCTCGACGGCGTCCCGGCAGACAGATGGGCGGGCGGAAACTCACAAGGCTCCTGACAATCACCTGACAGTGAGAGCTAGGGAGTAACTATGTGAGTTGAAATCCAGCAAGGAAACAATCAAATAGCAGTAAACACTCAGCAATTAGGCGTGATAGCAAGAATATGGCAAGATAAGCAAGGCATAATCATAATCCGAATAACCGTCACTGCGTTAGCACGTGTCCGTGCTCATCGAAGCGTGAAAACGGCGATTTGGATTTGGCGGAACTCCCCACGATTACGTCCTTCGCAAGCGAAGGCAACCCTGAGAATGATGCCGAAAAATCTCTATGATTACTGACTGACTGACTGTTTGTATATTGCCAGAATGCAGCACATGGCCTCTTGTCTGGCTCCATAAATTACCATGAAGGCACATCGCAGTAGTACAATCATCAGTTTAGAGAGGTAGTTGGTAAAAAGGGGGCCAACATCGCAGATCAAGCAAGGAGACGATCATGGACAGACGGGTAGTGTGTAAGTCATCATGTGCAATAACGAGAAACATAAATACAAAATACATAAATAAATACAACTTTTAAAATAAAGATACAATCATAAAGTAAAAAAATAATATAAATTACAAGATGCTTTACAATATTTACAATTCTTGATTATGTTGGAAAATTAGAGTCGTGAGTGAGGTGAGCCGCGAGAGGTCTCAGTTTTTCGTCGTCAGAGAGGATAATATACTTAAAAGTATCAAATATAGCAAGATGGTCACAGTTTAGTGCTTTATTAAAAAATTGTGTATTCAGCTTGTGCAGATGTTCTTTAATTGAATGGAGTTGAAAGTCATGATGCAATGTGACGTTACTAACGTACATATGTACATTAGTCATTTGTCTAAGCATTTTATTCTGTATAAACTGTAACTGGTTAATTTCATTATCTTTTACAGTGGCCCATGCAGGCGACGCATAAGTTAAAATAGGCCTGATCATGGTAATATATAGAAGTCTTTTCCTGCGAAGATCCAGGCTGGAGTATTTGCCAAGTAAAGGCCTGAGGCAGTTAATAATGCTGTAAGCTTTTCTCTTCAAGTTTTTGATATGATTTTTCCAGGTGAGTTGTCTGTTAAATACGACTCCTAAGTAAGTGGCTTCTTCAACATGCGGGACTGTTTCCCCAAACAGTGTAATATTTTCATTTAATTGTATAAGTCTGCGTTTCTTCCTAATCATTAATAGGTTTGATTTCTGTGCATTAATAGAGATACGCCATCTTTGGCACCATTCTTCAATGTCAGGCATGCGTAGTTGTAGCTTGAAAATAGCATGTTTGGCGCTAGCGGACTTAACGGCTAAAGCCGTGTCATCCGCGTAGCAACCAAGAAAATAGTTAGGATCATTGTCAACATTAGGGAAGTCTGCAACGTAAAGGAGATATAAAATGGGTCCCAAAATTGATCCTTGGGGGACTCCAGCATTTATTGGTTTGACACAAGAAGAGTCATCTCCTATGGAAACTGAAAAAGTCCTGTTAGAAATGAAAGAGACGATAAGCAAGATGATCTCTCTGTCAAGATTGTGATGAATTAATTTGTAGATAAGTCCTTCATGCCAGACGCGGTCGAAAGCTTTCGCCACGTCCAGCATGAGGAGAGCCACATTTTGATTTTTGTGCAGTGCGTCACCGCAAAACTCAACCAATCTAATCAGTTGCTTGGTGGTGGAAAGTTGGCTGCGAAAACCGAACTGCTCAGGTGGAAGTACAGATAAGTATGATCTTAGTCTGGTAAGTATAATTCGTTCAAAAATTTTCGCAAAACCGGCGAGCAGGCTAATGGGCCGGTAACCATCCGGTTTTGTGATGTCTTTTCCGGGCTTTGGAATTAAAATCATTTTTGCATGCTTCCATGCAGTGGGAAAATAGCTCATGTTCAAACATGCGTTAAGGATGCTTGTATATTTAGTGACACAGTTATCAGGTAGATTTTTGATAGCGTTGTTGCTAATTGTATCATAACCAGGTGCTTTCTTAGCTTTAAGTCTTTTGATAACTTCTTTAACCTCAATAGGCGAAGTGAACTTGGTAAGATTTCTAGCGGTCGGTGCATTTAGCCAGTCTCTAATGAAATAGGAAACTTCATAAGTAAAATTGATGTTTCTGGGTTCTCTGTTCGGCATAAATTGTTGTTCAAAATGATTAGCAAAGATCTGTGCTTTTTCACTATTGGTGGTGGCAACGTGATTGTCCGAATAAATAGGTCTATTGCTGCAAGGCTTGCGTTTTAAGTTTTTAGCAAATTTCCAAATAGAGCCGTCAGCAGGGTTGAGATTGAGAAGTTTCTCTTCCCAAACTTCGTTACGGTATTCAGCAATTTTCTTTTTAATATCTCTGTTTAATTTATTCCAGTCTCTTTTAACATATGGACTCCAGGTCAAATGCCATCTTTTGCGTAATTTATTCCGTGCGGAAATAAGATCTCTAATATTGCGGGGGAGAAAACTGGCGAATTGCTCTCTGCTAATTTCTTTTGAGGCATTATTAATGGCAGATTTGACGCCATTAGTCAAGTTTTCAATTGCAACGTCAACATCTTTCCTGGTTTTGAGTGGACCGATATTCGGGGGATTAATCTGAAGAATATCTTTATAGAGATTCCAGTCAGTGAGTTTAATTTTATTTGCATTTTTATCCCTGGCGACTCCTAGGGTGGCAACCACTGGCAGATGATCAGACGTGAGTTCGTGGAGAACTTCAATAGTCATGGGAAAGGAAGTATTAGTAAGAAGGAGATCTAAAATCTCTGCTCTGCGAGGATCATTTGGCCGGTAAGTATATTCAGCTGGCGCCTCTAATGCAATGGGGTGATTCGTAATAAAATCATGTAGAATTTTTCCATTTTTATTTGTCTGTCTACATCCCCATTCTTTATTTTTTGAATTAAAGTCCCCAGCAACGATAAACTGATGATTGTCAGGGCAAATACTTTTCAGAATATCTTCATTAAGCTCAATATCGGGTGGGTTGTAAAAAGCACTAAAATAAACAGTCCCTATGTAAGGTAGTAATATTGAAACTGTGACCATTTCATTTGTGGAGTTTCTTTTATCGGAAATAAAACAAGATTGCAGGGAGTTACGTACATAGATTGCGACTCCTCCACCTCTTTGATTCAAGCGATCACATCTATATGTGCGATAATTATTAATATTTATGTTCTTACACGGAGTGGCGTAAGTCTCAGAAATTAAAGCGATGTCAATCTCATGAGTAGTGAGGAAATTGTGTAGTTCCGTGATTTTATTAAGAATGCTGTGAGCATTCCAAAAAACTGCTCGAATGGGGGCCTTATTAATGTTGTGATTGGCCATTATGGTCTCCGGATTGATGAGTTTCTTGAATTACCGCTTTGGTCTGTTGAATTTGCTGTGAAAGCAAAAAGCCTGAGCTTTTAATTACATTAACAAGTTCAGCCAAGTCGGCGAACACCTTTTTCGCTTCACTAATCGTGTCAGAATATATTCCAGTAGAGAGAGCTTGTGCGTAGCTTTTGCTTTCTACTACTCTGCTTGTGTAGGCTTTTACTTTCTCTTGTTTTTTCTTAGGGAATTTGTCACATCCTCTAAAATTCGATGTATGTTCTTGAAGGCAATTGGCACATTTTGGTGGTTTTTCTTTATTTTTATTTGGGCAAAGATAAGATAAATGTTCTTCAGCGCACCGAACACATTTGGGCGTAAAGTAACATCCTGCTTGAGTGTGGTGGAACCCCTGACAACGGTAACATTGTAGGGGCCCAGCTCTACCCTTATAATCTTCAATTCTTACCCTAAGCCCGCATAGGTTAGTAATGTTATGTATTTCCTTCGATTTATCCTTTCTGGGTAGTGAAACAAGAAAAAGAGGCAATTTAATAATCTCACCATTTCTCCTGCTAGTCATTTGTTTGATAGAACTAGCGACGAAATTTTTAAATTTTAATTCCTCATTAATTTCTTTGATTTCTGTATCATGAAGTAGTCCCCTAATGACTACTTTAATATCTTTATCTTGTGGCAAGATAAATGAGTGATGTTCAATTTTTGCGGCTTGAAGCAGCTTAACTATCACCCTGTAGTCTTCGTCATCTTTAGTCATAATTCTAATGCCTTTAGGAGTATGACGGCTATCTACTTCAATATTACGCTCTTGAAAGGTTTTCCTGATATTATTCCAGACCTTGTTAGTCACTTTAATGGTAATAGGTGGAATTTTATATTTTCTGACAAAGTTTGTGTCAGTTATCTCATTTTCGTCTTTATTTTGTGGGTGTGTTTCGGTTTGAGAGTGTTCCGTTTCCGGAGCAGTGGTATCCATTGTATCATTTTCGGTTTCAGCAGTAGGGGGTAATCCCTGTTGGTGTTTGCTATTTTCTGTTGACTCATGTTGTTTATCTTTTGATTGTGTGTCATCATTAGATTTCTTATCAATAATATCAGAGTTAATGTGCCTAGTGGCACGTGGTAAGTCAGTCGGCATATCTTGTTTTTGCTTTTTCGCCGGCGGTTTTGCCGATTTGGTGCGTACTGTCTGGTCGCCTCTTCGTTTAGTATAAAATTCTTCGTCAGAACTAGATTCCTGATCGAGTGTAATTTCTTTTTCGGAGTTTGTTTGGTCATTATCATTAAATGTTAGTGGACTGCGCGAACGTTCGTTGTCACTTATTTTATCAGCTTCGTCAGTTTTTTGTGTATGTTTCGTTTTATTAGTATTACTATTTCTGTCAGCTAAGTATGCGTTGATGCATGTAAGCATGTGCACGTAGAATTTGTAGTCACGTTCTTGTTCGCAAGTAAGCGCACCATCATCGCAACGCTTATGTTCTAGCTCTTCAATGAGCTGCTCAAAATTTAGGCTAATTCTGTCCATGATCGGTCCGAAAAATCCAAAAATTCGCCGCGCCCAAGTACGCAGTAAGACCCGCGCCCTGGAACCGGGCCCGCTCGACGGCGTCCCGGCAGACAGATGGGCGGGCGGAAACTCACAAGGCTCCTGACAATCACCTGACAGTGAGAGCTAGGGAGTAACTATGTGAGTTGAAATCCAGCAAGGAAACAATCAAATAGCAGTAAACACTCAGCAATTAGGCGTGATAGCAAGAATATGGCAAGATAAGCAAGGCATAATCATAATCCGAATAACCGTCACTGCGTTAGCACGTGTCCGTGCTCATCGAAGCGTGAAAACGGCGATTTGGATTTGGCGGAACTCCCCACGATTACGTCCTTCGCAAGCGAAGGCAACCCTGAGAATGATGCCGAAAAATCTCTATGATTACTGACTGACTGACTGTTTGTATATTGCCAGAATGCAGCACATGGCCTCTTGTCTGGCTCCATAAATTACCATGAAGGCACATCGCAGTAGTACAATCATCAGTTTAGAGAGGTAGTTGGTAAAAAGGGGGCCAACATCGCAGATCAAGCAAGGAGACGATCATGGACAGACGGGTAGTGTGTAAGTCATCATGTGCAATAACGAGAAACATAAATACAAAATACATAAATAAATACAACTTTTAAAATAAAGATACAATCATAAAGTAAAAAAATAATATAAATTACAAGATGCTTTACAATATTTACAATTCTTGATTATGTTGGAAAATTAGAGTCGTGAGTGAGGTGAGCCGCGAGAGGTCTCAGTTTTTCGTCGTCAGAGAGGATAATATACTTAAAAGTATCAAATATAGCAAGATGGTCACAGTTTAGTGCTTTATTAAAAAATTGTGTATTCAGCTTGTGCAGATGTTCTTTAATTGAATGGAGTTGAAAGTCATGATGCAATGTGACGTTACTAACGTACATATGTACATTAGTCATTTGTCTAAGCATTTTATTCTGTATAAACTGTAACTGGTTAATTTCATTATCTTTTACAGTGGCCCATGCAGGCGACGCATAAGTTAAAATAGGCCTGATCATGGTAATATATAGAAGTCTTTTCCTGCGAAGATCCAGGCTGGAGTATTTGCCAAGTAAAGGCCTGAGGCAGTTAATAATGCTGTAAGCTTTTCTCTTCAAGTTTTTGATATGATTTTTCCAGGTGAGTTGTCTGTTAAATACGACTCCTAAGTAAGTGGCTTCTTCAACATGCGGGACTGTTTCCCCAAACAGTGTAATATTTTCATTTAATTGTATAAGTCTGCGTTTCTTCCTAATCATTAATAGGTTTGATTTCTGTGCATTAATAGAGATACGCCATCTTTGGCACCATTCTTCAATGTCAGGCATGCGTAGTTGTAGCTTGAAAATAGCATGTTTGGCGCTAGCGGACTTAACGGCTAAAGCCGTGTCATCCGCGTAGCAACCAAGAAAATAGTTAGGATCATTGTCAACATTAGGGAAGTCTGCAACGTAAAGGAGATATAAAATGGGTCCCAAAATTGATCCTTGGGGGACTCCAGCATTTATTGGTTTGACACAAGAAGAGTCATCTCCTATGGAAACTGAAAAAGTCCTGTTAGAAATGAAAGAGACGATAAGCAAGATGATCTCTCTTTCAAGATTGTGATGAATTAATTTGTAGATAAGTCCTTCATGCCAGACGCGGTCGAAAGCTTTCGCCACGTCCAGCATGAGGAGAGCCACATTTTGATTTTTGTGCAGTGCGTCACCGCAAAACTCAACCAATCTAATCAGTTGCTTGGTGGTGGAAAGTTGGCTGCGAAAACCGAACTGCTCAGGTGGAAGTACAGATAAGTATGATCTTAGTCTGGTAAGTATAATTCGTTCAAAAATTTTCGCAAAACCGGCGAGCAGGCTAATGGGCCGGTAACCATCCGGTTTTGTGATGTCTTTTCCGGGCTTTGGAATTAAAATCATTTTTGCATGCTTCCATGCAGTGGGAAAATAGCTCATGTTCAAACATGCGTTAAGGATGCTTGTATATTTAGTGACACAGTTATCAGGTAGATTTTTGATAGCGTTGTTGCTAATTGTATCATAACCAGGTGCTTTCTTAGCTTTAAGTCTTTTGATAACTTCTTTAACCTCAATAGGCGAAGTGAACTTGGTAAGATTTCTAGCGGTCGGTGCATTTAGCCAGTCTCTAATGAAATAGGAAACTTCATAAGTAAAATTGATGTTTCTGGGTTCTCTGTTCGGCATAAATTGTTGTTCAAAATGATTAGCAAAGATCTGTGCTTTTTCACTATTGGTGGTGGCAACGTGATTGTCCGAATAAATAGGTCTATTGCTGCAAGGCTTGCGTTTTAAGTTTTTAGCAAATTTCCAAATAGAGCCGTCAGCAGGGTTGAGATTGAGAAGTTTCTCTTCCCAAACTTCGTTACGGTATTCAGCAATTTTCTTTTTAATATCTCTGTTTAATTTATTCCAGTCTCTTTTAACATATGGACTCCAGGTCAAATGCCATCTTTTGCGTAATTTATTCCGTGCGGAAATAAGATCTCTAATATTGCGGGGGAGAAAACTGGCGAATTGCTCTCTGCTAATTTCTTTTGAGGCATTATTAATGGCAGATTTGACGCCATTAGTCAAGTTTTCAATTGCAACGTCAACATCTTTCCTGGTTTTGAGTGGACCGATATTCGGGGGATTAATCTGAAGAATATCTTTATAGAGATTCCAGTCAGTGAGTTTAATTTTATTTGCATTTTTATCCCTGGCGACTCCTAGGGTGGCAACCACTGGCAGATGATCAGACGTGAGTTCGTGGAGAACTTCAATAGTCATGGGAAAGGAAGTATTAGTAAGAAGGAGATCTAAAATCTCTGCTCTGCGAGGATCATTTGGCCGGTAAGTATATTCAGCTGGCGCCTCTAATGCAATGGGGTGATTCGTAATAAAATCATGTAGAATTTTTCCATTTTTATTTGTCTGTCTACATCCCCATTCTTTATTTTTTGAATTAAAGTCCCCAGCAACGATAAACTGATGATTGTCAGGGCAAATACTTTTCAGAATATCTTCATTAAGCTCAATATCGGGTGGGTTGTAAAAAGCACTAAAATAAACAGTCCCTATGTAAGGTAGTAATATTGAAACTGTGACCATTTCATTTGTGGAGTTTCTTTTATCGGAAATAAAACAAGATTGCAGGGAGTTACGTACATAGATTGCGACTCCTCCACCTCTTTGATTCAAGCGATCACATCTATATGTGCGATAATTATTAATATTTATGTTCTTACACGGAGTGGCGTAAGTCTCAGAAATTAAAGCGATGTCAATCTCATGAGTAGTGAGGAAATTGTGTAGTTCCGTGATTTTATTAAGAATGCTGTGAGCATTCCAAAAAACTGCTCGAATGGGGGCCTTATTAATGTTGTGATTGGCCATTATGGTCTCCGGATTGATGAGTTTCTTGAATTACCGCTTTGGTCTGTTGAATTTGCTGTGAAAGCAAAAAGCCTGAGCTTTTAATTACATTAACAAGTTCAGCCAAGTCGGCGAACACCTTTTTCGCTTCACTAATCGTGTCAGAATATATTCCAGTAGAGAGAGCTTGTGCGTAGCTTTTGCTTTCTACTACTCTGCTTGTGTAGGCTTTTACTTTCTCTTGTTTTTTCTTAGGGAATTTGTCACATCCTCTAAAATTCGATGTATGTTCTTGAAGGCAATTGGCACATTTTGGTGGTTTTTCTTTATTTTTATTTGGGCAAAGATAAGATAAATGTTCTTCAGCGCACCGAACACATTTGGGCGTAAAGTAACATCCTGCTTGAGTGTGGTGGAACCCCTGACAACGGTAACATTGTAGGGGCCCAGCTCTACCCTTATAATCTTCAATTCTTACCCTAAGCCCGCATAGGTTAGTAATGTTATGTATTTCCTTCGATTTATCCTTTCTGGGTAGTGAAACAAGAAAAAGAGGCAATTTAATAATCTCACCATTTCTCCTGCTAGTCATTTGTTTGATAGAACTAGCGACGAAATTTTTAAATTTTAATTCCTCATTAATTTCTTTGATTTCTGTATCATGAAGTAGTCCCCTAATGACTACTTTAATATCTTTATCTTGTGGCAAGATAAATGAGTGATGTTCAATTTTTGCGGCTTGAAGCAGCTTAACTATCACCCTGTAGTCTTCGTCATCTTTAGTCATAATTCTAATGCCTTTAGGAGTATGACGGCTATCTACTTCAATATTACGCTCTTGAAAGGTTTTCCTGATATTATTCCAGACCTTGTTAGTCACTTTAATGGTAATAGGTGGAATTTTATATTTTCTGACAAAGTTTGTGTCAGTTATCTCATTTTCGTCTTTATTTTGTGGGTGTGTTTCGGTTTGAGAGTGTTCCGTTTCCGGAGCAGTGGTATCCATTGTATCATTTTCGGTTTCAGCAGTAGGGGGTAATCCCTGTTGGTGTTTGCTATTTTCTGTTGACTCATGTTGTTTATCTTTTGATTGTGTGTCATCATTAGATTTCTTATCAATAATATCAGAGTTAATGTGCCTAGTGGCACGTGGTAAGTCAGTCGGCATATCTTGTTTTTGCTTTTTCGCCGGCGGTTTTGCCGATTTGGTGCGTACTGTCTGGTCGCCTCTTCGTTTAGTATAAAATTCTTCGTCAGAACTAGATTCCTGATCGAGTGTAATTTCTTTTTCGGAGTTTGTTTGGTCATTATCATTAAATGTTAGTGGACTGCGCGAACGTTCGTTGTCACTTATTTTATCAGCTTCGTCAGTTTTTTGTGTATGTTTCGTTTTATTAGTATTACTATTTCTGTCAGCTAAGTATGCGTTGATGCATGTAAGCATGTGCACGTAGAATTTGTAGTCACGTTCTTGTTCGCAAGTAAGCGCACCATCATCGCAACGCTTATGTTCTAGCTCTTCAATGAGCTGCTCAAAATTTAGGCTAATTCTGTCCATGATCGGTCCGAAAAATCCAAAAATTCGCCGCGCCCAAGTACGCAGTAAGACCCGCGCCCTGGAACCGGGCCCGCTCGACGGCGTCCCGGCAGACAGATGGGCGGGCGGAAACTCACAAGGCTCCTGACAATCACCTGACAGTGAGAGCTAGGGAGTAACTATGTGAGTTGAAATCCAGCAAGGAAACAATCAAATAGCAGTAAACACTCAGCAATTAGGCGTGATAGCAAGAATATGGCAAGATAAGCAAGGCATAATCATAATCCGAATAACCGTCACTGCGTTAGCACGTGTCCGTGCTCATCGAAGCGTGAAAACGGCGATTTGGATTTGGCGGAACTCCCCACGATTACGTCCTTCGCAAGCGAAGGCTACCCTGAGAAAAAAAAAAAAAAAAAAAAAAATCTGACACTATTACAAAGCATATGATCTTATATATCAACTTCAGTTCCAGCCCCCGCGCCATGAAGGAAGGACGTCTCTTCAGCGAGCTGCCATATAATTGCATGGATCTGAAGACCAAGGTCGGACATTTCGCTGCTCCTCACCTCTAGTGGATTTCACCTCGAGTTCCGGCTCGTAGCCCTGCTGATCTACCTGCTATTTTAGCTTTACTTGTATCTCGCTCTGAAAAGGTTAGATTCTCGTTGAACCTCGTGTTCTGAGAACTGTAAAACGGCCTTGTGTGGGATACAAAATGCACAATTATTTTCAGACGCAATTTAAGTAGGCCGTCTGAGCTTTCACTGTTTTAATTTTGTGCATTTATTTTTCTTGGATTAACATCTCTGTGATACCTGATTGTAAGATGGCTACCTTCATTCAACAACTGGTCTCTGAGTACGGAAGATTGTCTGATCTCGTTAAAAGTAACGAGACTCTCACCCCTGCTGATGAATTTGCTTACCGCATCCTAAAAAAGATGATGAATTTCATCTCCACGGAGGCGTCCACTCTAAACCCAAAGGATTTTCCTCCACTTACGGAGGAAGCATCAAAAACTGAGGCAATGGATTCCACGGATTTCATCCAAACAAGATCTAAGAGACCACGCAGTCCCAATAATGAAAACCTGGAAGCTACGGAAAATCTGCATCACAACAAATTCTCCGCATTAGAGGATGATGTGGAAGATCCCCACTGCCCCACGACAACCGACATCTCTGCTAAGCAGGGTAAGAAGAAAAGCAATAAGGCAAAACCTAAAGCACCAAAATTATCAGAAAGTGCTTCTAAGGTTTTATCCATCGGAGCCATGAAATCACCCAAATCGCAGGAACCCATCTCTGGAACGCCTAAATCGCAGGAAACCATCCGCACACCAAACCCCCAGGCAGCAGCCAATGAAACTGCTACTCCAACCAATAGCTTACTTCCGACCAATGAGGAAACACGGGAAGAAGTGCTAAGTGGTTCTGCAGACACGGAAGGTTTCCAATACCCCAGGAGAAATACAAAAATTCCTCCGATTATGGTCCAGGATACAAACATCACATGGAAAAAGCTGAATGATCTCCTTGAAAAGGAAAAGTTGGACTTTAAAGCGAAAATGAAAAGCGACTATGACTTCGAAATCAAAGTATTCAGTAGCGATATGCATAGGCAGATCACTGCCTTACTGGATAAAAACGAAATCAAGTACTACACGCATATGCTGCCGGACGAAAAAATGCTAAAGGTAGTTATCCGTAGCATTCCCTCATATACTCCTCCAACAGATGTCGGAGAAGCCCTTGTGAACCTAGGGTTCACAATAAATAAGGTGGTTCAGTTTA
The DNA here is from genome assembly GCF_044657685.1 of Stegodyphus dumicola. Classification (NCBI taxonomy): domain Eukaryota; kingdom Metazoa; phylum Arthropoda; class Arachnida; order Araneae; family Eresidae; genus Stegodyphus; species Stegodyphus dumicola. Next base: position 145,059,409 of record NC_140769.1, on the reverse strand, counting down.
CGAGAAAGCGCGGCACGGAAATCCAAAAGATACCTCGTCATCCTGCCTAAAAGTGACAAAGCCAGAACGATTCATGAACTTGAATACTTGATGAGACTTCGTGTCTCAGTTGAGACTTACAGAGGCAGACGAGGCCCCACCCAATGTTACCGCTGCCAAAATTTTCACCATGCCCAAGCACAGTGTCACCTCCCTCCGCGGTGTGTAAAGTGCGGACAGGGGCACGAATCTAAAACGTGCACCAAACCATCAGATGAACCAGCCACCTGCGCAAATTGTGGTTTAAATCACACTGCGTCCTTTCGTAGATGTAGTTATTTCCCCAAACCCCGGCAATATTCACAAGGAAAAATGTTGTATTCGGACAGAGTTGTCATGAATAGTGCCCAGCCACCTCAAAACAGGCAAACACCTGAAATTGCCGAGCTCTCAGCAAAACTAGAAGAGGCCAAATCATTGATAGCAACCCTCACGGCCGCTATCTCTATCTTAAAGGACACTACTACACAGCTCAATGCTGCTGCAGTGCAAAAATCAGTCATGCCTCCCCAGAAAAATCATGACTAATCCCCATCAAAGTTTTGCTCCGATTAAGATTACTCTGTGGAATGCACAGAACATTACACAAAAAATACCAGAATTTCAGGACTTTTTAATTAGACATGAAGTGGACATCTGCCTGGTCACTGAAACGCACGCAAACTCAAAGCAATGCCAATGATTTGAAAATCACTGAGTTCCTATGGTTCAAAACCATTTACCTCCTCATCAGAATTACTAAAAGCGAGCAGAAATGGGAAAAAATTTTTGCATAAGTGAATTACTTGATGCACACTAGAGGGAGCCATTGGCTCAAGAAAGTTTAGGGATAGAGATGAGAAAATAAAAATTTAAGTATCATAATATTTTTTATAAGTTTTTAGGTTTTATAATTTTTTTGTATTTTATATTTTATACTTTTTTTGGTTTTTATAAATTTTTCATACACAATACAACACTAAAGCAGAAAGCGGAGAGGAAAGAGTTTAAGATTAATAGGCTCATTGGCATGTGGCTTGTGTAGGATAGTGCAAATAATAAATATGAACGCGTTGAAAATATTCATAGGCAGATTTTAAAAATCTGCGGGAGATGTGATTCTATGCGAACAGATTGATAACTTTGCTAGAAGATCTTGATTGCAGGTAGTGATGGTGATAAAGCAATTATATGGCAGCTCGCTGAAGAGACGTCCTTCCTTCATGGCGCGGGAGCTGGAACTGATGTTGAGAAGTCAAGTCAAGTCGTCATTCTAACTTTTGGTATTTACTGCAAAGAGTATTGACCAATATTTATCCGGCCTCAGCCATTAGCATTTATTAAAAATAGGGTGCGTAAGCACCGTGCCCTTAGGTAAGAGAAACTTTTGATGGCAAAGCAGGGTAATCTTAGGTATGAAAAACTATTTAAAGTTCAATTAAAACGTAGCATACAGGAGTGGTGCCTGGAGCTTTAATCTAGTGCAGTTGAGAGGCGGTAATGAGCAGGGATACGTGGGAGTAAGTCATGTGATCAGAGGTCTTGAATCTGATTCGTTGATGCGGATTGCAATTGCATTCAGTAAAATTCAGATGACACGCGAACGAGTTATAAACGTAAAAAATCAATAATTCTGTAAAAAGCACTTAATTCAAAGTAAAATGCAAAGTCCAACGGCAATTGTGTACAAAGTCCTTTCTTTGACAAGTCCGTCTTTGCAGTGGAAGGTCACAGATCGCTGCGTGCTTGGGTGGTCACCCTCCCAAGTACTGACCGGCGATACTGCTGCTTCAAAATAAACATTGAGCTAATGTAAACAACACGAAATGTAAACAGTGAAACAAGGAGTGAAATCTTGAATAAATGAAGAGATGATGAAATAAAAATATATATACAATATTTACAGTTACCATTTTGTATTATGGTGTATCGTTCGCGGTCTTTTCACTACGTTTTCCTCTGTGGGGTCGTAGTTTATGAGAGATCTGATGTTATCATGCTGCGAGTTTGCAACATTTTCAAAGAAGTTATGCGTAGATCTTAGAATAGCATCTTGAAATTCAGGGATGTTTAGATCTTCATAAAGTTGATTATTACGAACGAACCAAGGTGCGTTTGTCATTGCCCGGAGGATTTTATTTTGGAGAACGCTGAGTTTCTTCCTGTTAGTTTTGTTTGCCGTAGCCCAAGCAGGGGCGGCGTAGAGAAGAATTGGTCTTATTAAAGTGAGGAAAAGAGTCCTTTTAGTATTGAGGTTTAGTTTGGATTTCCTTCCAATGATAGGGTAAATAGCCATAAAGGCGGCATTTGCTTTATTGCAAATGTAATTTATGTGTTCTTTGAAGGTGAGTTTGTTGTCAATATAAACTCCAAGGTATTTGTAGCTATTGGCTTGTGGGATCAAATTATTGTCAATTTTAATATTAATATTGATTGGGTAGTTTTTCTTATATCGGCGATAAAGGACGATACAGCACTTTGAAGGGTTTAAATTAATTTTCCAGAATTTGCACCAGTTAGATATTCTTTGAACATGAGAGTCAAGTTTATCAATGGCATACTGCGGGTTTATTGAATTAGATAGAATCACTGTGTCATCTGCATATTTGAGGATTTTAGCAGAGGTTGGACTTGGCATGTCATAAGCGTAAATATTGAAATTTGTAGGAGAGAGGACAGAGCCTTGAGGGAGTCCTCTGTAGATATTTTTTATATTAGAGAGAGTGTCTCCACATCTCACCTGAAAAGTTCTATCTTCTAAATAAGAAATGATGATTTTAATAAGATTTGTAGGAATTTGAAGTTTAGATAGCTTGTAAATAAGGCCAGCATGCCACACTCGATCGAAAGCTTTTTCGAAATCGAGGTAGCATGCCGCAACAGTATTCCTCTTTTGGAATTCAACTGCAACATGTTCAATTAAATTTAGTATTTGGTGCGCAGTTGAGTGTCCTTTCTTAAATCCAAATTGCTGATTATCGATTTGGTTTAAATTTATTGTGTAATCCTTTAGTCTTCTTAGAATAATTCTTTCATATATTTTACTAATTGTAGGGAGCAGACTGATAGGTCGGTAGCTAGTGACTTCTTTTGGGCTTTTTCCAGGTTTTAAGATCATTATTACCAGGGAGTGTTTCCAAATTTTTGGAAAGTAAGAGAGCCGGATGCAGGCGTTGAAAATATTGCAAAGTAAGGTAATGCAGTTTTGAGGAAGTGCTTGGATAGCTTCATTATTAATGTTATCAAAGCCCCGTGCTTTCTTCTTTTTAAGATTTTTGATAATTTCTGTGACTTCATCTGTGGAAGTGAAATTTATATAGGATCTGGTGCGCTGAAGTTTAACTTCTTCGGCTTCATTGTTGATGGTGTAATCTTGGGGGGTATCTTCAGTATGATGGTCGAAAATCTTGCTTAGATCATCTGCCATAGCTTCAGCTATTTCAGCTTCGGAATAGGCGATGTTACCTTGATAGTTGATAGGGTATTTATAGTTTGGGTTTTTATTGCGTAGAGAATTTGCTATTTTCCAGACTGTATTTGGCTGAGTTTCAATATTTTCTAGTAGAGCATCCCATTTTTCAGATCTATGATGTTTAATTTCTTGCGAGATTCTGCGTGTTAGATAATTCACTTCTCTTTTGTCCCGGGGGTCTCTAGAGAGATGCCAATATTTTCTTTTCCTATTTCTATGTTGGATTAGGTCGATGATATTTTGTGGGAGGTTGAAGTAGTTATTTTTCCTTTGGATATATGCTGCAGAATTCATAGCCTGTTGAATATTGTCAGTTAAGTATTTTATGCAGTTTTCAATTTCTTCAGTGGTATTCATGCTATTGTTATTAGATATATTCATGAGTTTATTTTTAAAGATACTCCAATTCATATTAAATTTAGGTTTAATGAGGGGAGGATAGAATCCATAAAAGTCGAAATTTATGGGTAGGTGATCAGAAGAGAGTTCTTCAGTCACTTCAAGATAAGGTGTGGACTGGATATTCTTGAGGATGAGGATGTCGAGGATATCCGCACGACCATCAAAGTGATATCTCGTGGGTAATTCTGGGGCAATAATTCTGATTTCATTGTTAAGAGCATAATTTCTGAGCGCAGAACCATTGCGGTTGTTAACATTGCAGTTCCAGCTACGATCTTTAAAGTTTAGGTCCCCCGCGATGAGAGTGGGGTACCTATAATCAGTCAGTCTATCAAGGTCTGTAGAGAGGAGGTTGTTACTTGGTGAATTGTATGCAGAAATGAAAAGGTTCATTGAAGCCTGAGTAGACAAGTGCAGCAGTATTTTCGATATTCTGGGTATTTATTTTTAGAGGAGTGAATTTAATATGATTTTTAATGAGGATTGCTGTACCCCCTAAGATGTTGTTTGGGCGGTCGGTCCTTATGACTTTGTAGCCTTCCAGATTGAAGCGGGTTTTGCTATTAAGATGTGTTTCATTCAGAAGCATTATATCTATTTTATGGTGATTTAGGTAGGCGTGGAGTTCATCTTTTTGTCTGCAGACTCCATTTGCGTTGAAGAAGGCAACTTTTAGGAAACTATTGGTAGTTGAGATAAGGTTGGGATTAAATTGGTTGGGTTTAAAATTCATAATCTAGGTTCATGAAATAATCCATTGCGGCCATGCCAACTTCTAGCTTTTCTATGAGTGATTTTGCTTCTTTAAATTTTTTAAAATACGTTTTTGCTTGTTGCATTTGGGTTTTAATCCAAGTAAAGAAACTTGGTGTTTCTTGACTTTCATTGTTGGAATTAATATTGTCACAATTGCTTGGGCTATTATTGCTGTTATTAGGTATGGGTGATTTTGCTGGTTTTTCAGGTAGTTTAGGGAATTCGTTTTCGTTAAGTTGGAAGGCCTGCATATTTTTCCTTTTTTCCTTTTCGGCCTTTTCGGCGGCTAATTTTTTCTTAATGTTTTCCGGGTTTTTAACACATCCACGGTATGAAGATACGTGTTCTTGCCCGCAAAGGGCACAAGTAGGTTTTTCAGTTTCCTTATTCTGTTTGCATAAATACGTTTCATGTAATTGTGCGCATTTGAGGCACCTTGGTGTGTAATGACACAGATCCCGTGTGTGTCCATAGCGCTGGCATTTGTGACATTGCACGGGACCTGGCCGTGCTTTGTATCTAGCCATTTGAATATTTAGACCTCTAAGTTTTTGGATGTCAAAAATTTTCTTTCCGTCTTCACATCTTTTAACATCGACGATGAAGACCGGGAGTTTGATTAGCTCTCCGTTTCTGACAGATGTAATTTGTCTTATTTTTTCGATTGGTATGTTCATATCGAGGATTTCTTGTTTTAGGATTTCAGTATCAGTATTTGCTGGCAGTCTTTTAATTACTGCTTTTATTGGTCTTTTTGTATTTAATTTAAATGTATGGAAGGGGATTGCTTTTTCCTTCAAATATTCTGTTATAATTCTATAGTGGTCAGGGGTGAAGACACGAATGGTGAGTCTTCCTCCTTTGAGATCTCCAGTGTAGTTTTTTATTTGTAATTTTTCTTCAAATTCCGATTTTATTTTGTCCCAGTTTCCAGTGAAATCTGCTAGTACAATTGGCGGGATATGTCCTGCCGTCTTTTTTGCTAATATAAAAGGCGCATCAATTGTATCTTCTTCCATGTTGGTCTCTTGGTTTAGTATTTCGAATTTGTTTTCCTGTGGAGGGTAAACTATTTCAGGTTTATTAAGTTTTTGTGTTTTTCGTGGTGAAGTGAAACCTTCACTATCAATTTCGGTTTTCTTTTTTCGGCTTTTCCCACTAAGGGTACGCTTGTGCCTGCTTGTATCATCTTCCTTTTTGGATTTAGATGGGGTTTTAAGGTATTGCGCTTGTATAGTAGCTTCATTTATTTGTTTAGCAGAGCTAGTCTCTGATTTAGAATTTATTTCGTCCATTGGGGTGTCGTTTATGTAAGTTAAGTATTCAATTTGCTCATGTAGCTGATTTATCCTAGGGTCAGCTTTAGGTATATTTGCGTTAGTTAGGCTTTCGGCTTCAAGAACTAAAGCGTTAATTCTCAGTGTAAGATTGTCGTAATCTATTGATTCGCAGTTACTCCCACGTATCTGCTCTAGGTATTTGTGTAGTTTATTCTCATCTATTTTGTTCATCCTGGGCAGCAATTAACCTAACCAGTGGCTCGGTAATGCTTACTCTAGATCAACAAGAAGAAAAGAATAACTTACCCAACATTCGGCGATAGTAAAATATCCAGTAATCCAAGAATGGCTTCCAGTAGAGAGCGATCCCGAAAGAAAGCAGAGCGCAGTGAAATCCGACCTCGTCACTAGGTGCTCAGCTGATGTTGAGAGGGCGTGTCTAGCCCTTTTAGATGGTGGGTAGATGCCGAACTCTCGGCCAATCACGGCTCTCGGTCTCTTCTGTGAGCTCAAAGCACAATATCAACATCGCAAATTATAACACCTATCGATGCGATAGAATCAGACACCGTGGCGGAGGTGTCGCCATCTATGTGAAAAGGACTCTTTGCTCTGGCTTATTATCTGCGGATAATACAAAAGCATTCGAAACTGTCAGTGTTAATGTGATTTTACCCAAAATCGGACATACAAAATTTTGTGCACTCTACAACCCACCTGACAACAAAATATCAGCGAATGATTTACACTATTACCTGCAAGACTCAGCTCCCACAATCATTGAAGGAGACTTCAATTCAAAACATGTGGACTGGGGCTGCAATCATAGCAACGCAAACGGTCACACCATCAGAGACTATGCAGAAAATTATCCCATCTTCCTATACACACCCGAAGAAACTACATATCGCCCAAACACTCCACGCAAAAGACCTGACATTCTTGATTTTTTCCTCACTAATTTTAACATACCCCTTGCAATGGAAGTTACTCATGAGCTGACCTCAGACCATGTCCCTGTAATGGCAAGTCTGGGTTACAACAAGCCGAAAGATGCAAAGAAAGAGAAAATTGTTGACTGGAAATTACTTCACAACCTTCCAATTACATCCCCCATAAACCTGGGTCCTCTAAAAACCACAACTGATATCGAGAATGCTGCAAAACTTTTTACGAACTCTCTTCAGGATTTCCTTGCACTAGCAACTACAGAAAAGATGCATTCCTCTCATTACGGCGCCCTACCCATGCACATCAGAGAATTAATCAAGCAACGGAACATGACCCGAAAACTATACAATCATACCTGGGATCCTACCTTAAAACCAATTATCAATAGACTCACCAGAAAAATTAAATCTAGTATCCAGCAGCATCGAAACGAATCCTGGAATTTAAAAATTGAAAACTTAAATCTTGAAGATGGTTCCTTCTGGAAGTACATTCGCAAACGGAAAAACCCTACAATTAGCACCCCTCCAATCAGAACGCAATCCAACATAGCGTACACCAATGAGGAAAAAGCAGCAGCTTTTGCTGATCACCTGACCCAGCAATTCACGCCCAACGACTTCCTTGCAGACCAAACTAGCATTGCCGCCATTACTGACCACGTCAAAAACTGGCTCAGCGCGCAATGTGAACAAACTGGGATCAAACTCACTACCCCAAGTGAAGTGAAAAATATAATCAGAAACTCAAATAACAGAAAAGCTCCTGGACCTGACCAAATCTCAAATAAACTACTTAAACAGCTCCCGCACGGTGTCATCTGCAAACTAACATCTATCTACAACGCCTGTCTCACGAACTCTTACTTTCCAAATGTATGGAAACACGCCTCGATCTTTCTAATTCCAAAACCCAAGAAACCACCTGACAAACTTACCAGCTACCGACCTATTAGTCTCCTGTCTACGCTGGGAAAGATTTTCGAGCGAATTATTTACAATAGACTGCAAAACCACCTTGACTTCATCCCAAAAGAACAGCATGGATTCAGGAAAGGACTCTCGACCACCCATCAGCTGGTTCGTATTTCTGAATTCATAGGATCGGCGCTCAGAAATAAACAAAGTATTGCTTTCCTCATGCTAGACGTGGCCAAAGCTTTTGACCGCGTCTGGCATGAAGGCCTCATCTATAAGCTTATACAACTGCATATCCCGAGAGAACTCGTCCTCATCCTAAAGTCGTTCCTCGAAAATCGAACTTTCTCAGTTAGACAGGGTGATCATCTTACTAATCCTTATCCTATCCTAGGAGGGGTCGCCCAGGGTAGTATCCTAGGACCCATTATCTATATCATTTACGTCTACGACTTTCCTACCTTCTCAGAAGACTACAACTTTCAACTTGCCTGTTACGCGGATGACACCGCACTTATACAAAAATCCAGGAAACCTAACAACGCCCTCGTCCAACTCCAAAAGAAAATGACCCAGGTAGAAGAATGGTGCACGAAGTGGAGAGTCAACATTAATGCTGACAAATCCCAAATTCTGCTTATCCGGCGCTACAAGCACCTGGATAACATTTCCACTACAGTTACCCTATTTGGCACACCAATCCCGATTGTAACTCGGGCCAAATATCTCGGAATTACTTTCAATAGAACTTTCACCTGGTCTACGCACATCAACATCACCAGGGGGAAAATCTTCGGCATCATGTGCAAACTGTTTCACCTCCTGGCTGAGTCTTCAGGTCTGAGCCTCAATAGGAAGAGACGAATATACACAGCAATCATACGACCCATCATAACATATGCATCCCCAGTCTGGGCAAATGCCAAACAAAACGATCTCAAAAAGCTGCAGATTATCCAGAACAAGTTTCTCAGAATCATCACAGGAGCCCCATATTACATCAGAAATAAAAACCTGCACCGAGACTTAAAAATTGAATATGTGACAACCTACATCAATAAGCTTAACGAAAACTTCTACAAAAAAGCAAACCATAATAGTACAGCAGACTTCTCCAACATTTTAAATTACGAAATCATAGAGGACGATTACTACAATAGACCCTTCACCGCCCATACTATTAACATGTGCTTTTCATTGGAGTCGACTGGTGGACGTGGTGAGTGTAGGACGTGCTTTGGTTTAGCTCCGTGTTGCCTCGTGTTCTTAGCGCCATTTTCGCTGCCATCTTGAATGTGATAGTGTTTCATCTCTTTTCTGTGGATTATTTTTTCTACGGTGTGATGTTTACAAGATATTTTGGATACGCATTTATCGTGGATACAGTGTAGTGCTCCTCTTTTAGTGCTTTGTGCGTGCTTTTTCTACATTTGTTAGTGAGTGATTCTACTGTGTTGTGTTGGTGAAAGAGTAGTTTTTCCACATGGAGGGAAATGCGTTTCCCCCGCTACCGGATAGATCAAAAATGGATTCAGTGACCTCGGCAACTAAGGAAGTGATTTGTGGACTCAGCTCTGATCTCTTGGAATACGGCAATATGACACTTGACCCGGACTGGCAAGATCTTATATATAAAGACCCATGGACCCAAGATGATGTCTGCAGGGGCTTAAAATTCTTGGTTATGATTGATATGGATATGACTGCACGCGGAAATTGTTCTGAGAATTTAATTAAACATGTCACGGATGAAAAATGTGCTGCAGCAATGATGAGCGAACTGGAAAAACAACGGATTATTGCAAGTGCCCTCAGGAAAGAAATACAAGGTAAGTGCGAAAGTGCTCATGCCCTTAATGTAAATAGTAATGATTGTGTTCATAATAATGTATTTGTTAAGGAATTGTGCTCTGTTGCTAATGATATTTGTATTGATAATGTAACCAATTCTGTTAAAACTGGCCCAAAGGATACTGATAATGTTGTTACTAAACCTAGGCCCAAACGGCCCTCAAAAAAAGTGACCAAGCGTTCCATTAATGATGACCGGGATGTGGATGGTTTCATTCTGCCAAAGAATACTGCCCGTCCCAGTAAATTGATAAAATGCAATGTTGATATCCCTTTGGAAAATAAGTTCCAACAACTAAGTACTACTGACAATGATAGCCAGAGTATTGATAACGATAATGCCAATGATGTAAATATGGATGATACAGTTAATGTAAAAGTTATCAGGCCCAAACCGATCATGGTGAAACCTGAAATTAAGTTCAATGATTTTATGAAGGTGCTTAGAAAAGATGTTCAATGTGAATTTGCAGGCAAGGTGCAGGGGGACTTCTTGAAGCTCTTTCCTGAATCAGAAGATGATCACCGTGCAATCACCAGATATTTAGATGAGAAAAAAATTGATCATTACATTATTTTATCAAAAATGGAAAAGCCACTTAAAGTCGTACTGCGAGGAATGCCCATCGACTGTCCGGTAGACTACATTCATGAAGAACTAACACAGTTAGGATACAAGGTCAGACGCGTTGCACAAATGCATAGGATAAGAACAAGAGTCCCCATGCCCTTGTTTCAAATTCAAGTTGAAAAAATGCATGAAGTTGAAAAAAATTATGATATCACCAAATTCCTAGGTTTTTACGTTAACTTTAAGCCCTACCAAGTGAATGGAAGTACTGTGCAGTGTCACAACTGCCAGCACTTTCACCAATCCTCCGACAATTGTAAGCTTAAGCCACGCTGTGTGAAATGTGCAGGTGCACATAAAACGGAGGACTGCTCCGGTAAATTCATTGATAATGTTAAATGTTGCAATTGTGGACAGACGGGGCATCCTGCGAATTATCGTGGGTGTCCCAAATTTCCAGTATACCAGGGAGCCAAAACCCAGACCAGCAGAGGCAAACCTACTCCCTCTGTTATTAAACCTACAGCAATTAACAGTAACCCTGTCCAACCAGGGTGTCATATGCCAATGTTGTTAGTGGACGTACTGACACAAAAGACGAGGTTAGCGCCACAAATGTTAAAAGTGGAAATCGTAAAAAACCTGAGGGAAAAAATGACGTACAAGTAAATAATAACAATGGTAACATTAATGATAATGTTCAGTATAGAAGTGATGTGGGCCTCTCTGGTCTCTTTGAGGTCACTAAACTAGTTAAAGACATTATTCATATGTTTAATGGAATCTCCTTTTTAACTGTGTTAAAGAAAATTACTAACAAGATGCCTGTATTACAGGCAACGCAAAATACTGTTGATAAGCTATTCATTTTGTTTGAATTGTTTGAAGAGATTTTTGGCTCTGTCAATGTAAATAATCATGAGTAATGTATGCAATATTTTGAATGTGATTACATGGAACGCAAATGGATTATCTCAGAAAATTCATGAATTAAGAGATTTTATAAATGAGTACACTCCCGATGTTATGTTCCTACAAGAACACAAGCTTGGCCCTGCCTCACCCATCTACGTGCAGAACTACGCTGTCTACAGATCCAACAGAGCTCCTACTATTTCGCGCCCTAGAGGGGGTGGCACTGCAATCCTGATAAAACGCTGCATCCCACATATGCCTGTCACAATTCCGCAGCTTTCGGTCGTTGAGGCCTCTGCAATCTCACTCACAACAAACACCTCCATAACATACACTTTTGTCTCCACTTATATTCCCCCGGGACGTCATGTATCTGCAGTCCGGGCTGATTTACAAATCCTACTCAATCTTGGAAAACACATTATCTTAGGTGGAGACTTAAATGCACGACACCGCGCGTGGAACTGCTATAACTCAAACGACACTGGACGTGTAATTCTAAACTTAGCCCACACGGCTGGATTACACATAGCAGCTCCGAAAACCCCAACACGGTACACCACTAGGTCCACCGGAATCCTCGATTTCTTCCTGCTCGGAAATACTAGTGTTCCACTGGATATTTCCGTGCTGGATGAACTGTCATCGGATCACAATCCGGTTAAGATGATTCTGGACATTAGTAGGTATACCACAGCAGACACAAGAGCCTTTAAAACAGACTGGCATATTTTTGCCAAAGCTCTCAACAACATACATTATACACTCCCTACGATACAGACTAGGGATGACATTGATAGTTTCATTCAGGAGATTACTCAAAAAATTTCCAGGGCGAGAGACGATGCCAAGGTAGAAGTACCTAAAAGGAAAGAGCCACGCAATAGAGAGTTGAAACTGATTATCAAACAGCGCAATGCTACACGGAGAAGATTTCAGCAAACCAGGCACAGGGATGATAAACAACTGCTCAATAGACTGTCAAATGCAGTCAAGTCTCTTACACGTGAACAAGCACAACACAGCTGGACCAGTTACCTTAACTCACTTTCCACAGATGATAATTCACTGTGGAAAGCAATCTCAAGGTATACTAAATGCTACAATAACATTCCGCCCCTTAAAGGCCCAACGAGGATTCACTACACTGAAACTGAGAAAGCCGAATTGTTAGCACAGCAGCTGGAAACTCAGTTTTGCACAAACAACATATCTGACACTACAACAGAAAATCTTGTTTACACTTTTCATAACAGTCTCACAACAGATACAAACATTAACAACATCCCTCCAGTCATGCCCTCGGAAGTTGTTGACTATGTCAATAAGCTGAAAAGGAAGATAAGTCTTCTGTCATCTATGAGCAAACTCTTCGAAGCAACTCTACTACAGAGAATCAATAATCACCTAGAAAGCAATAACATCCTGATCCCAAGCCAATTTGGTTTCAGAAAAGGCTTGGGAACCACAAACCAGCTTTACAGAGTTGTGGAGATGATTTCGGAGGGCTTTGCTCAGAAGAAATTTACTGGAGGACTGTTTATTGACATAGCCAAGGCTTTCGATAGAGTCTGGCTGGAGGCACTCGTCTACAAAATACACACTCTGGGTTTCCCAGATTACATCACAAACATCACAAAGTCCTACCTAACAGGTAGAAATTTCGTCGTTCACGTCTCAGGAACAAACTCTACTGTACATCGCACAAGGGCTGGGGTCCCCCAGGGATCCCTTTTAGGACCCACTTATTTCAATATTTACGTGAACGACATCCCTTCAACACATAACACAACACTTGCTATGTATGCAGACGACACAGCAATCCTCACACAAAGTGCATTTGCTGGTTCAGCTATACAACACTTACAAAATTACATACAAGCATTAGAGACTTGGCTTGTACAATGGAAGATCAAAGTTAACATAAAAAAGACTCAAGCCATCTTATTCACTAGGAAGGAGAAATTTAGAAAAAACCTCATGATGTATGGAAACTCTATACCCTGGTCCAAGCAAGTCCCTTACCTTGGGGTGACCCTCAGTAAAACTTTGTCATGGAACCCACACATTACAAATATTATTAACAAGTTTCGAGCGCGTAAAGCTAAACTCTTCCCCCTAATTGCTCGAAACAGTGTTTTATCAATAGATAATAAGCTACTCATTTATAAATCCATTGTGCGTCCATTACTATGCTATGCATGCCCTGTCTGGCCATATTCATGTAATAGATACCGAGGGAAACTACAGGTGGCTCAAAATTGTATGCTACGCCAAATTGTCAACGCACCTTGGTATGTGCGTAACAAGTTACATGAGGAACTTGGAGTGCGTCCCCTCAAATCATTTTACTATAAAATTGCCAAGAGGTTTCACAATAGGCAACTCACCATCACCAACCCTGCAATTAAGATCCCTGATTATGATCAGTATAACCTCGAAAATAAAAATCGACCACTGGCCATTCTCAATGAATGGATAATGTAAATGTACTGCATAGCATAGTAATGTTGGACTGAGCACCTTCATTATTTTTCTTGCTGTTTCTATTGTTTTGTATTTATTGTTCTATCATGATTGTGCACCTTTATATATTATGAATGGGCATGTAGCACTTTTGTACTCCTTGCACAACTTAACTTCTACCTTGCAGGACATCAGCTCGAACAGCTTTCTGATCCTATTAGGAAAATATATATATATATATATATATATATATATATATATATATATAATAAAAAAAAATCTCATGTAAATATAAATGTATATAGTCCTAAAGATGCTATACATGTAATAGCTGGCTAATCTTTTTGCAATAATTCGCAATGTCTTGATATGTTATACAAGGGGTAGGGCCTTCGGCCCAGGTACCCTGGTGTACTAGACACCGCTCCACTGAAGGTGACTATTAACATGTTAAATTCCCACACAAATTAAGCAGCATTCCCTAGGGTCAGTTTCTGAGAGGGTGACCACCTCACGTGATCGACCTGACCACTGCAAAGATCAAGGATCAAGGATCAAGGAAGTGCAATTTACGGAGTTCATAGGCAATTACGCCTTTACCTCCACATCTTCAAAGGAAATTTAATCATCCGAAAGAGGGTATTGTCAAATAGGGTAAAAATTTTGATAAGCCGAATGACTTGGAGTAAGTGCCTTCACACTGAGTCAAAAAAAGGCAAAAAACTCAGAAGGTCTTAATTTTGCGCCGAAAAAGGGCCAGAATAATTTAGATAGGGGCAGCCATAAAAATTTTGACTAGAAATATAAAAGGTGAAGTTTCCTTGAACCTTGATAATCATTTTCTTGGCATACGTCAGATGAAGGGCACGCAGGGGAATTCCGATGCGCGCTCTTCGAGGTGGGGGGGGAGGGGGGAACCTGTTTACAGGTCGAAAAAGTGGTTCAGTCAGTGATCAGCTGGGAGGGAGAAGTTTCATTTTATTTTTGACCGCTAGTCATTGCGGTTTTTAAAAGCCAAAAAGGATGCTGTTAAGCGCCTAGGAAAGTTCCTTCTTAAAAGAAGAGAGAAGTTAAAATTTAAAGAATATTTTTCAGTTTTAGAGGGAACTTTTTCAGTTTTATTTTAGTTGAAAGATGATAGTAAGTTAAAGCAGTCCTATTTGACTGTGATGTTTCTTGTTAAAGAAACGTTAAAGAGGTTCCTCGAGTTAATGCCGTGTGCATTAAAGAACTTTAGAGGCGGGGGGGGGGTTAAGGAACGAGAGGTAATTATTCACGTGGTTATCGGTGTGCTCATATCTAGCCCGTTTAAAAGGCAGAGTCGAATATTCCCTATTGAGTACCGCTCTGGGTCTCTTTCGGGAAGAAGCAACTGCAGGATCGTATACGGGTAGCATATGAAGCACAGGATTAGCGACACGTTGAATATTTTTGAAAAATTTTTCCGAAAGTCGCTGTATATAGCGATTAATGGGCATAATTTTGAGGTCGTTATGAATCTCTTCGTTCCGTACATACCACGGAGCTTTTAGAATTTGCCGAAGCATTTTAGATTGAAAAATTTGGACATGTTTTCTGTTAGTCAGTGCGCATGGGCCCCATACGGGACATGCATACGTAAGAACCGGCCTAATCATTGATTTGTAGAGCAAGATTTTGTTATCAGTTGACAGGTCGCTATGACTAGTTAAGAGGGGGCGTAGGGCGGTCTTGACAGCTGTCGCACCCGCTATGATTTTGCGGATGTGAGGCTGCCAAGTTAATTTTGAGTCTAGTAAAACACCTAGATATTTGTAAGAAGAGACCCAGGGAATAGGTTCACCGAAGAGCATTAAATTGGGTAAATTTGGGATATTTCTTCGGATGAACATGGTGGCAGCACATTTTGCGACATTAATTTTGATTTTATACAGACCGAGCCAGAGTTCTAAGGTCGAAAGGTAACTCTGCAATTGTGAGATTACCTGGAGGGTGTTGGAGTGTTGAGAAATGATGGCTGTATCGTCTGCGTATAATGCAAGATGGATATTTGGGGCCTTAGGAATATCATTTACATAAAGGTTAAAGATTGCGGGGGCGAGGAGACTTCCTTGAGCCACCCCAGCATAGATTGGGCGGGGAGAGGAGAATTCGTGGTTAACTCGCACGCGGAAATTGCGTCCGGTCAAGTACGAGTTAATAATTTTAATGAGATTAGCCGAAAAACCAAGCCGCATGAGCTTGTAAATAATCCCGTCATGCCAAGTCCTGTCAAAGGCTTTGGCAACGTCTAGATAGACAATTCCAGTTCTCTCTCGCTTACGAAAGCCTTCATGAATGAATTCCACTACACGGAGTAACTGGTGTACCGTGGAGTGTTTAGGTCGGAAGCCGAATTGTTCCGGGATTAGTAAATTTTTATCCCGACAGAATTCATTCAGGCGATTAAGTAAGACAAATTCATAGATCTTAGAGAGAGAAGATAACAGACTGATGGGTCTGTAATTGACGGGCAGGTTTAAATTTTGTCCCGGTTTTGGAATGGGAACGACTGCTGCAATTTTCCAACAGTCGGGGAAATAGCTTCTCCTGAGCATTAAATTTATGAGGACCGTGATCCATACGATAAACATAGGGGGGAGGTTTTTGATCATGCGATTCGAAATAGAATCTATGCCAGGTGCCTTGTCAGGTTTCAGTTTGTCAATGAAAACCATGACTTCAGAAGGGTCCGTCGGCCTGAGTTCTGGTGTGGTAGGTTGTGATAGAAAATCTTTAACCCGTGCTTGTATGCGCCCCTGTGTAACCGGACGGTTACAGTAGGAGTCGTGGTTTGTTGTGAATTGAGTTGCAAGGCTGTCAGCTATGACATTTGCCTTTTCTGAGTCAGTGTAGGCCATCTGCGCGCCATCGGCCGTTTGAAGGGGCGGAATGTATGTTTTATGTTTGCGTAATCGGGCGGCTGCGCGCCAAATCGATTTGTCTTCGGTCGTTAGGGACTCAATGAATGTTTTCCACTCCGCTTGTTTTAATAAGCGGGTTTCGGTCCTTATCTCGTTCTGTATCTTGCGAAATTGGGCACGGATATTGGGATCTCGTGACCTTTGCCAAATTCTTCGCAAGTAATTTCGCTGCTTAATTTTGAATTTAGTCTCAGGTGGGAGCCTAGCACCTGGATGTTTACGTGGCTTTGAAGCCGCAGCTCTCGCTTCTTTCAGTAAAGACTCCAAACTTTTGATATGCCTGTCAAAGTCCGAATTGCTGGAAATTTTGATGGGAGGGAGTGAAGTTTTTTCCAAAATAAATCTAAAGTCGTCCCAATTTGTTGAGACTTGCTCCTCTAATTTTGAGTATCGATTTTGAATATCTAGGGATATCAAAACGGGGTAGTGATCAGAGTCCAATTCCTGAATCACTTTTATCTCATGCCGAAAGAATATGTTATAAAAGGCAGCCAGATCAAGAACTGCAGGGGACCCTCTATGAGGGTAAAAGGTCGGGAGGGTAGGAGCAATGATCTGTACATGGTTACTCTGGCACCATGAATTTAGACTAATACCATACCTGTTCCTGTTAGAACAAAACCATGCGGTATGGCGTGAATTTAGATCACCAGCAATTATTAGGTGATTTGAAATATTCAAAATTTTATCAAAATCACTGACAGGAAAAGCTGGCCTTCCACGCGCTGTAGACAGTGGAGGTAAATAAGCTGAGACTATTGTTAGCGGGGAGGAATTTTGAAGGAAAATTTTGATGATTGTCGCTTCCAAAAAATTTAAATCAGGGGTCGGTATCATGTGGTGCTTTAACGAACGCTTCACATAGATACAAGTGCCGCCACAGGGATTTCTGCCCTGTGACACCCTGTCAGTACAATAAATGTCATAATTCCCAATTTTGGGAGTATTCCCTGGGGTAAGGTGAGTCTCTTGGACTAAAAACACGTCAATATCGTGCTCTACAACAAAATCACGAACTTCGTGAATTTTTGAAGTTAAACCATTGGCATTCCATGTGCAAATGGTCAGTTCTCTGATGGTGTTTGAACTGTTATTTATACAATTGAATTTTATGCCGTTGTTAAAGGTTCATCACTGAAAAAACAGAAGACATGGGTCTAAAAAAGCCTAATTAGGTTGAAAGCTCAACATAGCTTTCATAAATATAAAATGCCCTCATTAAAGCATCTGCTTGCCTGAGTTTAGGCATTGCTTTTTTGAAGGCAAGGAGCAGAATATGCTTGTCTACCGCTGGGTTGCGGGAGATTTCAATTAAGCATTTTAGTGTAGATGAGAAGACGTCGTCTGAATCATTGCTACACTCTGCTGTGGCTGACACTGCTGGGGCTGCAGGGGCTTCTGCAACCGGCAGTCTTGGATTCGTGGATTTGAATCCGTGCTCGGTGGTGTTCTTCACCATCTGTGCATAAGATGGTGAACTGACGTTGCTCGGGGGAGCAGGCATGGGACGTCTTGTCTCAGCGTTTGCTGGGGGTTTAGAAGAACCCTGAGGGGGGGCTGTTTGAGCAGCTGCCCTAGTCCTAGGCGCGGAATTTTTACCGCGAGCCCGTTTGTTGCCTGGGTATCGGGGACAAGATTTGTACGATGCTGGGTGATCTCCACCGCAGTTGCAGCAAGTGGCTGGTACATCTAATCCTTTGGTACACTCACGTGCCCAATGGGGTCCAGAGCATCTGACACAACGGATTGGAAGAGTGCAGAGTTCCGAAGAATGGAAAAAGCCCTGGCACCGAAAGCATTGAGTAGGGCCCTTGCGGCCGCGGTAACGCTCAATGCTGATCTCTGTGCCCCACATGTCAGTGACGGCAAACAGATGATCGAGGAAGGGGTGTGGGATAACTTGTAAATATACAAGTGGCATTGGGTGTCTGGAGCCAGGCTGAGTAAGCCGAACGATGCGATGCACTTTAAATCCCATCGCCTCAACTTCCTCTTTGATATCCCCGATTTCAGTTTCAACAGGGAGGCCTCTGATAACAATTTTAACTGGCCGGTCCTGCTTTAAGTCGAAAGTTTTGAACTGGATGCCGGCTTGCTTCATCCAGCGGGTAACCTCCCTGAACTCCAGCTCTGTCTGAACAAAAATTTTGAGATAAGGTCCAGTCAGTATGCTCCGTAAGTTTGGGGCAATTTCTCTCATGAAAGACACTTGCGTCTTCCAGTTTTTGCTGCTTTTGAGATGTATTGCCGGAATCTCAGACTGCGGTGGTGGTGGGGGGGGAACGTTCCGTGCCTGCTCGGAATTAACTCCCTCACTATTACTAGCAGTAACAATTTCTGCTTCATTAGAAGGCTCATTGATTAAAGAATTTTTGATTTTCTCATACTTGTTAGTACTCCTCTCCTTTTTAGGAGTAGCATTTTTTTCGATGGCTGTCAATTTAGAATTTGGAATAGAGCTATTTTTATCTTTAGCGTTTAAAGCCAAATCGTCTATTGTAAGATCCACAATAGGCGCCTTCCCTTGCTTTCGAGCCGCGGGGGTGATAAACCCGTCTGAGTCTATTGTCTGCGTCTTTCGCTTCCGCGATGACGTAGACTGGACTGGTTTCCCCCGCACCTCGTGCGTGGGATTAGATGCCTCGTGCTTGCAAGGATCTTCTGCGGATTGAGCGGCGGCCATCTTGGCTAAGCGCTCGCTCTCCAATATATTTAAAAATTCCTCTCTAGTTGAGGGAAGATGAAAAATTGGAACATCTAGAGCATTAGCAATGTCATTTATCTTGTGAAAAAGTGACTTACCCGCCCGGTCGAGTTGATCGTATCCATTAGTGTCCAACGGAGAAGGAGTTCGCTTCATGAAGCTCTTCTGCCTCTGGATAGCTTCAAACTGTTGCTTCAGATCGTAGAACTGTATTACGAGGTTCATGCGCTCGTCATCTGGCGACGCCGATTGCACAGAGGGAGCATGATCCCTGGTCTCACTCATTTCTTCATCAATAACCACATTGTTTTCGCATAAATTCGGAGAATTTCCCTGCGTTGGCGGGAGCTCGTTACACGAGCGACCGTCACCCTCGCTGTTCATCCTCGGAATCCACTGCAAAGAGACTCGCTTCAAACAACCAGAGCTGTCTTCTGATTCGCCAGCCCATGATCCCGGCTCTCCGCCCACAGACTGCGAATTTCTTTTAACCACCATCACCGCCACCAGAGGGCGACACAATTGACTGATATTACTTTTATTTTCCTCTCCCTCACAGCTCCCTCCATGGGATTTATTCAGGTTTCTCATCACCATGCCCATCGTGGATTTACATCAGGTTTACAGGGAAGTACTGCAAATGCAGTAAACCCCCTGTATAAATACTTCTGTATCAAAGTATCAAAGTATCAAAGTATCAAAGCTCCCTCCATGGGATTTATTCAGGTTTCTCATCACCATGCCCATCGTGGATTTACATCAGGTTTACAGGGAAGTACTGCAAATGCAGTAGACCCCCTGTATAAATACTTCTGTATCAAAGTATCAAGTATCATCAGTTCCAGCTCCCGCGCCATGAAGGAAGGACGTCTCTTCAGCGAGCTGCCATATAATTGCTTATTTCATCCTCTGCTACTACTATCAAGATCTTCAAGCAAAGTTATCAATCTGTTTACTTAAGAATCACATCTCTCGCAGATTTCAAATCTGCCTAAGAATATTTTCATCGCGATCACAATAATTATTTGCACTCTCCAACACAAGCCACATGCCAATGAGCCTATTAATCGTAAAATCTTTCCTATCCACTTTTTGCTTTAGTGTTTGTACTGTGTATAAAAAATTATAAAAAACCAAAAAAAGTATAAAATATAAATTACAAAAAAATTTTAAAAACCTAAAAACTTATAAAAAAAATTATGAAACTTAAGTTTTTATTTCTCATCTCTATCCCTAAACTTTCTCGAGCCTGTGGCTCCCTCTAGTGTGCATCAAGTAAATCACTTATGCCAAATTTTTCTTATTTCTGCTCGCTTTTAGTAATTCTGATGTGGAGGTAGATGGTTTTGAACCATAGGAAATCCGAAATTTTTAAATCATTGGCATTGGGTTGAACCAAAGATAACGTGGTTGTCGTCTTTCTCAGATCTGTATTATTCCATGCAGCTCTTAAATATCGTGTCCCCTCAAAATATACATTTTTAAATGGTTAATGATGGTTTTTTACTTCTGTTGTTATAATGTTACCTATAATATTAAGCAGATAAGTTTTTATGAGTAACATTATAATGAAATAATATATTTCGAATGATATATTTTTTTTTAATATTTACTTTTCGGAAGATGTGTTACATCCAATAAATGATTTCAGTAAAATAAAGATTATTATCATTTTATTGGCTCTGTGAGATGACTGAGAAATTTTATGCACTCCCAGAGTCACCAAAATTAACAAACTGGTGTGGTGTTCGGCTGGTGACTTGGTGAGAGTAGGACGTGTTTTTGAGCGCTCCGTGGATTACCTCGTGCTTGCCTGCGCCATTTTCGCCGCCATCTTGGATGGTTTTGTGTTTATTGGCTGTTATCCATCTTTTCTGTGATTTCATATTGGATTACAAGTTTATTTGTGCTCAATGTGTATTTTCTCGGTTCTAGTGTAGTGCTTCGCTTGTGATCTTTGTGAATTTTTTAGAATTCTTGTGTGTGGTGATAGTGTATTTTTCGACCCACATGGTGGGCAGTGACTTCCCGCCGCTACCGGTTAAGGAAAAAATGGATGAGAAAATTATTAGTGGAAAACTGTGTAAACTCGCCGCCGATGTAATGGATTATGGAAATAGGATACTCGACCTGGACTGGCAGGAACTCTTTGCTAAGGAAATTTGGAACTACAACGATTTTTGTCGCGGAGTGGAGATGTTGGCAAAAATCAACACGGACCTCATTGCGCGGGGAGACTCGTGTAAGAATATTCTAAACCGGATGACCGATGAAGAGGTTGTGAAACGCATCCGACAGAATCTGGACGAGGAGCAACTAATTGGAGCATCGCTGAGATCCAGCCTAGAAGGTAAGTGCCAAAGTGCTGCTTCTGCCCTTGGTTGTGTTTTAAATTCAGATAGTGTTAAAAGTGCATGTAAAAATGTGTTAATGAAAAACCTGTGTTCTATTGCAAATGATTTAAGTACATGTAAGGATAATGAAATGGATAATGGTACAAATGATTGTAATCCGGCTGAGCCACCAAAACCTAGGCCTAAGCGCCCTTCGAAAAAATTTTCTAAGCGTTCAATTAATGATGATAGGGACGCAGATGGTTTCATTCTGCCGAAAACCACTGCGCGCCCTAGCAAAATAATAAAATGTAATGCCGATTTGCCACTGGCCAATAAATTCGAAAAATTAAGTACTCAGGATTCAAATAGCAAACCTGATGATGATATTGACGATGTGGTTATGGAAAGTGTTGTCGTGCAAATTCCAAAACCCAAACCAATAATGGTGAAGCCGGATATAAAGTTTAATGAATTTATGAAGGTGTTGCGGGATAATGTTAAATGTGAATTTGCGTGCAAGGTGCAGGGGGACTTCCTCAAAATCTTCCCGGAAACTGAAGATGACCATCGCACAATCACCAAGTTTCTCGATGAAAAGAAAGTCGATCACTATATCATACTCTCTAAGTTTGATAGGCCACTCAAAGTGGTCATCAGAGGCCTTCCAATTGATTGTGCTACGGAAGATGTGCATGAGGAATTGACCAAATTGGGTTACAAAGTACGAAAGGTGGCACAAATGCATAGGATTAGGACAAGAGTCCCCATGCCCTTGTTCCAAATTCACGTTGAACGTACCCCGGAAATTGAAAAGATTTATGATGTTACTAAATTCTTGAACTTTTATGTAAGCATTAAACCTTATAGAGTGAATGGGAGTGTTGTGCAATGTCATAATTGCCAGCACTTCCATCACTCATCTGAAAACTGCAAATTAAGACCCCGCTGTGTTAAATGCGCTGGCACCCACAAAACTGAGGAGTGTACCAGCAAATTTATTACTGATGTTAAATGTTGTAACTGTGGGCAGGCAGGACATCCTGCGAATTATCGCGGATGCCCTAAATTCCCAGCTCCTCAGGGTGCCAGACCGCAAAACAAAAAAGAAGTACCCGTTAAAGAAAGTCATATCAAACCCGGAATTTCCTCTGCTAATGTTGTAAGCGAGAAAACTCCCCAGAGCACGGTTGAGGCTACTAAAAAAGAAAATATTGTACAAATGGCGATTAAATCCAATAAACCAGTTACCACGAATGATGTGGGCCTGTCTGGCCTTTTTGAGATGTCCAAATTAATCAAAGATATAATTAATATGTTCAATGGAATCTCTTTTGTTAACGTTATACGCAAGATCACGAAAAAAATGCCTGAACTACAGGCCACTCAAAATACGGTAGATAAATTATTTATTCTATTTGAACTATTTGAAGAGATTTTTGGATCTGTAAATACTGTCAATAATGTATAGTTTGAATTCTGTGTTAAATATAATTACATGGAACGCAAATGGATTATCTCATAGAATTCATGAGCTAAGAGATTTTATAAATGAGTACACTCCTGACGTTATGTTCCTACAAGAACACAAGCTTGGCCCAGCCATTCCTATCTACGTACCAAATTATGTTGTTCATAGATCGAACAGAGCCCCGGCAATCTCCCGCCCTAGAGGAGGTGGAACAGCGCTCCTAATTAAACGCTGCATCCCACATCTTCCAGTCACAATACCGCAGCTTTCGGTCGTGGAGGCCTCTGCAATATCACTCACAACCAACACTTCCACAACATACATTCTTGTCTCCACTTACATTCCCCCAGGACGTCATGTTTCTGCAGTCCTGGCTGACTTACAAATATTACTTAGTCTTGGCAAACACATTATCCTAGGTGGAGACTTAAATGCACGATACCGCGCGTGGAACTGCTATAATTCAAACGACACTGGACGTGTAATTTTCAACTTAGCCCACTCGGCTGGATTACACATAGCAGCTCCGAAAATCCCAACACGGTACACCACTAGGTCCACCGGGATCCTTGACTTCTTCCTGCTCGGAAATACCAGTGTTCCACTGGATATTTCCGTGCTGGACGAACTGTCATCGGATCACAATCCGGTTAAGATGATTCTGGACATTAGTAGGTATACCACAGCAGACACAAGAGCCTTTAAAACAGACTGGCATATTTTTGCCAAAGCTCTCAACAACATACACTATACACTCCCTACGATACAGACTGGGGATGACATTGATAGTTTCATTCAGGAGCTCACTGAAAAGATCAAAGAAGCTCACGAAAAGGCAAAAGTTGAAATTCATAAAAGGACATATGCAAGAAGCAGTGATCTCCAGGCACTCATAAGACAGAGAAATGCTGCGCGGAGGCTCTTCCAAAGGACCAGATGCCGAGACGATAAAAACCTGTTCAATCGCCTTGCCAATGCAGTCAAGTCTCTTACACGCGAGAACAACGCTGGACCAGCTACCTTAACTCACATTCCACGGATGATAATTCTCTGTGGAAAGCTGTTTCTAGGTATACAAAATGCTACAATAATATTCCGCCCCTTAAAGGCCCCACGAGGATTCATTACACCGAAACTGAGAAAGCAGAACTGTTAGCAATGCAACTGGAATCTCAGTTTTGCACGAACAACATACATGATAGTACAACAGAAAACATTGTTTACTCACTTCATAACAATATCACAACAAGTACAAACATAAACATCATCCCTCCGGTCATGCCTTCGGAGGTTCTTGACTGTGTCAATAAACTCAAGATGAGAAAAAGCCCTGGTTTGGATGGGGTCACAAACTCCATGTTAAAGAAACTGCCACTTAAGATCATATTCATCCTGGCGAAGACTTTCACCAGGATCATGCAATTGCAGCATTTCCCACAGGCCTGGAAAACGGCAAAGATTGTACCCATCCTTAAACCGGGGAAATCAGCATCTGACCCTACTGCTTACCGACCGATCAGTCTGCTCTCCTCCATGAGCAAGGTATATGAAGCTATGCTACTCGCTAGAATAAATTCTCACTTGGAGCAAAACAACATCTTAATCCCAAGCCAATTCGGTTTCCGGAAAGGCTTGGGAACCACTAATCAGCTCTACAGGGTAGTAGAGCTTATTTCTGATGGTCTTCACAAGAGGAGAGTAACTGGCGGTCTGTTTATTGACATAGCCAAGGCCTTTGATCGGGTCTGGCTGGAGGCACTAGTTTACAAAATACACAATCTGGGTTTCCCAGATTACATCACAAACATCACTAAATCCTACCTAACAGGTAGAAACTTCGTCGTTCACGTCTCAGGAACAAATTCTAATCTACACCCCATAAGGGCAGGGGTCCCTTTTAGGGCCCACCTACATTAATATCTACGTGAACGACATCCCTACAACTCAGGACACAACACTGGCTATGTATGCTGACGACACAGCAATCCTCACACAAAGTGCATTTGCTGGTTCAGCTATCCAACACCTACAAAACTACATACATGCACTGGAGACTTGGCTCACACAATGGAAGATAAAGGTAAACATAGATAAAACGAAAGCCATCCTGTTTACCAGGAAAAAGAAGTTAAAAAAAAACCTGGTTATGTACGGGAGTTCCATCCCCTGGGCCCAGCAAGTCCCTTACCTTGGGGTGATCCTCAGTAAAACTCTGTCATGGAACCCACACATCACAAATATTATTAATAAGTTTCGAACCCGTAAAGCTCAACTCTTCCCCTTAATTGCTCGAAACAGTGTTTTGTCTATAGATAACAAGTTACTCATTTATAAATCCATTTTGCGTCCATTACTATGCTATGCATGTCCTGTATGGGCGTACTCATGTAACAGGTATCGGGGCAAACTTCAAACTGCCCAAAATTGCACTCTCCGACAAATTGCCAATGTACCATGGTACGTGAGGAATAAAAAATTCACGAGGAACTGGGCGTGCGCCCTCTTAAATCTGTCTACTACAAAATTGCCAAACGATTTCATAGCAGGCAGCTAGAGATTGGAAACCCTGCCATTAAGATACCTGAGTACGACCCATACAATCTGGACAATAAACACAGGCCCTTGGCCATACTAAATGAATGGATTATGTAATGGCATAGCATAGTAATGGTTTTCTGCTTTATATAATTTTTGTCTTTATCGCAACACCTTCCTTATGTATCTTTATTTTATTATTGTTATTGCACTCTCATGTATGTATGTATATATGTATATATTTATTTGCCAAGGACTGGCATCACTTTGGGCACTGCCTTGTGTTTCACATCTTTATTTCTAGGATTTCTCATCACTCGACAGCTTTCTGGCCTTCTGGTCCTTTACAGCAATTGATAAGTCAACCTGTAATGCAGGTAATAGGATCTTTAGTTGGTAATATACAAAAAATCCCTAAAATACACCAAAAAAATCAAAAAATTCAAAATATACATAAAAATGTTTAAAAAAAAAAAAAAAAAAAAAAAAAAAAAAAAAAAAAAAAAAAAAAAACCTTGTTTAGACTAATATGTATAAACTTAATGAAAAAGCAGCAAGTCGAAATTTTTAAACATATTCTACATGGGGTAGGGCCTTCGGCCCAGGTACCCTGGTGTACCAAGGCACCGTTCCACTGAGGTATCAAGTATCATCAGTTCCAGCTCCCGCGCCATGAAGGAAGGACGTCTCTTCAGCGAGCTGCCATATAATTGCTTATTTCATCCTCTGCTACTACTATCAAGATCTTCAAGCAAAGTTATCAATCTGTTTACTTAAGAATCACATCTCCCGCAGATTTCAAATCTGCCTAAGAATATTTTCATCGCGATCACAATAATTATTTGCACTCTCCAACACAAGCCACATGCCAATGAGCCTATTAATCGTAAAATCTTTCCTATCCACTTTTTGCTTTAGTGTTTGTACTGTGTATAAAAAATTATAAAAAACCAAAAAAAGTATAAAATATAAATTACAAAAAAATTTTAAAAACCTAAAAACTTATAAAAAAAATTATGAAACTTAAGTTTTTATTTCTCATCTCTATCCCTAAACTTTCTCGAGCCTGTGGCTCCCTCTAGTGTGCATCAAGTAAATCACTTATGCCAAATTTTTCTTATTTCTGCTCGCTTTTAGTAATTTTGATGTGGAGGTAGATGGTTTTGAACCATAGGAACTCCGAAATTTTTAAATCATTGGCATTGGGTTGAACCAAAGATAACGTGGTTGTCGTCTTTCTCAGATCTGTATTATTCCATGCAGCTCTTAAATATCGTGTCCCCTCAAAATATACATTTTTAAATGGTTAATGATGGTTTTTTACTTCTGTTGTTATAATGTTACCTATAATATTAAGCAGATAAGTTTTTATGAGTAAAATTATAATGAAATAATATATTTCGAATGATATATTTTTTTTTAATATTTACTTTTCGGAAGATGTGTTACATCCAATAAATGATTTCAGTAAAATAAAGATTATTATCATTTTATTGGCTCTGTGAGATGACTGAGAAGTTTTATGCACTCCCAGAGTCACCAAAATTAGACTGAGAAGTTTTATGCACTCCCAGAGTCACCAAAATTAACAAACTGGTGTGGTGTAATCAAAATTCAAATGACTTAAAACTGCATAAAAATAACAAAATGTATAATTTTTCTATTTTATTTATAATGATGTTCTAAGGAATTTAAATGCTTTTTAAAATCTGTAGTATTGTTAAGGATGTTATGAATAAGGACAGGCAGTTGTGTCAAACTAAAATGCTGAAAGCGGTACGTAAATAGATAAAGAAAAATGTCTTTAAAATATAGTTTGGGAAAAATGAATATGTTAACTGTGTTAAGTTGTGAATTCATTAACGCACTTCATGTACTATAACTAGCACTGATAAAAATAAAGTTTTCTTAATATCGATAAACAAAGTACATAAAAACATATTCCTACATATCATTAAAATATTAGTATTTTTCATGAATTCCAGAGAAAATATGCTAATGAATAATAAATACCATGGTCAAGAATTACCTAAACAAACAGAAAAAAAAAAAAAGATTCCCTACCTTGATACATAAGAAAGGAATATCACCATGTAACACATTGTTCACTTGTGTCAATATCATAGGCATTTTCTTCAGATTCTCCATTAACAAGTTGTATCTGTTAAAATACCCCTGAGGCAGGAAAACAATCATCTGCTGATGGGACAGGTGCATATTTAAAACATAGAGATTCACAGGATTCATAACGATATCAAACATGTTTTCACAATGCTTGAACCTACACCTTTTTCAACGTAAATATTGAGACACATTTTTCATCACATCAAATGCATACAAAGAGGCTACTAAATTTAGATTCTGTTTCTCCAGGGAAGCTTGTATTTGAGAGAAATGTGAAGCTATAAATGTGAGACTCTTATTTAGAGATGCCTTTTTAAATAACGCCTAAGCATTTTAATCCAAGAACATAAAAAATATTGACAGCATCTGTGGTTTTGACAAAATACTAGTCATTAGGGCCAACCTTACTGTATTTTCTGCCCACGAAAGCATACAGAAAGTAAAAATCTGTTAATCACCCTTCACTGAAACCAGAAATAACTGAATAAAGATAGAACATTTCACAAAGAAATCTATAAAAAAACTTCAGTATTTGGCATTCTGTGCAATCACCCTACCTCCACCTCTTAAAAACGCTACTACTCGCCAAAATAGCAAGCTCACGCTACCATATTCCTCACTTTTTCAAAACTGGATTTACAGGCAACAATATATCAACTGCAATCTCTCTAAAGACTTTTGCTCTAGCAGGTAATTCTAAAAACATCCTTTTTTACATTAGAAATAAGTTTGGAATTGTCTGCGAACAATTCATGAAACTTTTCGGCAAGGTGTACAGGGTGTGCATTTTAGATACAGTATTTTGAGAAACGACCCTGTAAATGCCTCACCTTTTTTATACATCTCATCATTCAGGAAAAGAATGGCATAGTCATGTTTACTTCTATTAAGACGAAATAAATTCTATTGATGAAACTTGAGATATACCGAAACTGTTGGTTTCTTTCTACATCTGCTATCAGAAGGAATATATCTGATATTTTAGGGTGTAAGGTTTTAGTTGCAATGTTACATATGAATTTTACCACAGCATTCATTCATGAAAATGAATTGCTGTCCAAAATCACACTTTGGATATCCTAAACTGCATCAATGTAAGCAGTATGTCAATATGTTCTTCTTAAAATAGATTTATAGGGAATTTATCACTTTCAAAATATCTTTTTGCAGATGGACTTTTAACTTTCCAAAATGTCATTCAATTCAAATCATTCATGAACTACTTATGACATGACATGCAGCTGTAAACACCAGTAAATGTTTTGTTGTTTCATTGGCATTACACTTCCTCTTAATTGTATGTTTGTGCTATGCTACAAAATAAAATTTTTGAGCACTAAGTGGTTTTTCTGGTGCTTATGTATCAATAAAAGTGTCTATTCCAAATTCTTTTGAAAAATTGTTCATTTTCCCTATCATTAAAAGCTCTTTCTTAAGCTTGGCAGTATAGCACATAAGGCAAAGCAAAGAAAGAAATGAAACTGAGAGAAGAAATTTTGACAGAACCTAGTCATCACTCTGGCATTCCTGCTGCTAAGTCTTCCTGAGAAGGAGCATTTCATACATTTATTTTTTTAGGTAATTTCTAATTATCACACCCCACCACCACCAAAAATTATAAATTTGTTGCTAACTTTGGAGAGAGATGTTTATTTGAGTACTTTTGTGTCTATTTTAATAATGCATCCAGTGCCACCTATTTCTTTTTTTCTACAATACACACATACTCCTTTTTTTTTTTTTTTGCTACTGTTTGATTTCTTGGACACAGCATTGGAATCAAAATTTTAAAATAAGAAGGTAAAAAAAAAAGAGGTCCATAAAGCCTTTAACCCTTTGATGGGCGGCGAGACGGCTTTTTTTATCAGTTTTTATCTCCAAGATGACAGCTGCAAAATTCTGTTTAAAATACATACAATAATACCTTTCAGTTTCCTAAATATATAAAAGATGGTGGCACTAGTAATTCATAGAAATCATGTAGGAAAAAATTCTTTGCAGTTCTAATTTTGAAGCATTTTTCGTTTTAATTTCTTATGCAATTTAAATCATTTGGACAACTTTTGGTATTAGAATGAATACAGTCAAAAGTCGTTAATTCGGACACCCATAATCCGGAATGATCTATAATCCGGACCTCAAAACTAAAAACTTTCTGCGCACGCGCCGCGTTGACACATGCGCATAGGCGTTTACGCTTGCGCTTAAGACCTTTTACGTCTGCGCATATGCGTGTGCGCAAGTGCAGAATACGTTTTCGCGTGAGCGTTTTATGTATAACGGATGGTATAAGCTAAAATTATCTAATTATCTATTTCAGTTAATGTTGATGATTGAGTTGTTCCTTAATTTTCGAATTGGATCCGGCTTATTATTTTTTGCAGCCTGTAAGAGCAATACTATAAAAGTAAACTTGAAACTTTATGTCAAATAGAATTTCCGATTCTGGAGCTCCCAAAGGATCATACAAAACGAAAGTATGTTTCGATGTCAATCAAACAAAAAGTGGAATTGCTGCAAAAAATGGATAAAGACATGAAGAATGTGACAGAGAGGTTAGTGAAAACGAAAAAATTTCGATTGACAAGTTAGTCGGTATTCTCGGCACAGCAA
Organism: Stegodyphus dumicola; assembly: GCF_044657685.1. Classification (NCBI taxonomy): domain Eukaryota; kingdom Metazoa; phylum Arthropoda; class Arachnida; order Araneae; family Eresidae; genus Stegodyphus; species Stegodyphus dumicola. The sequence goes on along the minus strand of NC_140769.1, from coordinate 145,029,088 downwards.
TTAACGGGACTTGAACAGCGGAACTTTGTAACTGAACAAGAAATTATGTCTGTTTATAGAATTAAAGAGAAAGTATTATCACATAAAACGAAGCAACTTAAACAACTTACATTGAAAGAAATGTTTAATATAGTATAAATATTAAGCTTTTTTTTTTTTTGTAAATTTTGATACCCTTTAGATCATAATTGTTCTTTATTTCATAAATTACGGTTTCATGTTTTTAATTTTAGAATTTCTGCATGCCATCTTATGAGATTTAAACTGATGATCTATAATCTGGAAATATCGATAATCCGGAATCGCCGAAGTCCCGACGAGTCCGGATAAACGACTTTTGACTGTATTTTTTTTCTTGCAGATAAAAAGTATTATTTGAATTCATATATATATATATTAATTAAAAATGGTTGAAATGAAAAGGTGGGACAAATTTGCCCCATCACGCATGTAGGAAATACTGCTACTAGGGGACAGGACTATTGAAAATGTTTTCCGAACATTTGTTCCATTGTGATTTTGTACTTTCGGTTTAATATTCTGAAATTTTTTTGGTAGGTTTATGGTTATTTCTAAGGTATCACAAACTATAATAATCATATGAGATATGTTGATTAATTTGACCACTTAAAAATGTCTATATCAGACTGAGAGAAAAAGTGTCAAATGGTGGCACAGAATTTTTTTTCATTTCCTTGATGTTTGTGTAGTTAATTCACTCATATTGTGTAAACAGTTACCCGCAGAGTGAGAACATTTAAAATCTCTAAAATTGTTTAAAATGTATATAGCTAGAAATTTACTGAATATGAGTTCTATAGAGAAAAAAATACCAGAGTCCTGTACATGTAAAGTAATAGTAAAATTAATATAAGTTAATTTTACTAAGACATAGGTCATCAAATGAATTTTCAATATAATGTAATTTTTAAACAATGAAAATTTTAAGAAGAACGTTGCCCCTGAATATTTGTCTTGTTATTTATCATAACTGTGAGAGGAAAATTTTGTACTGATGTCCGAATTAAATTTTTCATTATATTTCTTCTTTTTGTTTGTTTAAAGGTTCTTTGCTGTACAATTTTTTTATTAGCTGGTATGTTTACAGTTGGAGGTTCAAAGTGTGGTATACTCGTATTTATTGCAGATGTATAAATTTTCTCCATTTTAGTTACTTCATTAGGTGTTGTTATTGAGTTTAGTAAGCTTGTAAATTTATTCAGCAGTGCTATTTTTCTTTCTGCTCATGTCAAAGTTTGTGATGTACTTTGCATTAATTCATTTACTATTACTATATCATTTGTGTCATCTATTATCAATGAAGGATCATTACAGGAATCATGAACTGTATCTGCTGGACTGTTTTTCTGCATCTGGCATAAATAATGAATATGCTTACACATATTCCACTTAATTGAAGAATCTATACATGTGCACATATATGTGTGTATGCATACATTACATTCAGTACACTTCAATTCACAGTTACCCTCACTGATCACTTTTTGTATGGTATACAAATCTAAATTGTTTTCTGATGAAATAATCCAGCCACTTTCATTTTGTATAATTTGTGATGACAGTGTTAAGCTGGTTTTATATCTGTTTCTCAAGTCTAATTTCACTTGTCAATTTTCCTTTATTTGATGTAATGATTCTATCAAACATTTTATCCCTAATAAATTTCATAATTGCATGCACAGCCTTATCAAATCTTTTAACATTTTTTCCATGTAAATAAATATATGTACTTTAATGTTCGATGCATTCTTTCAATATGTATATTTGTATTTAATCCACAATGAACTCTGTGACAATAAGCCCAAGTAGTTGCATCTTTTAAATAATGTCTTGAAAAATAATTAGCAAAATCAAGTGTATCGGGATCAGTTTTCAAGTAATTTAACACAGCTTCTGCTGCAGTATTAAAACTCTGTATACACATTCTTGTAAAGAAGTGCGGAGAACCTGATACTCTTGGGCTTGTTTTTCTCTACCACTGATTTTTTTAAAATTCTTTCGCCATGCATGGTCAACATGCCATGCACAAAAGAGGCGTTTTTCACGTGTGCCCATCTCTGAAACCTATACATTAAAAAAAGAATCAGCCATATCTGACATGAAAACTTTTGGTTGTAATGTTGTAATGTGCCAATGCTTTGCTTGATTATTGAGAAGAATATAGACAAAACTGGTTGGTCACTTCGATTCGAAATTAAAAATGCACAAGGAAATCCTTCTCTTAAATTGTTGACAGTTAATAAAACTATAAGCTCAAAGCCATATGTATTCATGCCATGAGTGCCATCTATACATACAGTTAGTCAATAAAGTCTGCATACATCAAGAAAAGTAATATCAAATCCAAATTTATGGTGCAAAAAGAGTAGTTTCTTAAAGTTTTTTTTTTTTTTTTTTTTTTTTTTTTTTTTTTTTTAATATTTAGTTTCAATAAGAGACTTTGAAATTATTTAACTGTAATATTTTCATATCTAATAATTTATGCACACTAAATTTTAAAAGATAAGTGGTCAGAAATCAAAGCCAATAAAGTTTGCGTACAACGCGAAGGAGGCGGGGTATTTCTTATCTAACTTTTAAACTTCAAACTTGAGAATGCAAAGAAGGTTACACTTTCAAGGTCATTGACTTCCAAAGCAAATTTCACGTTGATTGGAAGTTGTTATTTCTATTTTCTTTGACGAAAATGACAACCAATAAAGAAATTCCTTTAGTTACGAGACAACTAATTAGCAAATTGAGAGATGAAGATAAAACTCTTCGTTATATTGGTAAAACCATTGGAAAACCATTTTCTAGTGGGCAAAGAATTATTCAAAACTATCTTGACACTGATAGTCTTGCTTTAAAACCAAGATGTGGGAGACCGAAGAAGCTAATGCAGAGGGAAAAAAGAAAAATTCTTTTACGAATTAAACAAAATCCTAAACTTTCTGCTGCAAGCATTGCAAAAGACACTTTTTTAACTAGCAACAAGGAAATTTCTCCTGAAACTGTACGAAAAGTGCTGCGAAAGGCTGATTATCATGGACGCAAACCTAGGTCTAAGCCATACATTTCCGAGACAAATAGAAAGAAAAGAATTGCTTTTGCCAAAACATATTTAAACTCTTCGCAGGACTTCTAGAACAATGTAATTTGGTCATATGAAAGTAAATTTACAATATTTAAAGTTAATGGCCACCCTATTGTATGGAGAAAACCAGGAACAGAACTGAATCTGAGAAATTAAAATCCAACTGTCAAACATGGAGCTGGCGGCGTAATGGTATGGGGGTGTATGTCGTCGAAAGGATATGGAAATTTTCACATTATTGATAAAGTCATGGATAAGTATGTTTATCTGGATATTCTGAAGAAAAATCTACGAGACAGTGCCCGAAATTTAAACCTTTCTAATACCTTTATTTTCCAACAAGACAACGACCCAAAACATAGAGCTAAAATTGTGAAGGAATATCTCCTCTATCACACTCCAAGACAATTGCGTACTCCTCCACAGTCACCAGACCTCAATCCAATCGAACATTTGTGGGCAAAATTAGAGAAACGAATTCGAAAACACAATATTACATCGCGAAATGAGCTAATTAGTAAATTGCAGAAAGAATGAGCGAAATTTATGTCGGATGACACTTAAAAACTAGTTCAGTCAATGCCCAGACATCTGCAGGCTGTTTTGAAGAATAAAGGATATCCTACAAAGTATTGAAGTAATGTAGAAAACTTATATTTTACTTTTTTTTTTTTTTGAAAGTGCACGCAGACTTATTGGATGGAATTTCTGAGTTTTTTGAAAAAATTTAAAAAGTATTACACTGATATTATTTACTTTTTATTTAAGCTTACAATTTTAGCTAATAGAAGAAAAATATGCAATGATTAAAAAACATTTTTCTATGCTTTAAGTGTTTTTTTTAATTTAAAATTTAGTCAGTACACAGACTTTTGTAGCTAACTGTATGCAGTCTGAACTAAATTTTTTTAGCATTTCACTTTGTGATTATTGTCATCATATTTGTCATTATGATGAGAATAAAATCTTCATCGTTAAGGAATGTATGTGTTGGGGATATTACACCTTGTGCCTTATAATATAACATGCATGAAATCGTGAACTCAGCATTTCATTCACCCACATGTCAACCCTCACATAGTCATTACTATGCTTTAGCAGACCAGCGGTCGAGCAGTAAAATCGCTGAACACTGGTAGTTCGGTCCGAGGTTCGAATCCCGCGAATGAGCTGGCTGCATGGGCGTTTTCGTGGTTTTTCCCATGTGTAATGTGTATGCGAGCCAGTTTCCCTTAGAAAGTCCTCCCTTACCTTAGGCAGATAGCTCTCGTGTGCTTTGCCATAATTAAATACACCAACACCATTACTATGCTTTACTGCACTGGAAGCTAACTCAAAACTTCGTTCAATGTTTTGCAGATCTTTTTTTGTTATTAGATGCAATCGTTCGAGGCCAGAATCAGATATGGAATCGTGAATTTCATCCAAAATTGCATCAAATGGTACTTTAGCAGCTATTTTTGATGCAATAAAGGTTCTATCCTTACTTGAAAGGAAAAGATGACTCATATCATTTTCATGGCCTACATGTGTTTTCTGGAAATATGCATAGTATTCCTCTCGTTTTGATTTGTCCAATTTTATTTTCGCAGGACAATAAGCATTAATTTTTTTTACTGCCCAGTAGCTTTACGTGTCGCTTTCCAGAACGCTGTGAATGAAAATGCCCTGAACGGTGACATGTAAAATATGTAACTGTACCGTGGCATTTGGTTTTCAGATACATGTATTATAAATTTCGACTTTATTTTCTAAATCATCTTTCCATTCATGAAAACTTTCATAGGATTCAAATTTTAATTCTGATGTTTCAAGTTTTACATCATGAACTTGTAAAAAGTGTTCATTTATCAACTCATTTTCAAAATCTCCTTTACACAAAGAACATTTATACTGTCTCTTAGTTGAAATGTGATCACCATTACAACTAGAGTCACATATTTTGAGTTTGGATGTTTCACATACTTTTAAATTTAGAGACTGCAATATGTGTTCATCCGTTGGATGGCATTTAATTACATGCCTTTTCAAATTAAATTTGGAAAAAAAGAATTTCCCACGTCCGCATGGAAACTTGTTTTACGTAATCATATCCGTAGAAATATCCGAATTAGTTTGATTATTTTCATCAGATTGAACATTTGGCTCTGAAAAGGGCCCTTTATTAAAGTGATCATTTGGTCCTGAAAAGGACCGTTTTGTTTTAAAATGATCAGAGATGTTTGATCAAATTAGCTTGTAAACACTCGACTACGAAAATTGCAATACGAGGATTTCCGTTCACTAGCTATTCTATCATTTGAGACCCCTCCCCACAACCGGAAATGACATACTGCGAGCAAAGAGAGTGTGGAACTCTGGGATAGATGAGAACCCAATATCTAGGCGCTTGTTGGTACATTGGAGGCATGTTCATGCGCAGATGGTCTCTGCGCAACCAGTCGTACGTTTAGCATTTTTACCATGTTTCAGCTAAACGTCCGACGTCGTACGGGTAGACACTTCCACACAGCCACAGCTTTGCGCTTTGTAATCGATTACGAAGCTTCGATACTTTGTTTACGTTTTATGTGGAATTGTGGTAAGATTGTATATGGAAAATCTTGCGGAATTGATAAGGACCGCTCTTCATATTTAATTTTTTTTTCTTGCTGTATACGAGAGTGGACGCAATATGAATAAATCTCTATGCTACAGTCAATTATTTCCATTATTCGAATTAATTCATCTTGAGAACTTTAAAAGTCTTAATAAACAGAAACTTACTCATATTGCTGATACAAAAGTATTGATATGCTTTGTACAATTCTCTTGTTAATAAAAAACAGCAATTGTGCATGTAATGACAGTAAATTTATATATGTCTGTATTGTTGCCTAAGTAGTAATAATGCATGATTATAAAATAAATATTAGAATCTACTGAAGTAATAATTACATATGTTAGAACACAAGAAAAGAATCTGAATTTTTATTTATTTTAGTGACTCGTATTTTTTTTTTTTTTTTTAATTATGTTCACAGAGTTCTTTTTTAAGTTTCCCCCAAACAGCAGAGATGCATGACCTAAATTTTGTACTGAACAACACAAAATTATGTTCAAAGAAAAATTAATAAATTCTGCATTGCCTACGATTGCTAGTTAAAAAAAAATCATGTTTTCCATTTCTCCACATCGAAAAATTATACTGGGCGGGGGAGACACCACTTCATTTGGCATTTGATGTTTTATATCAATAAAAATCCCATGATTTTAACCATTGATTCTAATTTTAATCCTTCTTATTTGCATTTTAGTCTCTTTCTGTCAATAGTGGTATTAAGGATTTGGTTTTTATCATTTAACCATACTCTCCAGTTTCTTTCTGTTGCTTCTCTTTCCTTACACCCAGTGTGCATGCCGTGCTGAATGCATTATTTCAGATTCAAAATGTGTAGGCAGAAAACTGTATCAGGACGACAAAAGTGGTAATTTAACAACATTGGCATCAATTATCCCCTCCCTAAGACAACGACTTCCGTAGAAATATTTTTATAGCAGCTGTGTCTGGCTCTCTTACATATGTTCACTGTATTTTGTGATTTAAAATTTATTAGCTCGTTATAATACTGATGCAATTTAAAGTTTTTTCTTAGTTAGTTCAAACATCCCATGTTATGGATCAAAAAGTAGTATCTTATGATTATTAGTCATATTATTAAAAATTTCAAAATGGCTTTTGGAAATTTTCTTCCTTATGCAATGATTTGCAGTTTGGCAAAAAATCTTTCACAAGTTAGTCTTACTATGGGCAAGTATTGAATTTTGTTTCCGAAACGATAACCAGTAATTTTGTTTAGAGTTAAAAATCATTTCTATGATATATGTAAATCGTTTTAGTTTTTAATATATTTCAAAAGTTCCTTTTCTTACGCCATAAGGCATGTGTAAAATAAGCTTATTTCCTTGTATTATTATTATTAAACCATTCAGAAGAAGCCTTTCTGATAATTAATCACTGAAACTTAAGCCGTACCTTTCTGTTAATTAGAAAATAATTTTGGATAATAAAATAAATGTATTAGAAAAGTATTCTATTATTAAAATATTTTTAAAAATATATTAAATTAATGTATTAGAAATCTCTGTAATTTAAAGCAAGCTTTCGTTCTTCAACTACATGTCCATTTCCGATACCCAAAGGCTAATTCCATCATAATAACTTATCTTTTACCCGGTCATTATTCAGTGAAACCTTTCTATTTGAAAATTCTGTGATTCAGATATTCAAATTAAATACATTAGGCAATTTGTGTTTATTATCTACATTTGTTTCAATAATAATGTTTTTGTTGGCATTAATTTCTCCAAGTAATTTAAACATGAGGTTGTTTAAGGCCATTTTTTATCTATTCATTTATTGAAATATTTACATTTATTACTTCTTATATATTAATATTTACATTTATTACTTCCCCCCCATTAGATAATCCAAGAATTTTATATACTTATAATTTATGGTATAGGCTTGTATATATGCAATATGAATTTTTTTTTTTAATTTTACAGAAGAAAAAAATTCTTATCTTCTACTTGTTATCTCATTATCGGATTGTTTTATAAGGTATTTCTATTGCCTTCGTAGCATGCCTCGGCACATATTCGGGAGGTCCATGGTTCTAGTCGCGGAAAGGGCATTGCTCGTTTTTCACGTCTCTCAGCTTCCAAAGAAATCCTAATGTCTCTACAATGTCTTCTTCAAAATAAACAAATAATCTGATGGAATGAAAATATTTTGGTCGTTAAAACTTTTTAATCACTGCTGTTTACATCTACATTTCTTTTTTCACATAATTTGAAGTTTTCAAGCAGTTTGAAGGTTTTCAAACTCAGTTTCAGAGAAATTTTAGATATCGTGCAACTCCTCTGGGGCATCTTCAAGTTAAAATCAAAATTTAAAACTATTTTTAATATCACTGGACATGCAATAGAATAAAAATATTTCTTTAAGTTTTTGTTACAAAAAATATTAAGCAGATCTGTTTTTATGATTAACATTATAATGAAATAATGATTTTCTTATCACTTTCTGCATAAAATGCACAAATTTTGTATTTCAATTCTTTTTTAACATTTATTTTTTTGAGGATGGAAATGCTTCTCTCTAAAAAATTACAATTTTAGAGTTTTTTCTGAATTTACAGATTTGAAGACAGTTGGATAGAAAAGCCACAATTTTTTAAATGGAGGAATAAATACAGCCCTGGCTTTTGTTATGTTTTATGCATTTAATAAACTTCCGCCTGACTGTTTATTAATTCTACCTAACACAATTAATCGATACTTGTTTCTAATATAGAATTTTAGCATCAATTATACATAATAACATGAGTAATTTTTTTTAATTGAATTTTATCAATATTAACAAAATACTTTGGCACTATGAACTGAGAATTTTTTCCTTGACTTTTATCTTTCAATACTTTAGGAACTGGTCATTGATTTACATCTATAATAAAAGAAATAAATGCTTGTATGAGTTTTAACATATTGTTAAAAATGCAATAAACTTCAGCTCCTTTGTTGCATGAATAATGTTAAACTCCCTGTTAAGTATTTTTTTAGCATCTTCTATGTAACAGTATAGACTCCATGATTATTCCTTAAAATTGGAAGTATCAGAAATAGATGTAAATATGTATTGTCTTCTGCATTAACTTACAAAAATAAAAGTGTGAATATCTGAATGGAATTATACAGAAAGAACTACAGGACGCTATGTTGTCATGATGGTCATTCCACTATACAGGAAATATCAAATCAAACAATAAGTGCAGGAAAAGATTCCGTAAGAGTATATACTCTCTTCTGAAACAATACATTTGGCTGTAGTTGTTCCATATGATATTCCTATACAACATCCCAAAATCTTGGTAAATAACTTTCTAAACCAAGATTACAGTGTAAAAAAAGTAGTCGAAAAATGTTATAGTCATGTAACTGGGCTACCATGCATAAAATTTAAGCAGTGTTACAAGTGTTTTTATCTTAACTGCCTGTTACAACCAAATAACAAGCTATGAGAAAGAACACGTAGTGTCAGTACAGCTGGATGATCCCTTTTACAGAGTTGCTAATTTGAAAACAAGTTAACCTGTAAAACTACCCTTCATACTGGTTTGCTTTAGATTCATTTGGTAACAAATATACCATTAAAGTCTTTACCAATCAATCAATAAACCTTGTTACAAGCAAGTTTTTGTTTGCAGGATGCTGTTCATAATTGGCTTTCTTTTGGTGGTATAGCAACAGCGAAGGGAGAAAGATTCCGGGTAATTTAAATTCAACTAACATAGCAAATTCCATTCTTCTGTAACTTTATAATTTGATACAGCTTTATTTTTCAGAATTTTATTCACACCACTATTTCATCCATTGCAGACAAATTCCACAAGTGCATATTTTAAAATTGATTTCACATTTAAAAAAGTATGATTTGTTATAAAAATAAAAATGAGTTATAAAAATCATTGTAACTTGGATAAATACACACACACACACACACACACACACACACACACACAAAAAAAAAAATACAAAAATGGTGATGCTGCTTATTAAAAACTGAAGAATTGTTATATGCACATACACATGGTTGACACAGTTTGGTGCATCCTGTGAAATTTGTTATGGTAATATGGTAGCAAAAAAATTTTTTTGTTATTTTGTATTAAAATTATTAAGGTTTTGACGGCTGTGCTAAGTTACACAAAACAAGGTAACTACAGTAAGAGCTATGTACCTTAGGTAAAGGATGCCTTTGAGAAGGTATTTCTATGAGAAATTGACTTGTATTCACATAATACATAAGGAAAAACAGGAAAATCAGCTATCCCATTCACCAGTATTTGTACCTGGATCAAACATCCAATGTTCAGCTATCTTATCTGCTAGCCTACTGGTACCAGTCAAAATAGACAGTAATATTATACAAGCTAAGTAGCATTGACTTATACATCACTAAAGAAATAAATACACTTCAGAAAACCTGTTTTAATTATAAGATTATTTTGAAAAACGTTGCTCGTTATAAAACTAAAGAATGGATTTTCTTTACACACTGACTGTTAAATTATTATATTTCAAATCAACAGACTGCATTTATACAATAAGACAGGATGAAAAATACAGTAGTCATTGAGGCAATTGTTGAGTTTCTGAAGAAACAATAAAAATTTTCAAATCTATCATAGTATACCCTGTTTAATGTTTAATATAGTATGGAAGGTTTTGTAAAGCATCAGCTATTTAAAAAAAAAAAAAAAAAAAAAAAAAAAAAAAAAAAAAAAAAAAAAGCATGCAATAGCTGTCAATGAAACCAAATAAAAATCAAACAGAGTTCTATTACACGTTATGCAACAAAATTAATGAATATGAACGTCTATAAACATTTTTTTCTTTTTTTAACTTGGACCAGATCTTAGGCAATAAAATTAATAAAAATTTATGATGATAAATACTTAAGAACAAAATGGCCAAACTTTCAACTAGATAACCAAATAAAGTGTTTGCGTTCTAGAGGATTTTATTTACTTCACATACATACATACATTATCTTTACATTTACTTTCATAACTCATATGATATATAACATACTTCGTAACATACTCTTATCATCGAATGGTTATGATTTTCTATAATAATAAGCAGATTTTTTTAACAGTTTCTACTTCGTGTCTGCAAAGTATTCCTTTAAATTGCAAGGTTTCGCGATATTAATTTTTCTTCTGACAAAGTTTATACACGAATCCAAACATTAAAATCTTCGTAATCGATAAACAACGGCCATTTCATTATCGGTGGCAAAAAGCTGCCTATCGATAGTAAAAGGACAGTTTTGGCCATCCGAAAAAGCGGCGACCGCAGGGAAATGTCGAGTTATCCAAAATTCCCCGTATGCATTTAAAAAAAAAAAAAAAAAAAAAAAAAAAAATCTCAAATGTTTCAGATTTTAAATTACGTCCAAAGGGGCGTTTTTTTAACGTTTTGAGTGTTACCTTTATTTATTAAATATCATGTTCTTTGCACTTAAACCATAAAATTCAGTTCAAGAGCAATATCGCAAAATAATGTTAAATTAAGCATATCTTTAGAATTTCCGATATACACAGTCTCGCGAGCTGGAGATAAAAGTTTTTTTTTTTATATATATAACGTTGCCATTTCTCGCTTTTAAAGCATTGAGTTTGTAAATCAAAAATTCGTTAAAGTTTTACAAAATATAAAAAACAAATTCCAAATTTCGGATTTCAGATGCACATATTCGCAGTAGGATTTCGTCATTCAAAATTCGATGGCTCTATGTACCATTGTTTTATCACAATGTGAGAAATAGACAATCATTTATGCAGATTTTTCATTATTTCATTTCTTCAAATATAATGCAGGACTCTAACATTTTGTGGCAACAGTTTGAAAAGTGAACCGACGTTTATGAGTCCGACGCAAAATCGCAAAACGAAAACAATAGTCCTTCAGGGACAAAGCCCCTTTGGACTAAAAAATCTGAAATGTTTCAGATTTTAAATTACGTCCAAAGGGGCGTTTTTTTAACGTTTTGAGTGTTACCTTTATTTATTAAATATCATGTTCTTTGCACTTAAACCATAAAATTCAGTTCAAGAGCAATATAGCAAAATAATGTTAAAAAAAAAAATCTGAAATGTTTCAGATTTTAAATTACGTCCAAAGGGGCGTTTTTTAACATTTTGTGTGTTACCTTTCTTTATTAAATATCATGTTCCTCGCACTTAAACCATAAGATCCAGTGCAACAGCAATATCGCAAAATAGTTTTAAAACGAGCATATCTTTAGAATTTCCGGTACAGAGACTCACGCGCTGGAGATAAAAATGTTTTTTCTGCACAACGTTGCCATTGCTCGCTTTGAAATCCTTGAGTTTGTTAATCAAAAATTCGTCAAAGTTTTAAAAAATAGGAAATCGATCATAAAACAAATTTCAAATTTCAAATTTGGTCTTCCACATGCTCATATTCGTTGGAGGATTACGTTATTCAAAATTCGATGACTCTATGTACCGTTGTTTTATCACAATACGAGAAATATACATACATTTATGCAGATTTTTCATTATTTAATTTCTTCAAATATAATGCAGGACTCTAACATTTTGTGGCAACAGTTTGAAAAGTGAACCGACATTTATGAGTCCGACGCAAAATGCCAAAACGAAACTAATAGTCCTTCGGGATTCAAATCCCTTTGGACTAATTAAGCATATCTTTAGAATTTCCGATATACACAGTCTCGCGAGCTGGAGATAAAAGTATTTTTTTCTATATAACGTCGCCATTTCTCGCTTTTAAAGCATTGAGTTTGTAAATCAAAAATTCGTTAAAGTTTTACAAAATATAAAATCTATAATAAAACAAATTCCAAATTTGGGATTTCAGATGCCCATATTCGCAGTAGGATTTCGTCATTCAAAATTCGATGGCTCTATGTACCATTGTTTTATCACAATGTGAGAAATAGACAATCATTTATGCAGATTTTTCATTATTTCATTTCTTCAAATATAATGCAGGACTCTAACATTTTGTGGCAACAGTTTGAAAAGTGAACCGACGTTTATGAGTCCGACGCAAAATCGCAAAACGAAAACAATAGTCCTTCAGGGACAAAGCCCCTTTGGACTTAAAAAAAAAAAAAAAAAAAAAAAAAAACAGAGAGGGGAAGGGCTTTTAAGCTGAAATCATGGAGGTTCGAATGAGAAGCTATTCTAACCTTCATGGCCGAAATATTTGGAATCAGCTACAGATTAAGGAAATAACAAGTTGAAGCTATCAGCTGTTTATCTTTTATTTGGCTGAAGACTACATTGATTCCGATCTCGCATTTCACCAAATTTATTTACGTTTATTTGCAAATGCACCCAAAATGAAATGTATTATTAGACATAATGCATTTAAGTTTGTATATCATAATTTTGTACTGTGTTTGTGTCGTTTCTTAGCAGATATGTATGTTTTCAGTTTTACAAATACAAGATGTAGTAAATGTTGTTTAATTATTAATGTTTTTTAAACAGTACACAACAGCAGCACATTGTTACTAATTAACTGGCTAGTTTTTAAGCTTATTTTCTAAACAACTCATATAAATTAAATGTATATTCTACTTCTAAATCCAGTTAAAAGCAAGGCCAACTAGATATCCGCAGGCTTGCTCCAATCTGATGATCACATGATCTGACGTCACGATGTTAGGCTTTCAATTTCTGTTTTACCGTAGGACTAATGCTGGTGAGATGATTGTTTACATGTGTTTTTTGTTCTGAAAATTTTTGTATTTTACTAAAAGGTTGATATTACTGAATTATATTGTGAATTTGAATTTATGAGAAAAAGTTTGTTTTAGAATGCCAAGAAAGTGTAGTGTACTTAAATGCCGATAAAATTACCGAAGGCACTAATGAACATGTGTCCACTCTTTAATTTCCCTTGGATCCTGTACTCCCTCAGAAATGGGTAAAAAATATGAGTCGAAAAGATTTTGTACCTGGGAAATAGAGTAATGTATGCATTAAACATTTCGAGTAAGAATTTATCGTTCGATAAGATAAAGCCCTATATCTAGTTGGCCTTGGTTAAAAGCATCCAAATCAAAGTCCGTAGAAAGAAAAGGTTAGCTCACTTGGGGTAAACAAACGAAAATGCGTTCTCGCCGTCTATTGGCTGTGACGTCACTGAAGTTCTCTCTCCTCAGATCAACAGAGATTTTCGCATTAAGCTGAACGTAAGCTTATGATCGACTGTGGAAACTCATGAGTTCTATTTTTTTTTGTTTCGCTCTCAAATATAATTAAATTTATATAGTATAATGGTTGGTACACACTGCGCGATATTTGTCCCCAACTAAATTGTAAACTCTAATTTTTTTTATTCATAGAAGGGATAAACTGAATATGTTAAATGAAATGTAATATTTAAGTTATTATATAAAAAAATGGTACTACTTTGGTAGACGGTTGCACTGATTTTTGGCAATTTACTTTGGCGCAATTGTTGGCGCTGTTTTTACAATCGTCAGCCATCTTGAAAAACGCCGTTTTTACGTTATTTTCCGCATAGTAAAGTACTCGAAACTTTAAAAAAATAAATATCGTTAAAAATTATAGATTAATTTTTTTGTTGAGAACGTTGTTTTTTAAGATGGCAAGCAAATGTAAATAAATACATTTACTACGAGTATAAAATGCTAAAGAAAGGTTAAGTTATTACTTTCATAAAGCACAGAAATAGAATAAAAACACCGCTATAAAAACATTGCGCCAACCTTTAATTGGATTAAAATATTACGTAAATTGAATATCGAATTAAAAACCATCATACCAACGTTTCAAAGAATTAAAATATTACTTAAATTAAATACTTTGTAACGTTGCGCGCCTCCAACTTGCACGCAACCAAGAGGTGACTGTGAAAGCTGTATAAAACACAGAGTCTTGTGAAGGGTTTAAGTCCCTTTTTATTCAACGTAAAAATTACAATTGCGTGCTCTTGACGCTCACAGACTGTGCCAACTCGGCAGTCAAATAAAAATAATAACCTGAAAAGAACTTAAAGACAAGACTCTAACTACGAGGCTCTCTAAAATAACTAACTCACCGCGTTTTACAACACCGCTGCTAATTCAGCAGACTTGAAGCTCACTTGAACGATTAACACTACTTCCCGCCAAGCACATAGGCCGAAACGCGGGGTTCTTCAATTTCTCGCTAACTACCTCCACGCTCGTGAAGTAAGAATATCACACACCGAACTTGTTTCCTTCTATTTAAATCAGAATACTTCCGCTGATAATTTGAATCCTTGCGCGTTCTACTAAAATTTACATATTCTGGCATTGGCAGTTCCAGGGGAAAGTAAGGCTTGACAGGAAAGATAGTTTAAACTTAAAATAAATGTTAGTTAAAATAAATATAAACCCTACATTTGCCGCTGCCAGAATTTGGAAAACTTGGAAGCAGGTCCTACAAACGACCTGTTGTAAGTTTCTCTAATTCTGAACTAATTGGCGAGAACCTCGTTTACACAAAAAAATATCTTATATAATAATTTGTATACTAAAATTCTGTTGCTCGTTATAAAGCTCTCTTCTTACAGCAACTTTTCCTGGACTTCATCAATCAATCTTGGTCTTTCCTTCCAGCATCTGGAAGGAATAAGTATCAGTATCTTTCTACATACATTATAATGTATTATTTACACTTTCTTGACACAATA
The DNA here is from genome assembly GCF_044657685.1 of Stegodyphus dumicola. Classification (NCBI taxonomy): domain Eukaryota; kingdom Metazoa; phylum Arthropoda; class Arachnida; order Araneae; family Eresidae; genus Stegodyphus; species Stegodyphus dumicola. The sequence continues at coordinate 145,013,703 of NC_140769.1, read as the reverse complement.
AATTTTTGTTTTTAAACGATTCGTTTTTCTTAGTTATTGCTTAATTCACATTCATTCAATTTTTCAAGCATTAATTTAACTTTACCCTGGCTCTCCACCGTGTGTGGTGTCAAACGGGAATATTCGTGTTTTAGTCTTACAACACTTCCCCTAACCACCATGATTTGTTAGAATTCAACGACCAAATAGACACACCTTACTCGACATTCTACAACTCCATGAGCTACTTTAATATTCTTAAAAATTCAAATGTAGGTGGAGAACCCTACAAAACACATTCATTCTAACTTCCCCCTCATTCATCTTTAAACATGCAGGCTTTCGCTCTAAAGCATGACTTTACAGTTTAATACTTAAATTTTGACTTCATTACTTTTAAGCATTCACTTTTAGCATCTACAATTTCATGCTTCTAGACTAAATTCTACTTTTACATAACATTCAAGTATTTACGTACATTTACAAGATTTTAATACATATGATTTTTACAATTTACCATAAAATGAATAAGAGAAAATAAATTTTTACTTTACTCATTCTTCGCCAAGCTGGCGGCACTGAAACTAAAATTCTTATTAATACAAGAATACGAAGTTATTTTTATCTTCGGCCAAATTTTGGCTTTAACATAACAGAATTAGTCTTTCGACCAACAGAAAATGCTTGTTTTTAGCTTTTACACTTAAAGAAAATAATACTTTTGCTTTTGCTAAATAAAGTAAAACAAAACTAAGTCTCAACCGAGACATATTGACTTTCGTCAAAACATAGAACTTCGTACTTATGCATACATTTCGGAACAAAAGAGAAAAAAAAATTTATAGAAGGTTTTAACTTATCTTTGAGTTTTCGATGCTTGAAACTCCGTCATTCGTTTTTGGCAGAATTGGTCCCAAGTTAGAGGTTTCATGGATGTTAATCTTCTCCTTACTGCCCTCCGAGTGTCGTCCACCTGACTTTTTCTTTTGCGTCCTCTACATGCTGGCCTCTTGACGGAGTAATCGTCTGGTTGTTGGCATTTCCGTTTCTCCCTGGGACGGCTGGTCTTGACGTCCTCCGGTCTGGAGTCCTTCTTGAATTTCTTCTGTTCCTCGTATTTTTGTGCCTCCTGTTGCCGTTTCAGTTTCCGGAACGGCGGCCTTGCTGGCACCTGACTCTGTGGCCGTGTGCGCGTTCTCCTTGATGTGAAATTTCTCCTGCCATCCTTTGTAGGTGGTGTTTTTCTCTTTACCACGGTTTCTTTAACCGGTGCATCTGTATTTTTGTTTTTCTTAAACGCTGGAGTTTGAAAATTATTTTTTCTTTTTGATACCGACGTCCGGGTTGTAGAAGTGCTAGGTCTCTCTTCAGTTCTCTGTTTCTTGGGTGGTGGAATAGTTGTTGTCTCTGGACCTTCTATTTCGTTTAGACTTGAGTCCTGCAAGAAACTTTTAAGGATTTCAAAATCATTTGGATTATAGTATTTTTTCACCTGGTCGGGACTTGCTTTACAGATTTCCCCTCTCTCGTTCTTAAGATATAAGACTACTCCTTTGATTTCCTGAATTACATAGGGGCCTTCAAACTTTGGAGCTAGCTTTGCCGTAAAATTGTCTGGGGCACTTGATAAAGAAAATTTCCGCTTCAATACTAATCCCCAACTTTAAAATCTGCTTCACGGCGTTTTCTATCGTAATATAGTTTCTGCCTATTTCTTGCCGTATCCGAGCTTTTAAGCGCCTGATCAATCAACTTTTGCAGATCTTTTTGTTTAAACTCCTGCTCTCTTTGTTGCACAAAGAATAATTTATCTAAAGGCGTAATTAATTTTCGGCCTAAGAATAATTCTGCTGGAGTTTTTCCCGTAGTATCATGATGTGCCGTTCTTAAAGCATAAGCTAATTCATTTATGTAGCCATCCCAGCGCTTGTGATGTGTGCTCACGTAACTGCGAATTATTTTTACTATATTTTTATTAACTCTTTCTGCTATGTTAGCTTGTGGTCTATACGGAACCATTTTGATATGGCGTATGCCAAGTCCATTGCATATGTTTTCAAATATTTGACTAATGAATTGTTTTCCGTTATCGCTAATGACTTTTATCGGTGCACCGTATTTTAAAATGTATCTGTGTAAGAATGCATCTGCGACTGTTTTGGCTGACGCGCGTTTAAGTGGAACAATTTCTGTCCATTTTGAAAAATGATCTACTATTACTAAAAGAAAACGATTTTTATTTAACTCGCTCTGGGGGAAGCGACCAAGAAGATCTACGCCTAAAATTTCATTCAGAAATGTAGCGCGAATGCTATTTAAATACCCGGCCGGGCTGTAATTAATATCATTTATTAACTGACATTGATTGCAGGACCTGACATACGCCGTTACTATTTTGTATAATTGCGGGAAATATACCGCCTCGCGTACCCTTTTTATAGTCTTTCTGACCCCTAGGTGGCCCGCTGTTTTTTCTTCGTGCAACTCCTTCAAAATGCTTAATCGAAGCGAGGCTGGGATGACTGGCTTATACTCAAGATTTTCGTTTGTTGTTTTCGTATGAAATAATAAATTATCTATTATTTCATAGTTTTTTGCTCTATTTCTTATCGCATCGATATCTGTGTGCTCGAAGCTTTCGGGGTCTTTCAAATAAGCATAGATATTTCCAAATTCAGGATCAGCTTTCAGTTCAGTAATGACCGTATCTCTAGAATCTAAAATTTTGGAAGTCAACACAGCGCATTTAAGTTCATTTCCTTCATCGTCCAGTTTTATACGAGAAAGTGCGTCAGCTACATTGTTTTCCTTACCCGGTTTATATTTTATTGTGATATTATATTCTTGGAGTTTTAAAGCCCATCTTATTAACCTGGGCGTTAGGTTTTTCCCCGAGTAAAGTCTACCAACAGCCGCATGATCCGAAAAGACTGTTACTGGCGATTTGCCGAAATAAACTCGAAATTTGTGTACAGCCATTAATACGGCTAATGTTTCTCTTTCTGTAGCTGTATAATTCCTTTGTGTCTGATTCAATGTTTTACTAAAAAATGCCAGCAGATGGTTATTTTGCATAAGAACCGCACCCACCGCATAGTCTGACGCATCTGCTGCAATTTCCAGGTTTTCGTCCCCTCCGGGAATTTTAAAACAGGGGCATTAATAAGCGCTTCTTTTAATCTTTCAAAAGCTGTGTTAGCTTCCGCTGTCCACGTAAATTTACCCTTTTTTCTTTTGATTACTAAGAGTGGTTCAACAATATTAGCGAAATCTTTTATGAAAGATCGATAGTAAGAACATAATCCAAGGAAAGACGAAAGTTTCTTGGCGGTGGGAAATTCTTAATAGCTTTTATTTTTGAATCTTGCGTTTCTATACCCTTTTGCGAAATTTTATAACCGAGATATTTAAGTTCTTTAGTTGCGAACTTGCATTTTGAGGCGTTAATTGTAAGACCGGCCTCTTTTAATAATTTAAAAACTTGTTCGAGGTCATTAATGTGTTGTTCCAACGTACTACTCGTTATAATTATATCATCTAGATAAATTAAAGTTGATTTTCCTAGGACAGGCTTTAGAACAATGTCCATAGCTCTCTGGAATGTTGATGGGGCCCCACACAACCCAAAAGGCATGCGTAAAAATGCATAAGTGCCCGATTTTGTTATAAACGCGGTTTTATGTATATCTTCGGGTCTCATAGCTATTTGATAGTAGCCAGACGTTAAGTCCAAAGTAGACATATATCTTGTCGATTTGATCTGTCTAATGATCTCGTCTATAACCGGCAAATGGTAAACTGGAAATTTGGTAATACTATTTAGTTTTCTGTAATCAATAGCAAACCTCCAAGCCCTTTTATCCGAAGGAGGAAACTCGTTCTTTTTCCTACATAGTACGACTGGACTCGCGTACTCACTATTTACGGGCGTTATTATTTTATTCTTTAACATCTCCTAAATATGTTCTTCGATAATTAAGTCTTTTTGTTTGTCATAACGGTATGGCTTAGTCCTACAAGGTTTTTCGGCATTTAATTGAATCTTGTGCGTCACTATTTGGCAGTTTCCTGGTTTTTCTGAAAACAAATGAGAAAAATTACTCACCACTTGCTGTATTGCTTTCCTTTCATGGTCATTCAGATGGCTAAGGTCCAATTGCGGTGTCTCCACAGATTCCACCACCCTCTGGTCCATCTCCAACACCACGGAAATATCTTGAAAATTTAATTTGGCCCTCGCGGCCCTTAAAAAGTCCATACCTAAAATAAGAGAATGTTGCAGATCTTTCACCACAAAAATTAATACTTTGAGACTTTCCTCTTTTACCTGTAGGTTTAATGATAAATTCCCGATGCAGTGACATGTTTTTCCTTGCGCCGCTAAAATTTCCGTATTTTTGGTTTTAAATAGTCGTACCCTATAAAAATTCTTTTTGAAGAAATTTTCACTCATAAAATTTCCTTCTGCTCCTGTATCGATGAGGGCTTCTACTGGTACAGTCGGTCACAAAAGTATTCGAACACCGGTACCCTATCAGAAAATGACAAGATGGCGTTTTTTTCTCTTTCTCTCTGTGTGTCGTGTTATTCCATCCTAGGTTTTCTTCTCCCCCCATCTTGGAAAAAAACTGGAAAAAATTGGTTACGATCTCTTTTTGAATGGGGAGATGCCATTTTGAGAAAAAGCTGACGACCCTATCTTGGAGAATGAACATGACCGCTCTACACACCTTTTCACTCTCTCTCTCTCTCTCTTTGAATTGGGAAGCCATTTTGGGAAAAAGCAGACGACCCTATCTTGGAGAATGGAAATGAACGCCTCTCCCTCTCTCTTTGAAATGGAAAGCCATTTTGGGACCCTCTATTCTTGGGGAGGGAGAAAAACTGAAGTCTGCACTTCGCTGTCTCTGAATGCGGAAAGCCATTTTGGGAAAAGCAGACCCTCTTCTTCTGATCTTGGAGAACTGGAAATGAACGCTCTACACGATCTCTCTTTGAATTCAGAAGGTATTTTGGAACCTTCTAATGTTGGAAAACTGAAATGAACGCTCTACGCATTTTCTCTCTCTCTCTCTCTCTCTCTTTGAGATGAGTAGCCATTTTGGAGGATTCTCCACCACCATCCTAACCTTGGAAACTGAAATGAACGCTCTACACCTTCTCTCTCTCTCTCTCTCTCTTTCTCTCTTTCTCTGAAACGGGTAGTCATTTGAAAACTCCCTAACTTTGGAAAAAAACTGAAATGAACGCTCTACACTTTCTCTCTTTGGACATGGGTAGCCCTTTGGGGACCCTCTCCTCTTGGTAGAAAAAAAGAGAACTGAAGTGAAGGCTCTACACAATCTCTCTTGGAATGGGATCCATATTTCGGGAAACGTGGATCACCTCATGCTGGAAAACTGAAGTGAACCACCAAGATTGGACTCTATATAATATTTTTTTTAATTGACATCATGACCCTCCTCCAATTTGTTATTAAAAAAGTTTTTTTTTGTTTTGGTTTTTATCCCATTTCCGATGTGATTTCAGAAATGCAATTCCATAACAGTTCAATTTCATTCGAGGTTAAATGATCTAAACAGTCTTTGACCCACCCATCCGTATGATTATTTTCTTCTCCTTCCTGTTGCACCAAATTTTGTAAGTCCATATAATCATTCCATACGGGAAGGGCTGGATCCTCACAAGGCTGTCTTGAAACACTTGGAGTCTCTTTGCGATGAGTGGAGGGATCTAGGATGTCTGGACCCGGCTGCGATTCTACCTCCATGATTTCTGGACCCGTTGGAACTTGTTTACCCGGCTGAAATTCTGCCTCTACGATTTCTGGACCCGTTGGAACTTGTGAACCCGGCTGTGATTCTGCCTCCATGATTTCTGGACCCGTTGGAACTTGTGAACCCGGCTGACATTCTACCTCTACGATGTCGGGACTTTTTGAAGCTTGTGGACCCGTCTGACATTCTACCTCTACGATGTCGGGACAGGTTAGAGAAGAAGAAGAAGAGGATACTGGAAGAGGTTCTGTCTGTGAGGAGTCCGAAAGAGGTTGCCTGTTTGAACAAGTCGGGGAAGAAGAAGAAGAAGAAGAAGCTTCTGGATTCTGAAGCGGATCTTGCACGCCAGGTAGGTTCCGGTAAGTCGACCGTTTATAAGAGGTAATTTTTTTTCTTCCTCCTTATCTTCAATCGTGATGACTTCAATTTCATTCCGTTGCCGGGTCCATTTTGTTTCGGGAAATAACGGTTTGGTCCAGCTCCTCTTATCATCTAAGGAAGGGATGGGTAAAGGTGGCGGAGGGTTTTCTTCTTCTTTTTCTTGAAACATCATCGGCGATTGGAAAGAAATCTCCTCTTTCAATTGTTTCCAAAGCGAGTACGAGCACCGATCGACGAGAAAGAGACTCTTCTGGGTTGTGACGATGAGATATTGCGTTTTCGGGGGAACGACATAGTTTTGAAAAGGTCTTAGAATATATTTATTATATTTCATCCTGTCGCTGACTTTAAAACTTCTTTCCTTCAGATTGGGGGACGATGATTCGTAATAGGCGAGAGGAGCGGCTGTGGTTTGAACAATATGAACTTCGTCCTCAGCCGTCGTTCTCACTCCAAACGTAAAATATCGTTTCGTGAGAAAAATATTCTTCCACCGAAAACTTGTGCGCGGATCCGTATATCGCCGGTCTGTTTGAATGGGCCGTCTCAAAGCTCGATCCATCCGATTCCAAGAGAAGGGAGATTCCTCTTTCGTTTGTTGCGATTCGAATAAATTTCTGTATATATTCTGAACGAGCAGGTTGGAGGATTCGACATCTTGGTTGAAAGAAACGATCGCTTGATGAGGTGGTAAATGCGGAATAAATGTCGCACAATGACACGCCAAAAAAATTTTCAAGTTGGATATTTGCTTTAGCGTCTTCAAATCCTCCCCGTTCGAAATCCGTTGAGTTGGAAAAACGTCTAATAGCGACATGGCTCCCAATGGAAAAGAAATGATCTCGCCCAGTACTCTCGTCTTTTTATATATCTATATAGACACACACAGACACACATAGAGGCTCTATGACGGCCGTTTTATTTGTTTTTTTTGTTTCTCTCTCTCTTCTTTCCAAGAAATCTTATCTCCATGACCTCTTTTTCTTTTCTTAAAAAGATGAATGTGTGTGGGAATGAGGAAGTGAAAGTAATAATTTAATAAACAAAAAATTATCCAACCATGACCTTCTTTTTTTTTCAAAGTCACCCTTTCCAATCCAACGACGTCCAGAGATAGAGGAAACAGGGAGAGAGGAGGAGGAGGGAAGGGAAGGTCACACTCTCTTTCTCTCTATAAGTAAAAGGGGAGAGCCCCAAAGTCGTATTTTTGTCCAAGTGGATCATGAGGAGGCATCCCATCTCACTACGTGTATTCCTTTCAAATATAAATATGTTGATCTTTCCTTTTATATCATCCAAGGAGTCGTTTACTTGAAAGCCTCCGATTTTTCAAAATATGCGGGTTATCATACCGTGGGGAGTTATCAAAAGATGCGGGACGAATTTTTATCCGACGAAAACGTGTTGATGGCTCGTGACATTCCACCTTTGGATGCACAAATTTTGTTAATGAAACGAGCCAAATATTTTTACACGTCCCACTTTCTAACCGTCTCGCAAATGAATAGGATTATGGATCGTCTTGAGAAGACAAAAGGGATTCTCGTTCATTTTAGTGAATGGTTGCACAAATGTCTGCACGAACCTCTCTCGATCGAGAAGACTGGGAAGAATACCTATTATATTCTTCTCGAGGATTCTCCTCCTTCGTCTCATCTTAAGGAGGCCACGACTTTTGAAAAAATTCTCGAGCAAGAAAAAATAGAATGGTGGAACAACTACCCCATCCCTCTCCCCGAGCATCAAGAGGAGCCTGTTCAGAAGAAAAAGAAAAAACCTTTCCAAAAGCCTATCCTCATCCTCCTCGATAATGATGGGGATGAGGAGAAGCCTGTTCAGATTCCTCTCAGTTTGTAAAACCCGTCGAGGATGAAAAACCTCTCCCTTTCTCAAGACCCCTTGAGGAAGAGAGACCCCTCGAGAAGGAGAGATCTCTCCCATTGTCAAACCTCCTCGAAGATGAAAAACCTCTCCCTTTCTCAAGAACCCTCGAGAAGGAGGGACCTCATCCTTTATCAAACCCCCTCGAAGATGAAAAACCTCTCCATTTATCAAGACCCCTCGAAAATGAGAGACCTCTCGATTTGTCAAAACCCCTCGAGGATAAGGGAACCAAAACTTCTCTCTCTTTCGAGGAGGAGGGACCTATCAATTTGTCAAGACCCCTCGAGAATAAGGGAACCGAAAATCCTCTCCCTTTCTCAAGACTTCTCGAGGAGGAGTAGGAGAGACCGCTCCATGTCTCAAGACAGGACCCCCCTCTATCTCTTGAGGATCCGAGGGAAACGATTCCTATTGAAAAACCATCTATCGACGATCCCCAGAAAAGGTCTTCGGAGGAGATTAGACTTCCATGTAGAAAACGAATCTGCCACAATCATCATCATCATAATAATAATAATAATAATATACCCCCTTCTCAACAACAGAATCCTACAACATTTGCAGATAAATGCATTCAAACCAATCCCTTTATAGTAACCCTTTTGATTGGAGAACCGGTGCATTAGCCTCGAAAAAAAAATGAGATTCTAGACTGTTTCTATGACCAGAATGTTAAGCCAATAGATAGGTCTAGCTCAGAATTTTTCTTTTTAAAAGAAAATAAATAAATAATCCAAAGACTATTCGTAAATATAAATGGTAAAGTCTCGAGTCGGCTGGAAAAAAATTTTCAGAGCTGAGAAAATTTTTCCAACTCAAAAAAAAAAAAAAAAAAAAAAAAACTTTTTGTTAATTTTTATCATGTCTTAGTTATGATAAAAATTAACGACCCACTTCCCTTTTCGTCTGGGAATGTTGTCTCACTCTTTTGAAAAACAAATCGTGATTCATTCATGGAATGATTGCCATTAGCGAAAGGATGAGTCATGGTCTATTTTTAGAAAGGGTGAGACATCCTTCCCAGACAAAAAGGGAGGGTCATTAATTTTTATCATGTCTAAGACATGATAAAAATTAACCAAAAGTTTTTTTTTTTTTTCATTAGAGAATTTTATTTCAGCTCTGAGAAATTTTTTTTTCTCCCAGCCGATTCGAGACTTTACCCATTTGTTTTTAAGAATGATTTCTCCCTGATCTATTATTTCAAAATTCCAAGTTTCGCTTCAGAACCATCTGTGCTGTTGAAGAAGTAACATGATATATGTATTTTTTTTAATGAGTTCTGTCAAGATTGAATTGTGCAGGATCGACCTTGCGAATTTCTTCTCTGTGTCTTTAAATAATAATGATACCGAACCGCTTTTTGTAGAGCGCAATGGAAAAAACCTTTTGTATGGTTAGGACAATTCATGTGTTCGATCCCATTGTATTTGAGAATCTCTTGCGTCGATCCCGAAATGCAATAAATGGATCTTTGCAACCATTTCTCTAAAAACCGCCGTTTCATTTCTCCTCGCACCCAAATCATGGAAAAGGGTTCCGTCAACATCGTTAACACCCATGGGAAATAACTGTACGGAATTTCTCCTTCGTACCACGACAAGCCGTGATAATAATCACTCGCCCACACAGCGGTTCGTTTTTCTTTCTCGGTGAGCATTTGCCATGGAAACGGGGGTTTAAAAACAAATACCCCTCGAGAAGTACCGTCCAATGTGACGTAAGCCAATTCTTTCACAATAAAGGCTCCTTGAGAATCGTAGAAACCTTCAAAGTCGAGCACGAGTTCCATGTTTTTTATTTCTTTTTCTTTCCAAGGTGACCTTTATTATTATTATGATGGATGTGTACTGAGATACGCACGATATTATTCAAAAAACAAATATATATACGAATGTGACCTTTCCCAGAATTCATACGACCTGTCACGTGCAACGTTCTCTCTCTATATATAAAAGAGGAGACGGCGAGAGAACGCTATCCATTTTTTCCTTCAGGACTCACAGCGAGAGAGAGAGAGAGAATTTTGTTTTCTTTTTTTCCTCCATTGAAGAAGATGGACATTTTGAGTGCCAAACCTCTCAAACATTCCTACATTGTTCTGGACATGGAATACTTTCACTGTTATGATTTAAAGACGGGAGATATATGTTTCATCTTGAAAGAATTGGGCTACATCACTTGTGATTTAACCTTATGCGGATCCATGATTTTTCTCCCTCCTGTCCATTACGATGACTTATCGTCCCGCAATCAAGCTGTGGTCAACCAGACTACTAATAACCGACACGGCCTGCAATGGACCGAGGGTCGTCTTTCCTACGAGCATCTTCCTACGATCCTGAAAATAGTGACCGAAAATGTGGAGGTGATCTACGTCAATGGATACGATAAAGCCGAATTTTTCAGCAAGCTCTGCCAGCGATCCGTTTACGAGTTTTACATCCCAGGGAAACCCGAGTGGCGGAACAAGTCGAAATGCACGCGACACCAATATTTCCAAAAGATGATTCATTGTGCGGAGAACAAGGTGAGAAATTTTCGATACCATTTGATGGAGGGTAGTTACGTTTTCCGGAAATTACATTGTTACCCCTCTGAGAGCAAAGCTGTCGAAGACGAAGAGGAGGCGGAAGAATCTCCCCAGGAGAACTCGTGCGACGATGAGGAGGAGGAGGAGGAGGATGAACTTTCTAATAATAATAATAAATGTCTAAGTTGGGAAGCCAAGAATATTGGTCTCAACCCTTATCTCACCTAGACCTGAAAGAGGATCCTCAAGTGTACTCTTTGTGGTCCTCTTCTAAAATTTGGTCTTGGAGAGAACTCTTGAATGTTCATGAATGAAATGGTATGTAAATCCCTAGAGAAAAAAATAGAAAAAAAAGTTCCTTTTTTTTGTAATGTGTTGATTTCTTTCCAATCCCATTTCTTTTCCATAACTCCAGCCCAATCGACGAGAAGAAGACGAATTTTCCAAGTTACACAAGACGTAGAAAGATTTCACAAGGATTTATAAATCACACGCTCCCACATGATATATGTATAGAGAGAAAAAGACCCTCTGTTCTCTAGCCAATACGTCAAGACTTCCCTAAACTAAGAGAGATCATGAGTACCGAGGAAAACCTTAGCAGAGCAAGTGGGAAGACTTTCAAAGAGATTAGAAGAGTTAAGACGGGATAGATTTACAGTTCCGCCGACTAAAGAGGAAACTATCATCGATTTCAACAAACCGCTGTACTTTCATCCCCTACCCCAAAGAATGAGACGAGTGGACTCGCCGTTGAACAGTTCCATTGAGAAACAAAATGTCACTTATTTGAATAGCCAATTTCACCACATGAATATTTCATAAGTATTTTTTTTCCCTAAAGCGTAGGGAGATCGGATCAGTAGTTTTTCCCTTTTCATCGTCGAAAAAGATTGGGAGGAAAAAATCTATCTCAGCTCTCTCAGAAAAATTTTCAACCTTAAAAAAAAAAAAAAAAAAAAAAAAAAAAAAAAAAAAAATTTGGTAATTTTTATCATGTCTTAGACATGATAAAAATTAACTCTACCCCCCTTTTGTCTGGGAATGTTGTCTCACACTTTCTAAAAATAGACCATCACTCCTCCTTTCCTAAAGAATAGAATTCCAAGAATGGGATCCGGTCTATTTTTAGAAACGGTGAGACCCTATTACCAGACAAAAGACGGGTAGAGTTAATTTTTATCATGTCTAAAGTTCAGGGTCTATCCATTTTCTTATGTGAAACGGTGACCCTGACGAGATAGAGATAAACAAGTCCTGTGAGTTGTTTTGTAATCTTGACGCGATCCAAGAAAGACTTTTTATTTTTTTTTTTGAAATAGGCGGGGGGAGAGAGAAAATGTTCTCACGACCCTCAGATATCTTTTCATAAATATATTTTTTATCAAAGTGTTTCTTTCATTCCGATCCTTTTGAGAGGTTGGAATGACCCTGACATTTAGATGGGGTCGCGATCCCGACAGATGTCGCGCGAGTATAAAAGTGTGTATCCTCCGCGAGATTTCTTCAGAGAACAGAAGAAGACGTGAACTGAGCTGGTAAGTCCCTTTGGTCCTATGAATATGGTTTAATCATAACTTCATTTAAAAAGACCTTTGAAACTTTGAAACTTCTTAACCCTTTGAAAAGAAAAATGTCTCTTTCAAGACGACGACTCTAAAACGTTTTATTGTTTTTTTTCTTCCCTTTCTAGATCTTCCCTGTTATACATATATACCTTTTCGATTCTCTTTTTTGCTCCTGTTTGTGGGAGACATCACCGTATTCATCGCCATGGCGTGTTCAGAAAACTTTATCGTGCTCGATCTAGAGGGTTTCCAGTCCTACAACCACAAGAAGGTTGAATTTACCTACGTTTTAAAAGAATTGGGCTATGCGACAAAAGATTTTTTGACCGTGGGATCGTTGACGTTTGCTCCTCCTCACCCCTTCCACCAACTGAGTGAAAAAAACCAAAAGACGAATGCCTGGCTGACGAGAAACCGGCACGGACTTCGTTGGAACGAGGGTCATATTCCCTACAAACATTTAGGACGCATTCTCCAATCGCTCACTCACAGCTTCTCCACGATTTATGTGGTGGGATGCCAGAAAGCTAAATTCTTTGCTAAAGCCTTGGATTATAAAAAACCCGTGACGGAAATTTATGTGCCAGATGGAATCATTTGGAAGTATCGGGAAAAATGTGCCCGACATCATCAAAGGAGGAAATATTTCCATTGTGCCGAAAACAAAGTGCGCAACTATCGATGGCATATTATGGAAGGAGATTTTCATATCAATCACGTCTATCCAGACGGAACGGAGAAAGAGGAGAGGATTCAGGAGGAAGCAGACAATCCTCTGCAAGCTTTTGATAAGGCCTACGATCAGTTAGAGAAGAATCCGTCCCCAAAAGCGTACGATAACCTCATCCAGAAATGGGATAATATGTCCTGTTTCCAAGTGATGGAACATCCGGATGAGCATACGCCTTTCCACTTGATGGGCTCTTCTACTTCTTCTTCTTTGTCGTCAACTTCCTCCAATAACTGGAGGAAGACGGAGGGTTGGGGAGACATACCTGAAAATATTCCCCAATACGATCCAGCAGCCTGTTGGGACGAACCTTCCAAAGAATCTCATGAGACCCCCAAAATATCTTCAGAGGATCCAAAGACAAAATCCACTGAGTGTTGGGACAATGAACGGACGACTCATGCTCCAAAATCCACTAAGACTATGTCCACTGAATGTTGGGACATTGAACAGACGACTCATGCTCCAAAATCTACTGAGACTATGTCCACTGAATGTTGGGACAATGAACTAACGACCCATGCTCCAAAATTTACTGAGACTATGTCCACTGAGTGTTGGGACGATAAAACCGAAAAGACGACAGAGAATTGGGATGACCGTTCTCAAAAGTATTTGAATTGATATATACATAAACTCAGGAGAAAAAAAATAAAGAAAAGATTTTTTAGAAATAAGTAGGGAAAGGTTCTCCGCTTTCCCTATATTTATGGAAATGGACTGAGAAGAGAGAGAGACGAATCAGGAGACCAAAAAAATTGGGTCTTGGAAGGAATGAGTGCAAATGCATTCGATTCTTTCCGAGACCCATTTTTTTGGGTCCCTCTCTCATCCAATCTTGGAAAAGAACTTTGTCCTATTTTTCTAGGTCCATTCAAAAAGAAATGAATCTATCCATAAATTTTCTTAAAAGAAAAAAAAAAAACAAAAAGATCCTTTACCTCTTGACGGTCCAAAGTCGAGAATCTTGGAAAAAGTCATCCACTCTCCATCCAGTCAAGCTCCTCTGTAGAAAATCTAGTAGCTGCATCTGCATTCTTGAACACCCGGCAGTTATTATTGGACGCGAAACGTCTAATGCTGAAATAGTTAACAGTGATCCCATTCTTAAAGAAACGGGGATGTTTTATTCATCCAGTCGAGTGCGGAAAAATTTCTGAGAGCCGGAGAAAAATTTCTCTAGCTGAAAAAAAAAAAAAAAAAAAAAAAAAAAAAAAGAAAGAAAGAAATACCCCCTTTTAGTCTGAAAATTGATGTCTTCAATTTTTCAAAAATTGAAGACATCAATTTTCAAATTTTGAGACTAAAAAGGGGGGTAATTTATTTTTCAGAAACTTTTCCCAGCCGACTCGATGTGAATAAAACTTTACTGTTTGTTAAGAATGTTATTTAATGGATTGATTTCAACCTATCGAGTTTCGCTTGAGTTCCGGCCGTGCTGTGGGCCCACCTGGATACAAGTTTTCCCCTTTTGGAATAGAATTTCCGTCAAAGTAGGCTACTTTTCCTCTTTTTGCATTTTTCATGTCATTTCATTTGTATTACAATATACTGAATACGGGCGTTCGAACTGATTTCTAGGCTATTTCTATACAAATGGAGCTCTATCCAAGAAAGAAATGATGTCTTTTTTTTTATTTTGTTGACCGCCAATTTGTATTGGAATATACTGAAAACGGCTGTTTGAGTCGGTTTTCAGTATATTTCAATACAAACAGAGCTCGATCCAAGAAAGAAATGTCTTTTTTTTTATTTTGTGGACTGCCAATTTGTATTGGAATATACTGACAACGGGCGTTTGAGTCGGTTTTCAGTATATTTCAATACAAATAGAGCTCGATCCAAGAAAGAAATGATGTCTTTTTTTTATTTTGTGGACTGCCAATTTGTATTGGAATATACTGAAAACGGGTGTTTGAGTCGGTTTTCAGTATATTTCAATACAAATAGAGCTCGATCCAAGAAAGAAATGATGTCTTTTTTTTTATTTTGTGGACTGCTAATTTGTATTGGAATATACTGAAAACGGGTGTTTGAGTCGGTTTTCAGTATATTTCAATACAAACAGAGCTCGATCCAAGAAAGAAATGATGTCTTTTTTTTTATTTTGTGGACTGCCAATTTGTATTGGAATATACTGAAAACGGGCGTTTGAGTCGGTTTTCAGTATATTTCAATACAAGTGGAGCTCGATCCAGGAAAGAAATGATGTCTTTTTTTTATTTTGTGAACTGCCAATTTGTATTGGAATATACTGAAAACGGGTGTTTGAGTCGGTTTTCAGTATATTTCAATACAAATAGAGCTCGATCCAAGAAAGAAATGATGTCTTTTTTTTATTTTGTGGATTGCCAATTTTGTATTGGAATATACTGAAAACGGGTGTTTGAGTCGGTTTTCAGTATATTTCAATACAAATAGAGCTCGATCCAAGAAAAAAATGATGTCTTTCTTTTATTTTGTGAACTGCCAATTTGTATTGGAATATACTGAAAACGGGTGTTTGAGTCGGTTTTCAGTATATTCCAATACAAGTGGAGCTCGATCCAAGAAAAAAATGATGTCTTTTCTTTATTTTGTGGATTGCCAATTTTGTATTGGAATATACTGAAAACGGGTGTTTGAGTCGGTTTTCAGTATATTCCAATACAAGTGGAGCTCGATCCAAGAAAAAAATGATGTCTTTTTTATTTTGTGGATAGCCAATTTTGTATTGGAATATACTGAAAACAGGCGTTCACGTCGGTTTTCAGTATATTCCAATACAAGTGGAGCTCGATCCAAGAAAATATGATGTCTTTTTTTTATTTTGTGGACAGCCAATTTTGTATTGGAATATACTGAAAACGGGCGTTCACGTTGGTTTTCAGTATATTTCAATACAAATGGAGCTCCATCCAAGAAATAAATGATGTCTTTTTTTTTATGTTGTGGACAGCCAATTTTGTATTGGAGTATACTGAAAACGGGCGTTCGAGTCGGTTTTCAGTATATTCTAATACAAATGGAGCTCCATCCAAGAAAAAAATGATGTCTTTTTTTTATGTTGTGGACTGTCCTATTTTGTATTGGAATATACTGAAAATGGGCCTTCGAGTCGGTTTTCAGTATATTCTAATACAAATGAAGCTCCATCCAAGAAAAAATGATGTCTTTTTTTTATATTGTGGACTGTCCTATTTTGTATTGGAATATACTGAAAATGGGCGTTCGAGTCCTTTTTCCGACTATTTCTATACACATTCCACTATATTAAAATGATGTCATGGTTGAGACCAAACAGTGTCGTCCCCGGACAGAGTCGTCTCCGGACAAAGTCGTCCCCGGACAATTTTATACCGAATTTGTATAGAAATATACTTAAAATGGGCTTGGAGGGGGGGCGCTTTCTAAGATATTCCTATATACATTCGGTTGCATTCAGAAACAAAAAGAATGTCTTTTGGAATGGACAGGATGACTGTGGAAACCGGATCTCTCTCTCTCAAGATTGGATGAGAGAGTGCCTCCTATTTGTATTGCAATATACTGAACACGGGCTTTCGAGTCAATTTCTAGACTATTTCTATACAAATGGAGCTCCATTTACGAAAAAAATGATGTCTTTTTTATTGTGTGGACAGCCCTATTTGTATTGCAATATACTGGAAACAGGCGTTCGAGTCGGTTTCTAAACTCTTCCTATACAAATTCCACCATCTATATAGAAATAATGTCATCGTTGAGTCCAAACAAAGTCGTCCCCGAACCATCTTGATGACCAGACATATCGCCTTTTCAGCAGCCCGTATTATTCTGAACAAAAACGTGGAATACTTTTATAGAAAAGAGAAGAATTGAAAGTGAAAGTCAAAAAACAAAATGGGATCGGCTGGGAAAAATTTCTGAGAGCCGAGAAAAAATTCTGAGTCAGAAAAAAAGAAAAAATATATAATATATATATTATATAATATATATATTATATAATATATATATTATTTAATATATATATTATATAATATATATATTATATAATATATATTATATAATATATATTATAAATACTTTTTGTTAGATGGATCCCGAATTGAGTGATGAAAAAGAGAGGACTCTTTTTCCTTTCTTGTTCGTCTTGCACAGTCTCTCGGAGGGTGATATACGTTTCCCCGTCCTCCTCAATTCTCGTCAGAGGTCTCATGAATATTTTACACATCCAAGGGAAGTGCGACTTGTTATGCAGGGATTTCGAAGCGACGAAGGCCGCTTCATTCGAAGTGAGGACAATCTGGTTCGGTTGACCCCATTCTTTGGAGTAGTTGTCCAAATCGCCTAGTCGAAGAAAATGGTGTCGATTAGGAAAAAAGACTTGGAGAACACTCGTCGTATGCGAGACGTTCGTAGGCAAGAGAGTCAAGATATCTTTGGCATTGCAGTACAGGAGTCCTAGATCCACATACGCGTGCACGTAATAGTCATCGTTATATTCCAGTTTGAGCAGCATGGCTTTTGTGTTTTTTTTTTCCGTTCTCAAGGCGAAACACTCGTCTGATATGAACAAGAGCTCGCTGGCGATCCGTTTATATAGACTCCTCAAAGAGAGAGGGAGAGGGGAGGAGGAACAAGGTTGATGAATTCTAAAATAAAAAAAATGATAAAACATGAGTGTTTGTAAAGGTCATAGAGAGATGATTATAAAGTTGTTTTATTTTTTATTTCCTCAAAAGAAAAAACCAAAAGGGTCCCATTCCATACGACATAACCTTTGAGAAAGTGACGGGGTCATGTGTCTACAAAGTTGATAAACTCTAGAATAAAAAAAAGCTTTCATCACGTAGCTCTCGAGAAGAAAATGACAGGGGTCTCTAGGAGAAGGTCATAGGTAGTATACAAAGGATGGTTGTTTTTTTCTTTCGTTCCTCTCAATCCCATGACCTTTGAAAAGGTGACGGGGTGTCCTTTAGGAAAAAAAAATAGAAGGTCATAGAGAGAGAGAGGTAGACAAAGTTGATTTTTTTTCTAGAAGTCAACCGTCACGTCACCCATCACGTGGTCTTCTCGTATATATAGAGAGGCGAGTGGAAGACAGACTCTATTTCCCAGAGAGAGAGACTGCTGTGCGTATCCATATTTCTACTCAAGATGATGATCCGCGTCTTACATAATGAGTTTGTGAGCATTCGCTGTTATGTGGATGACGGAAGATTGTTTTGGAACGCTACGGACATTTTGCCTCTGATTCATACTTCCAGTAAAAGAACCTGGGACATTCTCTCCGTGTTTTTCGACGAACACCACGTCTTCAGGAAAATAAAAGATCTTGAGAGTCTCGGCAGTTCTCAAGAGGGATATGTCCTCTCCAGCGAAGAAATGTTACATCTGGCCGAAAATAATCCTAAAAATAATCAGCTTCTGGCCTGGGTGTATAGCATTTTAACTCAGCCGCTGGTTCGAGTTGTACCCAATCAACCCGTTTACCGACTGCTCTATCCGGGGGAGAAATTTCCCTTCATCACCCTCTTTAATCTGGGAGTGCGCTACATACCGCCTCATCCAGGCATGACGGATTCTTCTACTTACCCTAAACAATATGCCAGCGCTTATTGCCAGACATACCCCCGTCAAGATAAGGCCGTCGAGACTCAAACGGATCCTCTGGTGGTCTCTTTAAATGTCACTAAAGTTATCACCTTCTAAAAAAAACCACCACCACCACCCAAAAAAATTTGCTCCTCCTCCAAATTTTTTTTATCTTCTCGAAAGAAAAAAAAGAAACTTTTCCATCTAGCCTCTTTCTTTCAATCCCTCTTAAGAGAGAGAGGGAGGAGAAAAGAAAGAGAGTTCTGAGGAGGCAAAAGAAATGGGTCTGGAAGGAAACGGGTGCATTGCGAGAAAAAGGGGGTCCTCTTTTCTTTTCTCGAAATGCACTCTTTTCGTTCCAGACCCATTTTTTTTGATCACTTCTTCAAACCAATCTTGGAAAGGGGGGGATACAATAAATTGTGCGTAAAGTCCATTTCGATCAAGACTGGATTTTGTTTTAGAAAAGAAAACATAATGTTATATATAGATAGCTAAATCTTTATCATGATATTCTTTAAGAATTTCATAGCCATTTGTCAAAGAAGGGGACTATAATTGAGGAATTTATGAATTTGGGAACATGTCACCCATGGCAAATCTAAAATCTTGGAAGTGGATACTGGAAAGCCCCGCTCTGATTATAATTCTGAGTTCTAGCATGGGACATTTTTTAGATCAATAAGCTAAACTATTTTTCTAGTC
Organism: Stegodyphus dumicola; assembly: GCF_044657685.1. Lineage (NCBI taxonomy): Eukaryota > Metazoa > Arthropoda > Arachnida > Araneae > Eresidae > Stegodyphus > Stegodyphus dumicola. Next base: position 144,994,590 of record NC_140769.1, on the reverse strand, counting down.
TCATATTCTCTCGTGACTAGGGTTTCAGATTTGGGTAGAGAGAGACACTATTCTGAACAGAAACGTGGAATGCTTTTAGCTTTTATAGAAAAGTGAAGAGTTGAAAGTGAAAGTGTAAAAACGAAATGGGATCGGCTAGGAAAAATTTCTCAGAGCTCAAAAAAAAAAAAAAAAAAAAAAAAAAAAAAAAAACTTTTTGTTAATTTTTATCATGTCTTCTAGACATGATAAAAATTAACTCACCCCCCCTTTTGTCTGGGAATGTTGTCTCCCACTTTCTAAAAATAGACCATGACTCATTCTTTTAAAGAATAGAATTCCAAGAAAAGACTGGGTTCTGGTCTATTTTTAGAAACGGTGAGACAACATACCCAGACAAAAGGGGGGTGAGGTAATTTTTATCATGTCTAGAAGACATGATAAAAATTAACAAAAAGTTTTTTTTCTTTTTTTTTTTTTTTTTTTTTACATCTCAGAATTTTTTTCTGAGCTCTGAAAATATTTTGCCAGCCGATCTCATTTCGTTTTCCGACTTTCAACTCTTCTCTTTTCTATAAAAGCCTTCCACGTTTCAGAACACAGTGGGCTGTTCAAAAGGCAACACGCCTCCCTCTCTACCCTAATCGGGAATCCTGATCCAGGTGTTCCCCGCTTCATGCTACCTATCTTCACCCATTTCTAAAGAATCTTAGAGAAAACTAAAAGCGAGATTGCAAAAAAAGAAATAGCCTCCAGTGAACACAATTCCAACGACAGTGGATAGCTTTTTGGGGTCCTTCCAGATATATTACCGGTGACCCATAGGTTGTTCAGGGTCTACAGCACAGACTCAATGTTTCTAAAAATAGACCAGAACCCATTCTTTTCTTGGAATTCTATTCTTTAGAAAAGATGAGTCATGGTCTATTTTTAGAAACATTCCTAGACAGCAATCCTAGACAAAAGGGGATAGTTAATTGACAACATTCCTAGACAAAAGGGGATAGTTAATTTTTATCATGTCTAAAAGACATGATAAAAATTAACAAAAAGTTTTTTTTTTTTTTTTTTTTTTTTTTGACTTGGAATCTTTTTCTCGGCTCTCAGAAATTTTTCCCAGCCGATCACAAACACTCATGTTTTATCATTTTTTTTATTCTAGAATTCATCAACCTTGTACCTCCTCCCCTCTCCCTCTCTCTTTGAGGAGTCTATATAAACGGATCGCCAGCGAGCTCTTGTTCATATCAGACGAGTGTTTCGCCTTGAGAACGGAAAAAAAAACACAAAAGCCATGCTGCTCAAACTGGAATATAACGATGACTATTACGTGCACGCGTATGTGGATCTAGGATTCCTGTACTGGAATGCAAAAGATATCTTGACTCTCTTGCCTACGAACGTCTCGCATACGACGAGTGTTCTCCAAGTCTTTTTTCCTAATCGACACCATTTTCTTCGACTAGGCGATTTGGACAACTACTCCAAAGAATGGGGTCAACCGAACCAGATTGTCCTCACTTCGAATGAAGCGGCCTTCGTCGCTTCGAAATCCCTGCATAACAAGTCGCTCTTCCCTTGGATGTGTAAAATATTCATGAGACCTCTGACGAGAATTGAGGAGGACGGGGAAACGTATATCACCCTCCGAGAGACTGTGCAAGACGAACAAGAAAGGAAAAAGAGTCCTCTCTTTTTCATCACTCAATTCGGGATCCATCATCTCCCCAAAATCATCCAGAGACATCAAGCCTTCGTTGAAAAGTATTAGAAAGAGGATGATGGTGATGATGATGATGATGATGATGATGCGATATGGTCTCCAGTCGCTTAAAGAAGGGGAAACGTTCTCCGCTTTCCCTATTCCATAGACTGGAGAGTTGAATCAGGAGACCAAAAAAAATGGGTCTTGGAAGGAATGAGTGCATTTCAAGATGCATTCGATTCCTTCCGAGACCCATTTTTTTGGGCCACTCTCTCCTCCAATCTTGGGAGAGGCAAATCTAAAATCTTGGAAGTGGATACTGGAAAGCCCCGCTCTGATTATACTTCTGAGTTCTAGCATGGGACATTTTTTAGATCAATAAGCTAAACTATTTTTCTAGTCTCATATTCTCTCGTGACCTGGGTTCCAGATTTGGGTAGAGAGAGACACTGTTCTGAACAGAAACGTGGAATGCTTTTATAGAAAAGTGAAGAGTTGAAAGTGAAAGTCGGAAAACGAAATGGGATCGGCTAGGAAAAATTTCTCAGAGCTCAGAAAAAAATTCTGAGATGTTAAAAAAAAAAAAAAATAAAATAAAAAAAAAAACTTTTTGTTAATTTTTATCATGTCTTCTAGACATGATAAAAATTAACTCACCCCCCTTTTGTCTGGGAATGTTGTCTCCCACTTTCTAAAAATAGACCATTACTCATCCTTTTAAAGAATAGAATTCCAAGAAAAGACTGGGTTCTGGTCTATTTTTAGAAACGGTGAGTCAACATACCCAGACAAAAGGGGGATGAGTTAATTTTTATCATGTCTAGAAGACATGATAAAAATTAACAAAAAGTATTTATAATATATATTATATAATATATATATTATATAATATATATATTATATATTTTTTCTTTTTTTCTGACTCAGAATTTTTTCTCGGCTCTCAGAAATTTTTCCCAGCCGATCCCATTTTGTTTTTTGACTTTCACTTTCAATTCTTCTCTTTTCTATAAAAGTATTCCACGTTTTTGTTCAGAATAATACGGGCTGTTGAAAAGGCAATATGTCTGGTCATCAAGATGGTTCGGGGACGACTTTGTTTGGACTCAACGATGACATCATTTCTATATAGATGGTGGAATTTGTATAGGAAGAGTTTAGAAACCGACTCGAACGCCTGTTTTCAGTATATTGCAATACAAATAGGGCTGTCCACACAATAAAAAAGACATAATTTTTTTCATAAATAGAGCTCCATTTGTATAGAAATAGTCTAGAAATTGACTCGAAAGGCCGTTTTCAGTATATTGCAATACAAATAGGAGGCACTCTCTCATCCAATCTTGGGAGAGAGAGATCCGGTTTCCATAGTCATCCTGTCCATTCAAAAAGACATTCTTTTTGTTTCTGAATGCAACCGAATGTATATAGGAATATATTAGAAAGCGCCCCCCCCTCCAAGCCCATTTTAAGTATATTTCTATACAAATTCGGTATAAAATTGTCCGGGGACGACTTTGTCCGGAGACGACTCTGTCCGGGGACGACTCTGTTTGGTCTCAACCATGACGTCATTTTAATATAGTGGAATGTGTATAGAAATAGTCGGAAAAAGGACTCGAACGCCCATTTTCAGTATATTCCAATACAAAATAGGACAGTCCACAACATAAAAAAAAAGACATCATTTTTTTCTTGGATGGAGCTCCATTTGTATTAGAATATACTGAAAACCGACGTGAACGCCCGTTTTCAGTATATTCCAATACAAAATTGGCAATCCACAAAATAAAAAAAAGACATCATTTTTTTCTTGGATCGAGCTCCACTTGTATTGGAATATACTGAAAACCGAATCAAACACCCGTTTTCAGTATATTCCAATACAAAATTGGCAATCCACAAAATAAAAAAAAGACATCATTTTTTTCTTGGATCGAGCTCCACTTGTATTGGAATATACTGAAAACAGACTCAAACACCCGTTTTCAGTATATTCCAATACAAATTGGCAGTTCACAAAATAAAAAAAAGACATCATTTTTTTCTTGGATCGAGCGCTATTTGTATTGAAATATACTGAAAACCGACTTAAACACCCGTTTTCAGTATATTCCAATACAAAATTGGCAATCCACAAAATAAAAAAAAGACATCATTTCTTTCTTGGATCGAGCTCTATTTGTATTGAAATATACTGAAAACCGACTCAAACACCCGTTTTCAGTATATTCCAATACAAATTGGCAGTTCACAAAATAAAAAAAAGACATCATTCCTTTCTTGGATCGAGCTCCACTTGTATTGAAATATACTGAAAACCGACTCAAACGCCCGTTTTCAGTATATTCCAATACAAATTGGCAGTCCACAAAATAAAAAAAAAAGACATCATTTCTTTCTTGGATCGAGCTCTATTTGTATTGAAATATACTGAAAACCGACTCAAACACCCGTTTTCAGTGTATTCCAATACAAATTGGCAGTCCACAGAATAAAAAAAAGACATCATTTCTTTCTTGGATCGAGCTCTATTTGTATTGAAATATACTGAAAACCGACTCAAACACCCGTTTTCAGTATATTCCAATACAAATTGGCAGTCCACAAGATAAAAAAAAGACATCATTTCTTTCTTGGATCGAGCTCTATTTGTATTGAAATATACTGAAAACCGACTCAAACACCCGTTTTCAGTATATTCCAATACAAATTGGGAGTCCACAAAATAAAAAAAAAGACATCATTTCTTTCTTGGATCGAGCTCTATTTGTATTGAAATATACTGAAAACCGACTCAAACACCCGTTTTCAGTATATACCCAATACAAATTGGCAGTCCACAAAATAAAAAAAAGACATTATTTCTTTCTTGGATCGAGCTCCATTTGTATAGAAATAGCCTAGAAATCAGTTCGAACGCCCGTATTCAGTATATTGTAATACAAATGAAATGACATGAAAAATGCAAAAAGAGGAAAAGTAGCCTACCTTGACGGAAATTCTATTCCAAAAGGGGAAAACTTGTATCCAGGTGGGCCCACAGCACGGCCGGAACTCAAGCGAAACTCGATAGATTGAAATCGATCCATTAAATAACATTCTTAAAAAACAGTAAAGTTTTATTCTATTCCAAAAGGGGAAAACTTGTATCCAGGTGGGCCCACAGCACGGCCGGAACTCAAGCGAAACTCGATAGGTTGAAATCAATCCATTAAATAACATTCTTAACAAACAGTAAAGTTTTATTCACATCGAGTCGGCTGGGAAAAGTTTCTGAAAAATAAATTACCCCCCTTTTTAGTCTCAAAATTTGAAAATTGATGTCTTCAATTTTTGAAAAATTGAAGACATCAATTTTCAGACTAAAATGGGGTATTTCTTTCTTTCTTTCTTTCTTTTTTTTTTTTTTTTTTTTTTTTTTTTTTTTTCAGCTAGAGAAATTTTTCTCCGGCTCTCAGAAATTTTTCCGCACTCGACTGGATGAATAAAACATCCCCGTTTCTTTAAGAATGGGATCACTGTTAACTATTTCAGCATTAGACGTTTCGCGTCCAATAATAACTACCGGGTGTTCAAGAATGCGGATGCACCTACTAGATTTTCTACAGAGAAGCTTGAATGGATGGAGAGTGGATGACTTTTTCCAAGATTCTCGACTTTGGACCGTCAAGAGGTAATGGATCTTTTTGTTTTTTCCTTTTAAGAAAATTTATGGATAGATTCATTTCTTTTTGAATGGACCTAGAAAAATAGGACAAAGTTCTTTTCCAAGATTGGAAGAGAGAGGGACTCAAAAAAAATGGGTCTCGAAAGGAATCGAATGCATTTGCACTCATTCCTTCCAAGACCCATTTTTTTTGGTCTCCTGATTCATCTCTCTCTCTTCTCAGTCCATTTCCATAAATATAGGGAAAGCGGAGAACCTTTCCCTACTTATTTCTAAAAAATCTTTTCTTTATTTTTTTTCTCCTGAGTTTATGTATATATCAATTCAAATACTTTTGAGAACGGTCATCCCAATTCTCTGTCGTCTTTTCGGTTTCATCGTCCCAAAACTCAGTGGACATAGTCTCAGTAGATTTTGGAGCATGGGTCGTTAGTTCATTGTCCCAACATTCAGCGGACATAGTCTCAGTAGATTTTGGAGCATGAGTCGTCTGTTCATTGTCCCAACATTCAGTGGACTTAGTCTTAGTGGATTTTGGAGCATGAGTCGTCCGTTCATTGTCCCAACACTCAGTGGATTTTGTCTTTGGATCCTCTGAAGATATTTTGGGGGTCTCATGAGATTCTTTGGAAGGTTCGTCCCAACAGGCTGCTGGATCGTAATGGGGAATATTTTCAGGTATGTCTCCCCAACCCTCCGTCTTCCTCGAGTTATTGGAGGAAGTTGACGAGAAAGAAGAAGAAGTAGAAGAGCCCATCAAGTGGAAAGGCGTATGCTCATCCGGATGTTCCATCACTTGGAAACAGGACATGTTATCCCATTTCTGGATGAGGTTATCGTAAGCTTTTGGGGACGGATCCTTCTCTAACTGATCGTAGGCCTTATCAAAAGCTTGCAGAGGATTGTCTGCTTCCTCCTGAATCCTCTCCTCTTTCTCCGTTCCGTCTGGATAGACGTGATTGATATGAAAATCTCCTTCCATAATATGCCATCGATAGTTGCGCACTTTGTTTTCGGCACAATGGAAATATTTCCTCCTTTGATGATGTCGGGCACATTTTTCCCGATACTTCCAAATGATTCCATCTGGCACATAAATTTCCGTCACGGGTTTTTGATAATCCAAGGCTTTAGCGAAGAATTTAGCTTTCTGGCATCCCACCACATAAATCGTGGAGAAGCTGTGAGTGAGCGATTGGAGAATGCGTCCTAAATGGTTGTAGGGAATATGACCCTCGTTCCAACGAAGTCCGTGCCGGTTTCTCGTCAGCCAGGCATTCGTCGTTTGGTTTTTTTCACTCAGTTGGTGGAGGAGCAAACGTCAACGATCCCACGGTCAAAAAATCTTTTCTCGCATAGCCCAATTCTTTTAAAGCGTAGGTAAATTCACCCTTCTTGTGGTCGTAGGACTGGAAACCCTCTAGATCGTGCACGATAAAATTTTCTGAACACGCCATGGCGATGAATACGGTGATGTCTTCCACAAACAGGAGCAAAAAAGAGAATCGAAAAGGTATATATGTATAACAGGGAAGATCTAGAAAGGGAAGAAAAAAAAACAATAAAACGTTTTAGAGTCGTCGTCTTGAAAGAGACATTTTTCTTTTTAAAGGGTTAAGAAGTTTCAAAGTTTCAAAGGTCTTTTTAAATGAAGTTATGATTAAACCATATTCATAGGACCAAAGGGACTTACCAGCTCAGTTCACGTCTTCTTCTGTTCTCTGAAGAAATCTCGCGGAGGATACACACTTTTATACTCGCGCGACATCTGTCGGGATCGCGACCCCATCTAAATGTCAGGGTCATTCCAACCTCTTAAAAGGATCGGAATGAAAGAAACACTTTGATAAAAAATATATTTATGAAAAGATATCTGAGGGTCGTGAGAACATTTTCTCTCTCCCCCCGCCTATTTCAAAAAAAAAATAAAAAGTCTTTCTTGGATCGCGTCAAGATTACAAAACAACTCACAGGACTTGTTTATCTCTATCTCGTCAGGGTCACCGTTTCACATAAGAAGATGGATGGACCCTGAACTTTAGACATGATAAAAATTAACTCTACCCGCCTTTTGTCTGGTAATAGGGTCTCACCGTTTCTAAAAATAGACCAGATCCCATTCTTGGAATTCTATTCTTTAGGAAAGGAGGAGTGATGGTCTATTTTTAGAAAGTGTGAGGCAACATTCCCAGACAAAAGGGGGGTAGAGTAAAAAAAAGTTTTTTTTTTTTTTTTTTTTTTTTTTTTTTTTTTTTTTTTAAGGTTGAAAATTTTTCTGAGAGAGCTGAGAAAGATTTTTTCCTCCCAATCTTTTTCGACGATGAAAAGGGAAAAACTACTGATCCGATCTCCCTACGCTTTAGGGAAAAAAACAAAAAAAAATACTTATGAAATATTCATGTGTTGAAATTGGCTATTCAAATAAGTGACATTTTGTTTCTCATTGGAACTGTTCAACGGCGAGTCCACTCGTCTCATTCTTTGGGGTAGGGGATGAAAGTACAGCGGTTTGTTGAAATCGATGATAGTTTCCTCTTTAGTCGGCGGAACTGTAAATCTATCCCGTCTTAACTCTTCTAATCTCTTTGAAAGTCCTTCCGCTTGCTCTGCTAAGGTTTCCTCGGTACTCATGATCTCTCTTAGTTTAGGGAAGTCTTGACGTATTGGCTAAAGAACAGAGGGTCTTTTTCTCTCTATACATATATCATGTGGAAGCGTGTGATTTATAAATCCTTGTGAAATCTTTCTACGTCTTGTGTAGCTTGGAAGATTCGTCTTGTGTAACTTGCAAAATTCGTCTTCTTCTCGTCGATTGGGCTGGAGTTATGGAAAAGAAATGGGATTGGAAAAAAATCAACCCATTACAAAAAAAAGGAACTTTTTTTTTCTATTTTTTTCTCTAGGGATTTACGTACCATTTCATTCATGAACATTCAAGGGTTCTCTCCAAGACCAAATTTTAGAAGAGGACCACAAAGTGTACACTTGAGGATCCTCTTTCAGGTTTAGGTGAGATAAGGGTTGAGACCAATATTCTTGGGTCTCTAAAGCATCCCAACTTAGACATTTATTATTATTATTAGAAAGTTCATCCTCCTCTTCCTCCTCCTCATCGTCGCACGAGTTCTCCTGGGGAGATTCTTCCGCCTCCTCTTCGTCTTCGACAGCTTTGCTCTCGGAGGGGTAACAATGTAATTTCCGGAAAACGTAACTACCCTCCATCAAATGGTATCGAAAATTTCTCACCTTGTTCTCGGCACAATGAATCATCTTTTGGAAATATTGGTGTCGCGTGCATTTCGACTTGTTCCGCCACTCGGTTTTCCCTGGGATGTAAAACTCGTAAACGGATCGCTGGCAGAGCTTGCTGAAAAATTCGGCTTTATCGTATCCATTGACGTAGATCACCTCCACATTTTCGGTCAGTATTTTCAGGATCGTAGGAAGATGCTCGTAGGAAAGACGACCCTCGGTCCATTGCAGGCCGTGTCGGTTATTTGTAGTCTGGTTGACCACAGCTTGATTGCGGGACGATAAGTCATCGTAATGGACAGAAAGGAGAAAAATCATGGATCCGCATAAGGTTAAATCACAAGTGATGTAGCCCAATTCTTTCAAGATGAAACATATATCTCCCGTCTTTGGATCATAACAGTGAAAGTATTCCATGTCCAGAACAATGTAGGAATCTTTGAGAGGTTTGGCACTCAAAATGTCCATCTTCTTCAATGGAGGAAAAAAAGAAAACAAAATTCTCTCTCTCTTGCTGTGTATCCTGAAGGAAAAAATGGATAGCATTCTCTCGCCGTCTCCTCTTTTATATATATAGAGAGAGAAGGTTGCACGTGACAGGTCGTATGAATTCTGGGAAAGGTCACATTCGTATATATATTTGTTTTTTGAATAATATCGTGCGTATCTCAATACACATCCATCATAATAATAATAATAAAGTTCACCTTGGAAAGAAAAAACATGGAACTCGTGCTTGACTTTGAAGGTTTCTACGATTCTCAAGGAGCCTTTATTGTGAAAGAATTGGCTTACGTCACATTGGACGGTACTTCTCGAGGGGTATTTGTTTTTAAACCCCCGTTTCCATGGCAAATGCTCACCGAGAAAGAAAAACGAAAAGCTGTGTGGGCGAGTGATTATTATCACGGCTTGTCGTGGTACGAAGGAGAAATTCCGTACAGTTATTTCCCATGGGTGTTAACGATGTTGACGGAACCCTTTTCCATGATTTGGGTGCGAGGAGAAATGAAACGGCGGTTTTTAGAGAAATGGTTGCAAAGATCCATTTATTGCATTTCGGGATCGACGCAAGAGATTCTCAAATACAATGGGATCGAACACATGAATTGTCCTAACCATACAAAAGGTTCTTTCCATTGCGCTCTACAAAAAGCGGTTCGGTATCATTATTATTTAAAGACACAGAGAAGAAATTCGCAAGGTCGATCCTGCACAATTCAATCTTGACAGAACTCATTAAAAAAATACATATATCATGTTACTTCTTCAACAGCACAGATGGTTCTGAAGCGAAACTTGGAATTTTGAAATAATAGATCAGGGAGAAATCATTCTTAAAAACAAATGGGTAAAGTCTCGAATCGGCTGGGAGAAAAAATATTTCTCAGCGCTGAAATAAAATTCTCTAATAAAAAAAAAAACTTTTGGTTAATTTTTATCATGTCTTAGACATGATAAAAATTAATGACCCTCCCTTTTTGTCTGGGAAGGATGTCTCACCCTTTCTAAAAATAGACCATGACTCATCCTTTCGCTAATGGCAATCATTCCATGAATGAATCACGATTTGTTTTTCAAAAGAGTGAGACAACATTCCCAGACGAAAAGGGAAGGGGGTCGTTAATTTTTATCATGTCTAAAACATGGTAAAAATTAACAAAAAGTTTTTTTTTTTTTTTTTTTTTTTTTTTTTTTTTTTTTTGAGTTGGAAAAATTTTCTCAGCTCTGAAAACTTTTTTCCAGCCGACTCGAGACTTTACCATTTATATTTACGAATAGTCTTTGGATTATTTATTTATTTTCTTTTAAAAAGAAAAATTCTGAGCTAGACCTATCTATTGGCTTAACATTCTGGTCATAGAAACAGTCTAGAATCTCATTTTTTTTTCGAGGCTAATGCAGGGGTTCTCCAATCAAAAGGGTTACTATAAAGGGATTGGTTTGAATGCATTTATCTGCAAATGTTGTAGGATTCTGTTGTTGAGAAGGGGGTATATTCTTATTATTATTATGATGATGATGATTGTGACAGATTCGTTTTCTACATGGAAGTCTAATTTCCTCCGAAGACCTTTTCTGGGGATCGTCGATAGATGGTTTTTCAATAGGAATTGTTTCCCTCGGATCCTCAAGAGATAGAGGGGGATCCTGTCTTGAGACATGGAGCGGTCTCTCGTCCTCCTCCTCGAGAAGTCTTGAGAAAGGGAGAGGATTTTCGGTTCCCTTATTCTCGAGGGTTCTTGACAAATTGAGTGGTCCCTCCTCTTCGAAAGAGAGAGAAGTTTTGGTTCCCTTATCCTCGAGGGGTTTTGACAAATCGAGAGGTCTCTCATTTTCGAGGGGTCTTGATAAATGGAGAGGTTTTTCATCTTCGAGGGGGTTTGATAAAGGAAGAGGTCCCTCCTTCTCGAGGGGTCTTGAGAAAGGGAGAGGTTTTTCATCTTCGAGGAGGTTTGACAATGGGAGAGATCTCTCCTTCTCGAGGGGTCTCTCTTCCTCAAGGGGTCTTGAGAAATGGAGAGGTTTTTCATCCTCGACGGGTTTTGACAAACTGAGAGGAATCTGAACAGGCTTCTCCTCATCCCCATCATTATCGAGGAGGATGAGGATAGGCTTTTGGAAAGGTTTTTTCTTTTTCTTCTGAACAGGCTCCTCTTGATGCTCGGGGAGAGGGATGGGGTAGTTGTTCCACCATTCTATTTTTTCTTGCTCGAGGATTTTTTCAAAAGTCGTGGCCTCCTTAAGATGAGACGAAGGAGGAGAATCCTCGAGAAGAATATAATAGGTATTCTTCCCAGTCTTCTCGATCGAGAGAGGTTCGTGCAGACATTTGTGCAACCATTCACTAAAATGAACGAGAATCCCTTTTGTCTTCTCAAGACGATCCATAATCCTATTCATTTGCGAGACGGTTAGAAAGTGGGACGTGTAAAAATATTTGGCTCGTTTCATTAACAAAATTTGTGCATCCAAAGGTGGAATGTCACGAGCCATCAACACGTTTTCCTCGGATAAAAATTCGTCCCGCATCTTTTGATAACTCCCCACGGTATGATAACCCGCACATTTTGAAAAATCGGAGGCTTTCAAGTAAACGACTCCTTGGATGATATAAAAGGAAAGATCAACATATTTATATTTGAAAGGAATACACGTAGTGAGCTGGGGATGCCTCCTCATGATCCACTTGGACAAAAATACGACTTTGGGGCTCTCCCCTTTTATTTATAGAGGGAAAGAGAGTGTGACATTCCCTTCCCTCCTCCTCCTCTCTCCCTGCTTCCTCTATCTCTGGACGTCCTTGGATTGGAAAGGGTGACTTTGAAAAAAAAAAGAAGGTAATGGTTGGATAATTTTTTGTTTATTAAATTATTACTTTCACTTCCTCATTCCCACACACATTCATCTTTTAAGAAAAGAAAAAGAGGTCATGGAAATAAGATTTCTTGGAAAGAAGAGAGAGAGAAACAAAAAAAAACAAATAAAACGGCCGTCATAGAGCCTCTATGTGTGTCTGTGTGTGTCTATATAGATATATAAAAAGACGAGAGTACTGGGCGAGATCATTTCTTTTCCATTGGGAGCCATGTCGCTATTAGACGTTTTTCCAACTCAACGGATTTCGGACGGGGAGGATTTGAAGACGCTAAAGCAAATCTCCAACTTGAAAATTTTTTTAGCGTGTCATTGTGCGACATTTATTCCGCATTTACCACCTCATCAAGCGATCGTTTCTTTCAACCAAGATGTCGAATCCTCCAACCTGCTCGTTCAAAATATATACAGAAATTTATTCGAATCGCAACAAACGAAAGAGGAATCTCCCTTCTCTTGGAATCGGATGGATCGAGCTTTGAGACGGCCTATTCAAACAGACCGGCGATATACGGATCCGCGCACGAGTTTTCGGTGGAAGAATATTTTTCTCACGAAACGATATTTTACGTTTGGAGTGAGAACGACGGCTGAGGACGAAGTTCATATTGTTCAAACCACAGCCGCTCCTCTCGCCTATTACGAATCATCGTCCCCCAATCTGAAGGAAAGAAGTTTTAAAGTCAGCGACAGGATGAAATATAAGAAATATATTCTAAGACCTTTTCAAAACCATGTCGTTCCCCCGAAAACGCAATATCTCATCGTCACAACCCAGAAGAGTCTCTTTCTCGTCGATCGGTGCTCGTACTCGCTTTGGAAACAATTGAAAGAGGAGATTTCTTTCCAATCGCCGATGATGTTTCAAGAAAAAGAAGAAGAAAACCCTCCGCCACCTTTACCCATCCCTTCCTTAGATGATAAGAGTAGCTGGACCAAACCGTTATTTCCCGAAACAAAATCGACCCGGCAACGGAATGAAATTGAAGTCATCACAATTGAAGATGAGGAGGAAGAAAAAAAATTACCTCTTAAAAAACGGTCGACTTACCGGAACCTACCTGGCGTGCAAGATCCGCTTCAGAATCCAGAAGCTTCTTCTTCTTCTTCTTCTTCCCCGACTTGTTCAAACAGGCAACCTCTTTCGGACTCCTCACAGACAGAACCTCTTCCAGTATCCTCTTCTTCTTCTTCTTCTTCTCTAACCTGTCCCGACATCGTAGAGGTAGAATGTCAGACGGGTCCACAAGCTTCAAAAAGTCCCGACATCGTAGAGGTAGAATGTCAGCCGAGTTCACAAGTTCCAACGGGTCCAGAAATCATGGAGGCACAATCACAGCCGGGTTCACAAGTTCCAACGGGTCCAGAAATCGTAGAGGCAGAATCTCAGCCGGGTCCAGAAATCATGGAGGTAGAATCGCAGCCGGGTCCAGACATCCTAGATCCCTCCACTCATCCCAAAGAGACTCCAAGTGTTTCAAGACAGCCTTGTTAGGATCCAGCCGTTCCCGTATGGAATGATTATATGGACTTACAAAATTTGGTGCAACAGGAAGGAGAAGAAAATAATCATACGGATGGGTGGGTCAAAGACTGTTTAGATCATTTAACCTCGAATGAAATTGAACTGTTATGGAATTGCATTTCTGAAATCACATCGGAAATGGGATAAAAACCAAAACAAAAAAAAACTTTTTTAATAACAAATTGGAGGAGGGTCATGATGTCAATTAAAAAAATATTATATAGAGTCCAATCTTGGTGGTTCACTTCAGTTTTCCAGCATGAGGTGATCCACGTTTCCCGAAATATGGATCCCATTCCAAGAGAGATTGTGTAGAGCTTTCACTTCAGTTCTTTTTTTTCTACCAAGAGGAGAGGGTCCCCAAAGGGCTACCCATGTCCAAAGAGAGAAAGTGTAGAGCGTTCATTTCAGTTTTTTCCAAAGTTAGGGAGTTTTCAAATGACTACCCATTTCAGAGAAAGAGAGAAAGAGAGAGAGAGAAGATGTAGAGCGTTCATTTCAGTTTTCCAAGGTTAGGATGGTGGTGGAGAATCCTCCAAAATGGCTACTCATCTCAAAGAGAGAGAGAGAGAGAAAGCGTAGAGCGTCTATTTCAGATTTCCAACATTAGAAGATCCCAAAATACCGTCTGAATTCAAAGAAAGATCGTGTAGAGCGTTCATTTCCAGTTCTCCAAGATCAGAAGAAGAGGGTCTGCTTTTCCCAAAATGGCTTTCCGCATTCAGAGACAGCGAAGTGCAGACTTCAGTTTTTCTCCCTCCCCAAGAATAGAGGGTCCCAAAATGGCTTTCCATTTCAAAGAGAGAGGAAGAGGCGTTCATTTCCATTCTCCAAGATAGGGTCGTCTGCTTTTTCCCAAAATGGCTTCCCAATTCAAAGAGAGAGAGAGAGAGAGTGAAAAGGTGTGTAGAGCGGTCATGTTCATTCTCCAAGATAGGGTCGTCAGCTTTTTCTCAAAATAGCATCTCCCCATTCAAAAAGAGATCGTAACCAATTTTTTCCACTTTTTTCCAAGATGGGGGGGAGAAGAAAACCTAGGATGGAATAACACGACACACAGAGAGAAAGAGAAAAAAACGCCATCTTGTCATTTTCTGATAGGGTACCGGTGTTCGAATACTTTTGTGACCGACTGTCTGATTATACTGGGAGAACCATGAAATCGGAAAAGCGATGGGTTTCACAGTTAACGAGGCAATCGAAGACAGACTGGGAAAGAGAGATCCTTTTTTAGCTGAGAAGCAGATTGCCCTGGAAATCCGTGACTCTGACCATATAATTTCTCCATAGACTCTTTGAACGGTATTCAGGAGACATCCTCCATGAGGGAAAAAAAATCTCCCCTTCCCCTTCTAAATCGACTGGAAAGAGAATGAGGTGGAAGAGATCCATCCACGAGAGATCATACTCTTGAACGTCAGACAAATATGAAGTCGAATAGCTTAAACAAAATGTGCTTGAAAAGTCATCGAGTCTCGAAAATCTAGGTCTCTCTCTCTCTGAAGGAAATGAGAAAATGAGTATCTGCGTTTTTCTTCCTCAACGGCTGACATTCATCTGAAGTGACACTCGAAATGTTTAAATAGATAAACGAGAGTCCATTCTTAAAAAAATGACGCTGTGTCGTCAATTGGAGAATCGAGTCGGCTTGGAAAATATTTTGAGAGCCAGGAAAAAAAAATTTTAACTTTGAAAAAAAAAAAACTTTTTGTTAATTTTTATCATGTCTTTAGACATGATAAAAATTAACTACCTTCCCCTTTTGTCTGGGAATGTTGTCTCACCGTTTCTAAAAATAGACCATCACTCATCCTTTCTAAAAAGAATAAAATTCGAAGAATGGGTTCTGGTCTATTTTTAGAAACGGAGAGACAACATTCCCAGACAAAAGGAGGGTAGAGTTAATTTTTATCATGTCTATAAGACATGATAAAAATTAACCAAAAGTTTTTTTTTTTTTTTTTTTTTTTTAGAGTTAGAGAATTTTTTTTTCCCGGCTCTCAAAATTTTTTCCCAGCCGACTCGATTCTCCATTGACAAGACAGCGCCATTTTTTTAATAATAAACTCTCGCTTATCTATTTAAGCATTCCCAGTTTGGCTTTAGATGAGTGTCAGCCGTTGAAGAAGAAGCATCCTGTCACTTGGGAGAGACATATTTTGAGGAGTCAACATGTTGTGTGGACCGTTGAGATCGATTTTTCTCTTCCCATTGTGTGGACATTGTTGAGCGTTTTGTGAAGCTTTGAAAGAATGGAGGGGTTTTGATGGAGAATATTTCTTTTTATTGAATTTTTGAAACAAGAATTAAGGGTGACATTTTATAACAGGTTTTACATGGAAAGAAGCTTTTTCTTCCAGTTTGACGATTTCTTTTTCTTGGGAGATGTTTCTATTGGAAAGATGGAAGGAAAGACGATTCCCACATTGAAGAAGGTTCATGAGAAACACGTACGGATCTTGGTTCTCTTTTCGAACCGATATATCATACGGAATCCGGGACATGTTTTGCAATCGCTCCAGTTCCTCCTCGTATTTTTTCTTGCTCGCCAATTTCATGCGGGGACGAAACTGGTCTCAGAATATACAATCCCTGGGGTTGAGTCACTCGAGAAAAAGCGACATATTGCTGAAATCGATTAAAAGGTCCGTGCATGTAAATTGCGATCGACGGAAAGGTGGCTCCTTGGGCTTTATGAGCCGTAATCGCTTCGGCTAACATCAAAGGAAACTGTTCGCGATAAAATGCGAGTCTTTTCGTCGAACAGGTGTCAATACGAATGGAGACGCGATCGATAGGAGCTAGACTATTCGAAAATTGCAGCCAGACACGCGTCACAACTCCGTCTTCGTCCTGGTCTATTTGGTGTAGTGTTCCAATCGATCCATTCATCCATCCTTTGGATCTGTCGAGCGTTTTAGTCAATTGATATCGCGCTCCTCTTTGTAAATGGAGGACGGATTCGAGATTCGCCATCTGAGATCGATGTAAATGTCGACTCCGTTTCATCATCCTCTTCCGCAATTTTTCGCTCTCGGAATAAATCACGTCTCGAGCCAGACACGAACAGTACGTCCCTCGGGATTGGAGACGTTTCATATTATATTTCTCGGCATCCTTGCTCGAAAAACAGAGAATAATAGCTTCGCGAGGAATTTCGTCGAAACTGCGAACGCGGGACTGGAAAAATGCCACATCGTCCGGTTCTAAGAAGTGATTTCTCGTTAAACGATCGAGTCTCTCCTCGTAATCCAGAGAGAATCGCACACATTCGACTAGTTCATAGTAGAGCGTGGATTGAGGCGTCCACCACCCTTCAGAATAAAAAATGGGCGTGTCGCGAATCGGTTGGAGCTGCTGCAAATCTCCGAATTTAATCATATGCACATTCCCAAACGGCGTATCCGGCACATGACACAATTGTCGAAGTTGCTGGTCGAGGCGCGAAAATAAATTGGATCCGATCGTGGAAACGTCATCCAAAATCACCATCCGTAAAGGAGCATACAGGGGTCTGTAATAGTCTAAAGTCTTTTGGGTCAGAGGTCGAACAAAAGTCCCGTTCATTTGAAGACGCAGGGCATGATGCAAAGTATCTTCCGTAATGTAGACCGCTCCTTGAGCACTGAGTGCGAGTTTGAGAACCGAGCACGCTTCGCTAAAAAGAGGCGTTCGAATCAGAGTTTGGTATAAAGCTTGGATCAGGAAAGATTTACCCGTTCCGGCAGATCCTTGCACAATAATATCCAGAGGAGGGGGACGTTTTGATTCAGGTAACGCGTAATAGGTGTACAAACGGACGAGAACGTAGATCAGGAAATTGTATTGCTCTTTATTACATTGTCGAATACATTTTTGATAGGCTTCTTCGGACCACATATCCTTATACTGCAAATTCGTATAGCTTTCCCACTGCTTGGGAGGAAGATGTTTCTTTCGCGGTCGGGAGTTCTTTTTAAGAACAGCATAACGTTCCCTTTGAAGTATTCGTTCTCGCTCTCGATTAGCTGAATTGCTTCGCCAGCGTCGTTTCTGTTCACGCATTCTTTCCCTAAGACGTTCTCTACTGGATAGGCTCATCGTGACACCACTCAAAAAGGTGAAGTGTGTGTATAGAAAATCACTTCCTTTAATTTATATATATATACTTTTTGAGGAGGAGGGGGGTGTGTGTGAAATGACCTCGTCTCGAAACGAACCAATAGCACTTCGAGAAGACTTGGAACGAGATAGGTTTCTTAGAGAGAGAGAGCGACACAAAAAAAAATATATAAAAAATCAGAATGATTTATCCGTCGACCTCTGGGCTAAAAGTAAACAAACAAAATTTGAAAAGGTCAAGGTGAACTCACTGAATTCATCTTAGAAATCAGATAGGAAAAAATATGAGGGTACCCATGTTTCCTCTTCAACAACATAGACTCATCTAAAACGAAACTCGGAATGCTTACACAAATAAACAAGAATCCATTCTTAAATAAAAAATGGGGACGTCTTGTCGATCGAGTCGGCTGGAAAAAATTTCTATAACTCTGAAAAAAAAAAACTTTTGGTTAATTTTTATCATGTCTTCTAGACATGATAAAAATTAATGAACCCCCTTTTTGTCTGGGAAGGATGTCTCACTCTTTCTAAAAATAGACCATCACTCACCCTTTCTAATAGCAACAATTCCAAGAATGAGTCATGGTTTGTTTTTTCGAATGCGTGAGACATACTTCCCAGACAAAAAGAGGGGACAGTTAATTTTTATCAAGTCTATAAGACATGATAAAAATTAACCAAAAGTTTTTTTTTTTAACTCAGAAATTTTTTTTAGAGCTCTGAGAATTTTTTTTCTAGTCGACTTGGCTGGACAAGACATCTCCGGATTCTTTCTGGAATGGACTCTATGATCTATTTAAACATTTCGAGTTCCGAGTTTCGCTTCAGTTGAGTGTGAGCCGTTCAAGAAGAAGAAACCATCCTGTGAGTGGAGAGAGAGAACTATTCCTTTTTCCATTCACCCATTGTGTTGAACCGTTCAGATATTTGCTTTTATTAATATTTTTTTTCCTAACCCACCCGTCTTTAAACAATGGAATAGTTTGAAAGGGTCAACCCATTTTATAGATATCACATCATACCCTCATCTCAACGGGTCTCGAGTGGGAGGAAGGAAGGAGCAGGCGACGAGAATTAAGCATGTCTGTTTATCGAGTAGACGCATCGGGGAAAGAACGATACCCGATTGACCCCCAACATCCTCATTACGAATTATACGTTACGGATCCTGAAGGAAATCCTATCTTGGCTCGAGACGAAAACGGTCATGAGTATTACGCGGTAGATTTAAACGGAAACCAATACATTTTAGCTCCTCGACGGTATGCCCGAACGTCTTTTGGACGAGAATACTACCCGAAATTTCAAAATGGGGACGAGTATTCGCTTTATACGTCTGTTTTATTCCCTTATGCCAAAGACGAATCGGGGCATGAAATGTATCCTAAAAAGGCGGATGAAGTCGAATATTGTTTAACGGCCGGCGATCGAATTCGTTATGCTCGCGATGCTTGGGGAAACGAGTTTTATCCTCGAAGAGCGGATCAGCAAACGGATTACCTCTGTGAAGAAGTGGGGTATGCGAAAAGAGCCGACGGATCCGAAACGTATCCTAAATTTTATATCTACACTTCTGGTTAAGATCTCTCTCTCTCTCTCTCAAAAGAGAAGAAAATAATAAAGAGTGTGTTACTGCAATGGAGCATTCTGACGCGGAACCTGTTTCGTATTCCATTTGGTGAGTGAAATGCCGAGCCAAGACCGACACGGTCGACGTCCACTATCGCATGTCGAAAAATCGACGGCCGATGGTCACGGGAAAATGTCAGGCGTGTGGAACCAAGAAACAACAGTTTATTACAAATGCTTCCGTTCCACCTGGAATTCAGTTCCTGGATGAGGAGGAAGAAAAAGGAAAATGTTCCGAGTAAGAAGAAACAAGTATATTCAAATCAAAAATTGGAAAAAGATGGATCTTACTATTATCTGCTCTCCTAAAGCGGGTGGTTCTCCTTTACAGTTTGGTATACAGACGGATTCGCATAATCCGGTTCCAAGACTCGTGAATTTTCCTCAACCGGCAACTCCACCCTTAGATACTTCTTCTTTGAATGAGTTTTCTAGCATTCTGAAAGAATATCTAAACGTCGTGAAAGAATTGATTCTTCCCCTGCAACGAAATGTTGAAGAAAAGAGCTCTGAATGTGGAAGCAAGCACACGGATCCAAAGCCAAATTCGGAGGGTTAAAAGGGATAGGTGAAAATCCATTATTAAAAAAAAACAATGGTCATGTCATGTCTTGTCGATCGAGTCGGCTAGAAAAAATTCTCTAGATGAGGAAAAAAAAAAAACTTTTGGTTAATTTTTATCATGTGTTAAGACATGATAAAAATTAACTCTCTCTTCTTTTTTGTCTGGAAAGGATGTCTCACCCTTTCTAAAAGTAGACCATCACTCACCCTTTCTCAAGGGAATTATTCCAAGAATGAGTCATGATCAATTTTTAGAAACGGTGAGACAACCTTCCTAGACAAAAAGGAGGGACAGTTAATTTTTATCATGTCTAGAAGACATGATAAAAATTAACCAAAAGTGTTTTTTTTTTTTTTTTTTTTTTTTTTTTTTACCAGAAAATTTTTTCCAGAGCTCTGAGAATTTTTTTCCCAGTCGACTCGATGATCCAAACAACAAGACATCCAAAATTGTTTCTAGAAGAAACTCTCGCTTCTCTATTTAAACCCCTCGCGTTTCCAACTTCAGAGCCGTGTGTGCTGTGCACTCAACCTAGATACGCGCTTCTCCTCCCTCCTGGAAAGAGCCTTTTTTTTTCTGAGCTCTTAGCATTTTTTCTCAGCTTCATTTCCATTCTCCAGGTTTCTGTCTCCTCCTTTCCGTTAACACTGCAAAATTTCTAAATTTCTTATCACTCGGAGCTTGGAAATCTGTCATCAAAAAAACATGACATAGCTCTGTTTTCAAGGAGTCGATTTAGATTCGTCAGGATCATGGCTGATTTTTCATGACGGCTCTCCAACCTCAATATTAGAGTTTGAAAGGAATAAGGTAAAAAAGTTCGTCCTAGATATCCAACGAAACGTAAAAAGAGCGACGAGGATCTAAAAAAGCTACGACCCTTTCCAGAAGGGGAGGGAGCAATGAATATTCAGGTGAGTCCACAGCATGGACTGCACGAAAATGAAACGACTTCCGCAGATAACAGAATGTTCGAGATGTCTGTCGTCGATCAAGTCAGCTGGTAAAATTTTTCTAAGAGCTGAGAAAATGTTCGCATACCTTCACAGAAATTCTTTCCAGGAGGGAGAAGTATGTATCCAGGTCGAATTCACAGCACAGACTGAACTGAAGTTGGAAACACGAGTGGTTTAAATAGAGAAGGGAGAGTTCCTTCTAGAAACAATTTGGATCTGTCTTGTTTGGATCATCGAGTCGGCTGGGAAAAAATTCTCAGAGCTTTGGAAAAAATTTCTGAATGATTAAAAAAAAAAAAAAAAAAAAAACTTTTGCTTAATTTTTATCATGTCTTCTAGACATGATAAAAATTAACTCTCTCTTCTTTTTGTCTGGCAATGACGTCTCACCGTTTCGAAAAATAGAACATATCCCATTCTTGAAATTCTATTATTTTAGAAAGGATGATGAGTGATGGTAGAAAATAGAACATATCCCATTCTTGAAATTCTATTATTTTAGAAAGGATGATGAGTGATGGTCTATTTTTCGAAACGGTGAGACATCATTCCCAGACAAAAAGAAGAGAGAGTTAATTTTTATCATGTCTATAAGACATGATAAAAATTAACCAAAAGTTTTTTTTTTTTTTTTTAACTCAAAATTTTTTTTCACAGCGCTGAGAAATTTTTCCCAGTCGACTCACTCATCCAAACAAGACATCTAAAATTGTTTCTAGAAGGAGCTCTTATTTTTTTCTATTTAAGAAACTCGAGTATCCCATCAGTCTGTACTCTGCACTCAACCTGGATACCCATTCTTTGGAGATAGGGGGAAACTTTCGCAGTTTTTTTTTCTGAAACTCTCTATGGATCAGATAATCTCACACATATCCTCCTCCGTGGATCGAAATGGACTGACCGCCACATCTGTTTTAGATAATAGTTTTGAATTTTCCACCTCCTCCCCAAGATTGGACTATCTCAATATTTTTTTTAAAGAAAAACGAAATTATTTTTTATGATTATTCTACAATTTTTAGTTTCCCCCCACACTCTTTAAGAAGAATAAAAACATAAAGCACATTGAAACAGTTCCGATAAATTTTGAAACTGAAAGTCCATCACCTTGTTCTCCACGGGACTAAAATAAGTTTCCCCGGTCTGAGAATCTTTTTGAATTTGAAGAGGTTCTCTCATCACACTCTGAAGCCAGGTCGAAAAGAGGAGAGCGTCTGGACCCAAATCGTTGAGCAGTCTTTCCAGGGAATCGAAGGTGATAAAAGGAGTATAGCGGAGAATCCGGCTGGGGCGGTCCGACGTATCAATCCAGAGATCCGTCGTTAAGGATCGGTAAGGGCGAAAAGGGGCTCGAGAGATCCATTGCTGAATAGTCCGTTGACCTTTCGGACTCATCCAAGTCCCTTGCTGAGAAAGGCAAGTCACGAGTTCCGATCCTCGAAAATAGAGCGTGCCCGACCCCAAGTAAAACGTGAGGGGAATTGTCTTGGCGAACCGGAAACGAATCGCGAGGGAAAAAGACTCTCGCCGTAACCACTCCATGGCATTTGGTTTTCTCTCTCCTGAGGACGAGATGGAAAAAAAAGAAAAGACAACTTTTCTCTCGGTTTCTTTTATATATAGGAAGAGAGAGGGGGGAGGGTTCTCGAAAAGACTCATGGGAAATTTCCTCTTCTTCTTCTTCTTCTTTTTGGGGTAGGTGGGAGGAACTCGTTTTTTTTTGGCGGAGAGAATGCGTCGGCTGACATCCCTAGACATTTAAAAAAAGAATAGATAGGATGGATTCTTCAAGTGGGAAATGCG
The DNA here is from genome assembly GCF_044657685.1 of Stegodyphus dumicola. Classification (NCBI taxonomy): domain Eukaryota; kingdom Metazoa; phylum Arthropoda; class Arachnida; order Araneae; family Eresidae; genus Stegodyphus; species Stegodyphus dumicola. Next base: position 144,972,024 of record NC_140769.1, on the reverse strand, counting down.
GGGTGGTTAAGGGATCTTATTTTAAAGACTATTATTACCATTCTTCGAGGGTGAGACGTCTTACCATTAAGTCAGGTAATCCGAGATGATGAGCATTCCTTTTGACATGCCTCATATGTTTTCTAATAGTTATGTAACATAAATATTCCAGGCTAAGAATACGTGGTTCAACAGCATAATTGAGTAACCGCATATTTTCCTCTTCCAATTTTCCATTTTTTCGCCAGCGTTCTAAAACGGTTTTGGGATCGCAACACCGGACATTCGCACCAGCAAGCAACAACATATCCACGATGAGTTTGCATCGTAATTGACAGGCATAATGTAAAGGGGTAAAACAAAAAATATCATGTTTGTTCATGTCGCATCCAAGAAGAATCAGTTGCCGAACGATATCATCCATTGAGAACAAAATAGCGAAATGTAAAGCATTTCTTTTCGTTAATCTGTGTTCATAAAAAACGGGTGGTTCCGCGTTTATTATTAATTTTGTGAATATCCATTGATAAAAACTGTTAGAAAAACTCATATTGAATTCAACTCTATTAAATTTACGCGTAGCTTCTTTGATAGATAGGTAGGAGATATCCTTAAATTCTTCACTGGACGGAGTTCTTGAGAAGAGAGGGTAGAACCATGTTGGAGAGCACACACTCATTCTAAAAGGAAACACGGATTGAACTAAAGCGAAACTCGGAATGCTTAAATAGATGAGCGATAGTCCGTTCTTAAAAAATTGGATGGTTTTGTCCATCGAGTTGGCTGGGAAAAATTTCTGAGAGCGAAGAAAAAATGTATAAGCCTTTAAAAAAAAAAAAAAAAAAAAAAAAAAAAAAAAAAAAAAAAACACTTTTGGTTAATTTTTATCATGTCTTAAGACATGATAAAAATTAACTCTCTCTTCTTTTTGTCTGAGAATGATGTCTCATCCTTTCGAATATGTTTCTAAAAATAAATTTCCAAGAAAGAAATGAGTCATGTTCTATTTTTAGAAGCGTATCGAGACAACAGGTTATCAACATCATTTGAAAAAGAGGGTATAGTTAATTTTTATCATGTCTAAAGACATGATAAAAATTAACAAAAAGTTTTTTTTTTTTTTTTTTTTTTTTTTTTTTTTTTTTTTTTTTAAGGTTAAAATTTTTCTGAGAGAAATATTTTTCCCAACGAATTATCTTTTTTACTCCTACCTACTTTCATTCCCCCTCTCACTCTTTCTCTATATAAACGATTGCAGAAGGAATCGCGGCTCAATTTCTTGAGCAGATAGGTCTAGAACAGATGGCTACGGGAGACTTAATCATGACGTGTGAAGACGATAATGAACCCTGTTTGGACTTGCAACCTTCTTCGCCTTTATATGAATGTGTTTCTTCGAAGAATGAGTATATCACGTCGTGGTCTGATATATCGCCAACTCCTTCTCCTCCACCTGGCCGCCGTAGGATCAAAAAGAAGAAACCTAATCCAATTCGTGATACTCCTTCTCTGAATTTCAATCCGCCGTTATCGCCCATTTCGTCTCCTTCCTCTCATTATTCAGAAATAATGGACCAATCCTCTCCACCACACATGCGTTCTACAATCGAAGAAGATTTTCCCTCCTCATCTCATTCTACTTCTTCTACTAAAAAAAAGAAATATCGAACTGAAATTCATCCGAGTGTCATAGGTGTGCTGGCCATCACGTTTGATGGATACACTCTGACAAACAGTGTCCGGTTTGCCTCTAGAGACATGAAAACGTATCGACCGCATACCAAATGAATTCAGCAATTGAATGAGGATCTGCGAAAACTTCATATTCAAAGACTGTATGTCGCGAATGAACATTGTCGAAAAAAAATTTATCAATTGCTCCGTGTTGAATCTGTATGGACAGTAAGCTATAAACCTTCTCGTCGTCCACAGCAATGTGAGTATTGTGGAACGAAATATTGTCATCGATTCATGGCTATGATCGCCCTGCAACAAATAGTGAAATATGGTGTCAATAAATATATTCATTGAAGAACCAAATGAAGTGTCTTTTTTTATAGATGATGATTAGTATTTTGTCCAACCTCCCTCTGTGTTCTATGACAGATGCAATTCGTCGAGGCAAGGACGCGATTAATGTTTCAAAATAAGTTTCTTCCAAACTATAAAAAGCATCGCGGACCAAGTCCCATAATTCCAATCGGTTTCGAGCTACCCGATTCGCTAATCGACGTTCTAATTCCGCCCAAACATTTTCGACGGGATTCAAATCAGCTCCTTTAGGAGGCCAGTCTTCGACCATAGGAATTTCATGTTCTCGAATCCATTGTGTGACGCGTAAACTCGTATGGATCGGAGAGAGATCGTGCATGAACAAGAGACGGTGTTCGGTGATCAAAGGGTTTAAAGAAACATCGGGAGGTTGACTATGATCGAGAAGCACCGGCTCTAAAATATTAGAGAGGTAATAGTCGGCATTTAAATGCTGGATCCCGATTCGACGGATTTGGTTGGGAAATTTTCCGCTCATGCACATCCAGACACTGAGATTAAAACGACTGGAACGTTGACGGCCTTCTAACGCAGAAGAAAAATAACGTTCGTCTTGATAACGCAGGACCTGTCGAGGCCGCCATACGCGAATAGGACCGTACCCGATCGAACTGAATACTTTCTCATCGGAAAATATAATCCGGGACCAATCGTCAACCGTCCATTCCGCACGCTGAGAAGCAAAGTCGTAGCGTCGTTGACGATAAATCTCCCGCAAATAATCTTTTCGGACGGGGATGCGCGACACTAATCCTTTTTCTTTTAATCGTCGACGAACCGTTTGAGCGGTGCAAGGCACTTGTAATAGACGACCAATATCCGTCGCGGGTAAAAAAGGATCACCCGTCGACATTTCAAAAATACGTTGATCCATTTCTTGGGTCGTGGCTCGAGGTCGGCCGGATTTGTGTTTGGTTTGATAGTTCTCATCATTTTCCGAGGAGCGGGAGATCCAATATTGAACTGTGGAAGGAGCGACATTCAAGTGTCGAGCAATTTGACGAACTGTTTGCCCTCGTTCATAATACGAACGACGAATTTCCCGTCTTATTTCAATAGGTGTATACGGCATGATAAGAATAAGAATAATACAAGTAGGATCTTGGTTACCATGTTCCTTGATTTCATTTCAACGTGTCACGGTCCCGATAAAATCGTAGCAGGTGTCAATGGTCAATTGCAGTGCACGGAATGTGATCAAATTCAAGATGCGTATGCTTTTATTTTACAAGCATCCTTTCCTGATGACAGTGATCCGTTCTTATCAGCTCGTCTAGCTCGAGAATATGCGAATTGGACGGGAGATTTGAACGTACCCTGCACATTTCCTCTCATAGGGATTCCTGGTATTTTACCGATCCGTAATGTTTCCGTCACGTTACGTATTTTATTAAACGGGATTCGATTATTACAATGCGTGAATGCCCCTTTTCGATCCCAGGCTGAACCTTTTGAATCGTATGAATCGCTTGAACGGTTCATGATCGAATACATGGACGAATACGCCCAGCATATTGAAAAAATCGCCAACGAAGAGAATCACTCCCAAGTCGATAAAGCGGCTCTGCACGCTCTTTTCACCAACATGAAATCGCTCATGGAAAATGTCTATCAAGACGAGGACCAACCTTTCAATTTCTTAAGTTATTATCACAAAGTCCTAGCTCCCTATGTAAAAATATGTGACGGCGACGATGCTTCGTTCCTTCTACCTCCTACTTCCAAGGATGTTGAAAAGGATCCCGCTTATCAATTATGCTTGGAAATGAAAGCCTCGAATCAAATTCGGGCTCGTTATTCTCCTTACACGACCCTATTTGATCTTGTGCACGTCATGATTTATTGCAATTTATGCCGGAACGAACTCAACGTGGTGGCGAATTTCGTGTTTGAGTTTGGAGTTCGCATTTGTCGTCGCCCCTTCATCTTCAAAGAATCGTTCTTGACCCAGCAATTGCGAAAACTGGTCACTTCTCAAATTACGTACCATCGGAATACAGAATTCTACTACCTCCTTCGAGAGATTCAAAAAGGCGGCACGTGCGATGCCTTATCACTAGAATTTATTAAAAAAATGAGTCGAATCGAAACTTTTTTAGCGAAAGTGTTCCTAGGAAAAGCGGATGATCGAATAAAGCAGTTTGCGTTCAAACAAAATTTCCCCTACGTCCTGTTTGTTCCGAAAGAAGACGAAGAGACGACGAAAAAAGCCACCCAAATTGATGAGTACCTCGGATAACTTGTCGGGACCGGGTTTATTATTTCAATGCTCAAAGGTAAAGGATTAGTGAAAGGTTCGATCGCGACGGGTAAGAAATTTTACCGTCTTGTACAGAAAGTGGCCTTGAAAATACGCGAATTTGAAAAATCAGACGAAGAAATTTTCTGGACGATGGAAATGGTGAAACTGTTCTTATGTTCCGACGGGTATATGGAAAAAGAATTGAGAATGTTACTCAATGTAGCGACGAAGGAATCTCAAGTTCCCTCTCGTCAAGAAATATGTCAAGGAGGAGGAGGAAGAAGAAACGAAGATGGCGAAGAGATGGATATGTCATAATCAAGTAAATAATTGGGAAAATGGCAGACGCAGAGGAAGAAATCTGTGGAATTTGCTTGAAGGCCTTCAAAGAAACGAAACGCCATAAAGTCTACAATCTCGATTGTGAGCATTCCTTTCATATTAAATGTATAAAGAAATGGATTCGAGAGTATGGTAAAAAGAAATGCCCGACCTGTCGGACTCGTATCAGCCAGGATGATATGCTCTATTTTACCAGCGGAACATTGCAAATGGAACATTTAAGAATAGATTCGGATGAAGAGGAAGAGGAGGAAGAACCAGAGGTGGAAAAACCGCCAAGGCAACGACGAAGACGAAGACCCGAAGAAGAATTAGTCGATCTGGGAGGCCATGGTCTCATTTTTTCAGGGCCTAGTACCAGTCAGACGAGACCCAGAAGACAGAGAAGAGAAGATTTAGTGGGAGATTATGCTTATATGGATACACCTAGACAAAGTTCACCTACCTCAGATGATGAAGAACGGGAAGTCAATCCTTATTTTGGTCGACCGAATGCATTTTGGAGAGAAATGAGACGACAAAGACGAAGTAGAAGGAATTAGATGATTCTTAAAATAAAAATAAATACAGTACGCAAAAATGGAAAAGCAAGACTCACGACTGGTGTATAATATTTTGTTATCAACAGATCCATCTCCTATACATCGTTATATCAACAGATCTATTTTCAAATGGAAAAGTAAAACCGACCGACTGTTGAAAAATATTTCTCAAAAAAATTTGATAGTAAAAAAAAAAAAAAAAAAAAAAAAAAAAAAAAAAAAATTTTTGTTAATTTTTATCATGTCTTTTAGACATGATAAAAATTAACTGTACCTTCTTTTTTATTTTGAATGATGTCACCTTTTCTAAAAATAGATTTCTAAGAATGAATCATGCTTTTCTTGGAAATTTATACTTAGAAACATGTCTAGACAACATGTTGACAGTTGACATCATTCCAAACAAAAAAGGGGTGTCATTAATTTTTATCATGTCTAGAAGACATGATAAAAATTAACAAAATTTTTTTTTTTTTTTTTTTTTAATACCACATTAGATTTTTTTGAGAAATATTTTCCACCAGTCGGTCGGTTTTACTTTCTTTTTTTGGAGATGTTGATAACGATATATAAGTCGATATATAAGTTTCACTCACTGGGTTCTGATTCATTCGTTTTCGCCTTTGCTTTCACGAGATATCGAGACCGCTTCAGCATTTCGAAGGAAGCCCCTTTGATGTTATACTGTTTCTTCAATCGTCGCTTTAGATTAAATAAATACTGGTAATGATTTTTTCCAAATAGTTTGGATGGAGGAGCATTGAAAAGAAACTGGAATAACTTTATCTGATTTGGATCCTTATAGACTTCTAAAGATTTAGACGCAAACGCTTTTCGTTTCTCTGGATCATCGTTTAGATAGCCCAAGATGTGAATCATCCTCAATTCCGTTTCTAACAGTAATAAGACTATCAGCGACAGTTCATCTGTTTCATAATTGGAGAGACAGTGATTACGGATTTGATTCATCTGCTCTGCTGTAAAACGTTGGTGTTTTCGACGACGAGGTTTCTTGACCACCACCTCATCTGCAGAAGGTAAGAACCATTTTCGTCGAATAGTATTTAAAGCATTTGAAATATATTTCGCGGAACGTTGTTTTTGATCGATAAGATATTGGTGATATTCTTGAAGTGTTTCGGTATGATTTAGATCTTTATGCATTTGTAAACACCAAGTTTCATATTGATTTTCATAAATAGAGTAGACTAATTTACTAGTTTTTGAGGGAGACATGATGCTTCTTTTATTTTTGGTATAATGAAAAACTCTTACTTATTTATAATTTTTTAATAGGTTTTTGAATCAAAAAAAAATATTTATAATAATAAGAAGAAGAAACAGTAGAAACAAAATGGCCGAATGTTGTCCAATTTGCTTAGACGAACTCATTGCCGAAGATGTAGAAACCATTTCTACTTTAACGTGTCAACATCAGTTCCACACGAAATGTATTGACATTTGGAGAGAAAAAGCATTGACGTGTCCTGTCTGCCGAGAACCGTTTGAAGATGCCCTGCAGAAATTAATTTCTATGTTTCTCCCTTTGCGACGTTCTTTTTTATATGATGTAATTTACGATTATGAAAACCGCATCAGGTTTTCAGACGATGAGGCTGATTTAGATGATTTACTCATGTATGAATTATTGGGACCTTGGGAAACTTCTGAGGAGGAAGAGGAGGAGGAAACTGAATCAATCGAACCTGAGGAAGAAAACCAGAGTGAGGAAACTAATTGAGACTGGAAAAAGGAATCGAGACCATAGATAGGTTTGAGTAAATTAGCCGCTGACGGATGTAGGGATTGGACTCGAACCGATGGAATGGATTGGGACTGATATTCATCCCATTTCTTTAATCCCATCCGAAGATTTAAAGCCAATGACTTTTTCATATATTCGGAAAGAAGGAATCGCCAGGTTTTGGGACGATACTTTCCAACAATATCGAGAGCGTTTAACATGCTGAGATAGCATTCTTGAGCTGTCCGACACAGTTTCGAATGAAAGACAACATCCATTTCATTCTCGACTTGCTTCCACCATCTCCCAGTTTGATATTTCCTTGGGTACAGCACTTCATTGTGTGGATATATTTCAGCCTCATCTTCGATCCACGGTTTCATGGTACTGGAAGGAAGGTTGTAGGGATCGCCTAAATGATAATTCAGTAACTGACAATTAGATAAATTGAGATGAAGATGGCTCGTGAAAACAATGAGACGATCGGCATAGGCTGGTTTGACCACCGAGTCTCCAAAATTCGGTTCGATCCAGATGAGAAGATCGCAATGCGTGCCGTCGCATTCATAAGACGGATCTAACCCGCTGACGAACCAATCTTTGGAATCGTCGAGAAGAATATGGACCGTTTTATGATGTCGAACAAAAAGGGTTTCCAAATGATAGGATAAGAAGGAAGGATGCCTTCCTAAATTACCTAATACAACGGTCACGGGTGCGTCTTGACATTTCTTGAAAAGATCTTGAATGGAACCCATGGTGGTTGTTCCACATACTTGATTCCCGAGACGAGTCAGAAAAGATCCCATGCTTCTTTATTTTTTTAACGCAGCTCGCATATATTCTTGATCTTTCTGGAATTCCGATTCAGGATAAGGTGGCTTTTGAAGAGTGGCATTCACTTCATTATGAAATTGAAACCAGACGTGGGCAAAGTGTTCGCCTAAAAACCGTTCTTTATACGTTTTGAGTTTGGATAAGTAATGATACACACAAATCCCGCATCGGAGAGTTCGATATAAAGATTCTGTCACAAAGTCTCTCCAAAGAGTTTTCGCGAGACGAATATCCTCGTCCTGAACTGAAAACGCTTCGGCCATCCAATGTAAAAGCCGCCAGTAATAAGGACCAAAGACCAACGTGTTGTGGTAATTGATGTGATGAAAATAATCTTCGGGTTAAAAAGGTTGTGGGGATACGGAAATGCCGATCCGGGTCATCAAGTCTCGAATCGCCTGACTTTTCCCCTGGAATAATTCAATCACCGCTTCGTCTAAAAAGAAAAAGTATTCGCTCTTCCATCGAATACGGTACAGGAGCGTTAAGACGCAGTACGTGGTCAATTTAAAGAGTTGAATCCAACTGTATTCGCCTACCCAAGCTCCAGATCGTAGAAACGTCCTTCCCCATTTATCTTGGTTCATTAAATTGGCCATGAATAATAAATAAGTGACGACGACTTCATCTAATCGTTGTTGGGGCTCTTCTTCTCGGAAAGCGGTCGTAAAGTGGGTGACGTCGATACCCGGAGGAGGAGGTGGAGAAGAAGGGGTTTTGAAGTGTAAAAGTTCATGAATTTTATGAGCCACGAACGGTGAAACACGAGCCTGGCTTTCTTGGAGTTCGTTCGAAACGATCGGTTCATGTTCTAAATAAGTTCGTTTTAAACGTTTAAAGGTTTGAGCATCCATTCTCTTTACTTAAACCACCATTGACGAAAACGGCAATACCAATCTCCCACGTCTTTATTTTGCACCAAACTGCCGAGCAATTCCCCGAAAGTTGTAAAAATCGTCAGCTTGCGAATGTATCCAAAAGCCAGAAAGAGAAAAATGAGTCCGTTGATGAGGAGGAAAAGGAGAAAGAACCAGCTTTGTGTTAAAATGAGACAAAACAGGATCACGAAGGACGTATACGCTCCAGCGACTAAAAGCGTTCCTAATGTTAAGGAATCCATTTTTTTTCTTCTTCTCTATTCTTGACCTAATGTCTCGTAATAAAGGGTCCGATACGTAATATTCTGGTAAGCATTATAAACGGGATGGTGGATAAAGAGAAATAATAAAATCCATAAGAGGATCGATACCATATTTTTGTTTTCTTTGTTCTGAGTCAGAAGAGAAGAGATAATAATAAAGTAACTCATATTAATTTTAAAAAAATGGTTCGAAGGGATAAATCCAAATCTGATAAAGCGGAACGAAAATTGCTTCGAATGGAAGCAGCTCCTCCTAATCATGTAGGAGACCCAGAGTTGACAACCCCCTTAACAATCACCCTCCAAGCAATCCATCTAACCATCCTCCTCCAATCCATGACAATCCTCCTAATAATGATAATGTAGGCAATATTCCCATGGACGTGGATGAGGAAATAATTCGTCGGCATAGGCGAGATCTCCTGAATTACGAAGAATACTACCCCGATCGAATGAAATCAGATAAGCGCTATGCCAAATTGGCTGACGGAAATGAGATTTATGCTAAGAATCGACAAGGAGATGAATTTTATATGCTGGATCCCGATGGAAATATTGTGTTTGCAAAACAAATCTCTCCCATCACCGGTAAAATAACCCCTGTCTATGCCGTCGATCATCTGAACCGTTCTATTTTACCCGTCGACGCCCAAAACCGTCCCGTGTATGGATTTGATAGTGATGGGGAACCCATGTTTCCCATAGAAAACGGAAAAATGGTGTATCTGTTCTACGGAGGAAAAGAATGGTATCCGGAAAATCCTCAGACCAAAGAACAAATCTATGCTTTAGACGAGCACCATCGACCCTATTTTGCCAAAGACGAGCATCAAAAGCCTTACTATGCTCGAAAACTCGATGTCAATCAATTCCCCATCGAATATGCCCCTCTCGATTCCAACGGTCAACGGATCTATATTCCCTTAGAGAACAATAAATTCCAATACCCGTTTACTCTCGTCACAAAACGACCGCTGTTTGAACTCTCTCCGGATCAGGACGAAATGTATTTCCGAAACAATACGCTAGGCGAATATTATCCCGTCAACGAATTCAACGATGAAATTTACGCTCGAGATCGTTTGCACAATGAAATGCCGGCTAGGAACATCGATGGAACCCCTTATTACGCTAAGAGAGCGAGTGGGGACGAATACTATCCCAAGCAACTCAACGGTCTCGAAACGTATATTCGAATTGGAAATAGGGACGAACCGGCCTTAGATGCTTTAGGAGGAGGCATTTATGCGAAAGATGAAAACTTGGACGAATATTATCCGAGAATTTACCACAACGACAATGTCGAATAAAGCAAAACGATTACCAAAGGATCTTCGATGGCAAAAGATGAGTATTATGCAGTCGACAATCTTGGAAATCAGCGATATAGAAAGGATCGAAGGGAATTTGAAACATATATTACCACTGACGATCCCAGTCTACTGTATGCCCTAGACAAATATAAAGTTCCCCATTATGCTAAAAAACCCGTGTATATCGGTGGAGAAAAAAAATTTGAGGAGTATTATGGAAAAATCAATAACTTGCCCTTCTTTCTAAAGTACCAGGGTCGAGAAATTTATGCCAAAGAGCATTCCGGGGCCGAGATGTATCCCAAAGATTTGTTTGGGAACGACATGATTGCTCGAGATGCCGACGGGCGGTATTATTATGCTAAAGATGAGACAGGAAATGAAAAATATCCCTTGTTCGCCGACGATACGGAACACAAGCCCGAATACATGTCTTACGCTCTCGATAAAAACGGTATTCCGTTCTATCCTATCAATTCTCAGGGTAAACCCATCTATCCTAAAAATGCTACAGGCGATGAATTTTATCAAATCCTTCACCCTTTCACTCAGCAAGTCATCTTTGGAAGAGATACCGATCAGAACCAAGTGTATGCGCGGAAAGCGGATGGAGGCGAAATTTACCCGGATAGCGGTCAATTCGCCATGACGAGGTTGAAAGAATTCTTTTATGCTCATGATAAGAACGGGGTCATTATTTACCCGGTCGATCAACACGGCAACGAACGATATTTAGTGACGGACAAAGGATCGTACGATCAATTGATGAAAGATCCGGCCGTGAAACGATACGCCAAAGATGCAGACAATAATGAAATCTATCCGGAAATTATTCATGCCGATAAGCGCATTACCCAAAAACCTTTAGGAAACCGGTACGCTCAAAATAAATTGGGTGAATATTACTACCCGGTCGATCGATACAATAACGAGTACATTGTCCAGTTCAAGAAAGTGAGTGAGGAACAAATCTTTGCGAGTGGATACCCCATCACGTGTGATCAAATCATCATTGTTCCCAATTTAAATGACAAGCCCTGGATGCCTGCGTTTATACGAGACCCTGGAATTGAACCCGAAAATTTGATAGGCTACTTGTACCGATCGCATTCGAAACCGATGGATTATTTGACCAATTTGAGATCTAAACGCGCTTCTCGACACGGATTCCAACCCTATAAAGTTATATATAATAACTCGGAGGGTAAAGTAGTCGAGAAAGTGGAAAGCGGTCTTCCAGGACAGGAAGATCCAGTGGAAGAGGAAGAGAAAAAGAAGAAAAGAAAAAAGAAAATATATGCCAACCCGATACAGTCTGATGAAAATAATCATCAATCCACCACCAACTGGACTAAAATCATTCTTTCTATGATAGGTATCTTGGCCATACTTGCGTTCCTAATCTGCATTAATATACTGTTAAAAAACTAAAGTCGTGAGAGAAAGAAAAATATCTGAAACAATCCATTCTTAAAAAGATTGGGATGTCTTGTCAATCCAGTCGGTTGGAAAAAATTTTTCAGAGCTGAAAAAAAAAAAAAAAATCATGTCATTTTATCATGTCTTCTAGACATGATAAAAATTAACTATCTACTCTTTTTGTCTAGGAATGATGTCTCACCCTTTCGAAAATTAGACCATGACTCACCCTTTCTAAAAATAAAATTCCAAGAAATAAATGAGTCATGGTGTATTTTTAGAAACATGGTGAGACATCATTGAAAACAAAAGGGGTTAGTTAATTTTTATCATGTCTAGAAGACATGATAAAAATTAACAAAAAGTTTTTTTTTTTTTTTTAATAGCTCTGAGAAATTTTTTCCAGCCGACTGGATTCACAAGTCATCACCATTTTTTTTAGGAATAAACTCTTCCTTATCTATTTAAGCATTTCGAGTTTCGCTTCAAATGTGTACGTGCTGTTGAAGAGGGACCCGCCTAGATCCTAGTTGACTCATTCATGGGGAAGGAAAAAAAAAGTATTCTATAACGTGTTGGATAATGTTGGAGGTAAGTCTCTTTCTTTTTCATTTTTTTCTAAAGATTTATGAATGACAAACGGAAAGGTTTCTTTCTTGTACTCTTGAAGGCGATGAAAATAAAATAAAGCTTCTTGGAAAGCACAATATTTGGTCCGACCTATATGTTTCGGACAAAACGATGAATATTCATAGTTCATTGGTATGGGCGCGGTATGAAACGCCTCCTTGTTCTTGGAGACGAAATTGAAATAAATAGGACGGGCCAGTATCTGGTATAAAACATTAATTTTCCAATAATGAAGGCAGTAAATGTTTTTATATCCTGCCGTTAGAGCTACGAGAAACGGTTTTAATTGATCGTACGGCAAATGACCCTCATTTCATGAAAAGCCATGCGTTATATCCGCTAACGGTAAATGAACATTCGATACACTTTGTTTGGCGGAATAGGATAATTCAGACCACGGTATGGGTGGTTCCACGTAGATAATGCCTTGGGAACGATCATGGGTGATATAAGCCACTTCTTTAATAATATAGTCGGAAAAGTCATCATTATAAGAAAGATTAAGTTCTTTGGCGAGAGGATCACCATTCAATTCGAAACCTTCGAAATTGAGAACGATATAGGATTCCATGTTTTATTTTTATCGGTCATCTTGTTTCAGGAGAAAATTGAATCTAAAATCCTCTACGGTTATCACATGAAAATCTCTCAATTTGCCTTTTAGATAGGTGGCTCCAACTAAGTGGATGGATTGAGTTCCATATTTTTTCTTTAATTGTTGGAAACAAATCCGCTCTGATACTTGTACTGCAATAGGTCCTAGACGTATCTTATCCTTGCGAGTGAACAGAGTTATATATTCTATACCCACTCGATGTTGACGAAACTTTTGTAGAAATTGTATTAAGGACCAAGATTGAAGACCCAAGGTCGATTTTAAATCTCTTTCCATATCAAACCTGGCAGTATGGGAAATAAGAACAATATATCGAAAGGAGGGACCTATTTGTCGATTGAACCGTTCGGTGATTCGCCATGGAAGAAAGGTTGAATGATTCATTTTTTTTTCAATTTAATTTAATTTTTTTTTCCTTCTTCTTCGGTTCGAAGGATTAAACAAGCATGGCAGAGTATTACGATATTTCTGTTTTGAAAACTATTCAATTACCGATTGATCGACTCATCCGATTCGTGATTGGGCAAAATCCTCAACTTGAAAACTATCAAGCGCCGTACCGGTTTCTGAATTTATTTTTTGAGATTACGCCTCGACTCGTTCGAGATTTTCAATCACAGGCCGTTGCTCATATCCGTCACGTGTTAGATAATATGTCGCAATATGGACACCTATATCTTTTAATCGATCAGCAGCCCCTGTTTAATACCCTGGAATGGAATGATGAAGAATTTATTTTATCGAATGAAGAAGTCTCAAACCCTATTCGCAAAATGGCCAGTCAGTTTTTTCCTAAAGATTCTACTCATTACCATGTCACTTGCATCTATCTCTTATATTTTTACGCACTACTCGCGAATCCGAAATATACTTGGATCACAATGGATTATTTAATGCACGGCAATAAATATCATCAATATTTATTAGCTAAATATGCTCACGAAGAAAAGTAAAAATAAAATCATTAGACGAGAAAGTTATTTTTGAAAAGATAAAGCAATATAATGGTTTTTATCCGAATCGATATGGTAGCGAATATTACAAATATCGAAAAAAAGATCCAGTCTTTGTGAAAAGTGAATATGGTCATGAAAGGTATGCCATTCACTCCCAAAAGGGGGAAATCTATCCCGACAAAGGTGATCCTTTCGCTAAAACCCGAGACGGCCTTCCATATTATGCCAAAGATCGCAAAGGAAATGAAAAATATCCTCTACAACGTAAAAAATCCCTCGTTATTCAAATTCAAAACGAATTCGTTCTGGCCAAATTCGCGGACGGAAAAGAACGATACCCGGTGGATTTCCGAGGGAACGAATATTATTTAGTGAAAAATGAAGAACCTTACGTCCTGAAAGATGCCCAAGGTGAAATCTACTTTGCTAAAACATGTAGTGGAAAAGTCCTCATTCCCTGGAATTATTTTGAACAGTACAAGTATCTTCTCTCAGAACATTATAAACGCACATGCGATGCTGCAGGAAACTGCGTTTATCAATCCACGGTACCCGTTGAAGAAATTCTTAAAAAGTTGTTTCCATGCCTCTGTTTGTGCTTAGCTGAAATACCTACAATGGCTTTTATTCTAGCAGCTACGTTAATGTCAATACCAGGACTGTAAGAACAACGTTCTTATATATAGTCAGTGAGAAGAGAAAAATGACTCGAAGCTGGCTGAGAAAAAATTCTATTAAAAAAAAAAAAAAAAAAAAAAAAAATCCCCTTTTTCTTCCGAAATTGATGTCTTCAATTTTCGAAAAATTGAAGACATCAATTTTCAGACTAAAAGGGGGTATTTTTTTTTTTTTTTTTTTTTTTTTATAAATTTTTTTTCTCAGCTGTTAGAAATTTTTCCAACCCGACTCGATGGACCGGACATCACCATGTTTTAAGAATGGACTCTCACTTATATATTTCAGCATTGCGAGTTTCACTTCACATGATTCTGTGTTTTTGAAGAAGAAACATCTTGAAATCTGGCTTTCTTCAGTCAACTTTTGTTTTTTCCAAGTCATTACACAATGAAATGTTGGGAACCTACCTCATGCATATGTAAAAAGGTTAGTAATTCTTGTCTTTTTTCAGATTTTTGATGATAACATTATCGTAATAAATAACTTGTCTTCTATGCTGAGGCAGATCAATCGGTTCATCGTCCACTTTTAAATGTTTCGTGGTTGAGTGTTCTCCCTCTTCGTCGTCATGCTTTCGTTTGAGAGACGAATTCAATTCGGCATTTTCAAACTGAAGGGGTTCTACTATATCCAAAAAAGAGGACATATTATTTTCGGCTGAAAAGGAACTGAAATCCATTTCGGTCCGTTTCAAATGTCCAAATTCATCATTGAAACGCATAATAAGTTCCGTTTCGTGGATGGAGGTGTCGCGCATCGTTTTCAAAAATTGTCGAATGGCCGATTTCAGTTCGTTAAAGGTCGTAACAGAACCGGGAATGATTTGTACATCGGCATACTGTTTGAATTGTGTAAAAATATCGGTCGAAGATAGAAATTCGTTTTTGAATTCTACTAATATTTCAGGTTCGGAACGGTAACGGATCATGCCGTCCTCCATGTTAATATTGTGGGCCAGATGCAGATAAATCATTAAAAAGAAACCTTTATAGGAATCTTCGACGATAGAATCTTTGGTTTCGAGTAAATATTGATCCTGCATCACTTGTTCTGAGGTGAGGGATGGAGCATTTTTCGTAAACACGGCGTCAAAAGGAATTGCTACCACGCGATCATTAAACGCCTCTGTGGCCGTACACACTGGGAACGTATTGGTAGAAGCCATGAGTTTGGCACTGGGAATCGCTCCTACATTTTGCTCGTACAAATTCCGAAAACTGGTGGTCGAATTACCCGTGATTTCTTTCACGAGGTTTTCGTTTAATTTTCCCGACATTTCTTCAACAGTCACTACCCGACAACAAAATAACGAAGAGGCCAGTTCGGGTTGGGCTGATAGTCCTTGACCACTCGTCGTTTGTAAATTGACGGCTCGAATACCATGACTATAGCCTCCAAAGACCTTCGAGATCATTTGAAAGAATTTACTTTTTCCATTGCGCGTGTTGCCTTTCAAAATAAAAAATTTGCGACCGTAATTGGTCGCAATGAGAAGACTGGCCAGGACATCTAAAAGGTACATGAACAGATCGTATTCGAAACACGTATATTTACACATGTGCACATAAAAATGAAGCATGCTTTGAATGAGCGGGTTGGTTTCTAGTTTGTCATGAAACTTGCGCACTTTTCCCGCAGCGTATCCAGTAAATCGTCCGTGAGGTCGAGAAAACAGCTTTTCAGGTATTGTAGAAAAAATTTCCGGTCGGTTAATAAACGATAGATGGCTATCAAATCCGGATCGTGACGAAATTGCATCAACTCGTGTCGACTAAAATTGATGCCCAGACGTCGATCCGATAGGTAAAATTCCGGAACCGTCCCTCCTACATGACCCGTCAAGAGATTCAGAACCCCATCGTGGGTTCGAATATGCCATTATGTCGATCCATTTGAATGATTTTACGATCAATGTTGGTTCGACTCAGAATGGACGAAACCACATAATTAATGTTGACCTGTTTCATAATGTCTGTGAAAGGACACATGTTTTTAGTTTTATCGGCAAACTGATTCCGAGCATAGGCCTGAATGGAGGACCAGATGGCATTCATCAGGTTTAGAATTTCTATCTGGTGGGGCACTTCTTGCCAGTACTCGTGGATATTATTCCACATATAGCGTTGAGGTTTCTTACAGGAATTGTGCATGGTAATGACGAGAATCGGAAAATATCGCTCTTGAATTCGATGAATTTGTTCCACGAGCTGATCTCCAGACACCGAATATAAAATAACGCCTTTCATGGTTTTGATAATAGCTTCCAGTTTATCTTTAAATTTGTAAATTTTAGGATTGAGATTCGAACCACAAAAGAGGATCGTGTCGAGAGTAAAATCTTGGGAAATGATATCTATAATTTTACTGTTGATTTTTTCCACAGAATCTATGAGTTCGTGAGATTCTAATATCGTACGCAAATGGGATGCGAGTGTATGGGAGGACATTCGTAAATGTTGACACAAGGCACAAAAGACAGGTAAAAAATAGTAACCTTGATTGTACTGCATAATCGTACGAAGGGGATTGGGATCGGAATGCAAACTAGGATTGTCTAACTTGAGAGCTTGATTCACCGTCTGGAATACATCGTTTTCGATGACGATAGAATTTTGACTTTCCCGGTACCATCGTTTTAGAGCCCGGTTATTCGATTAAAGTCTGAAATCACAAGCCCGTTAAAGTTGATAAAGTAAAACGTTTTTAACCAATGATGACCTTCGGTTCCAAAATCCTTCCCTTTGTAAATATACATCGGGGTTTTTAGTTTATACGCAAACGTAGCCACTTTTTCATCGTCGGGTCCAGCTTCCTCATCTTTGCTAATAAGCGTGGGATACGATACTCGATACAAAGGATCGTACAGTGTCACCACAGGCATCATATATTCATAAAGTTGTTTTTGAATATCCATTGGCTGGAGGTGGAGCAGTTTACGAAAAAAGGAATTGGTATTATCCTTGCGACGTTTAAATTTTGATTGAATGCCTAACAATCGCATGCTGAAAGCATTGGGATTGGTCAAATCTAAACGCCAGGTAGTTTGTTCGTCTACATAAATAATCAGCATGGGTTCGTATTTATTCGTATAGGGCTTGGACGAATTCACAAGCGTCGCATTCGCTAAAACGTCCAACTGGAAAATAAATTCAGATGTTTCGTAATAGAACCGGGGTTGAAGTTGGCTGCAGAATTGAATATAATCATCATGAGCGATCGAAATTTCCGGCAAATGGACATGAATACCACCTCCTGGACGAATAGCCACAATAAAAGTAAAATGCTTAAGGGATAAAAAGTAAAATTTTAAGGTTGAGAGAATAACAGAATCTACATAATCGTAGAGCATAGATGAAGGAAGGGATGCATCGCATTCGGTTTTAATATCAATATCTAGGATAAGGGAATGATTGGTCGTCGAGCAAAGATCCATTGTTAAAAAAAGATTTTCGGCAGACGTTCGAGTATAAAATCGAGAAAATTGTGCGTAGTCTTTTCGGTTACAGTAAAAGATTCCTCCCGACATCTGGTAGAAAATGTAAGCATCGTTGCGCGCATCTCCAACCGAATTAATCCTTGTTAAATAATGGAGGCTCTGCGACATGATTATATATCTTTAACTTGATTAATATTTCTTAAAAAAATACAAGCAATGCTTTGTAAGTAAATATCCTATAAAATCTCCACGTGCTCCTCTAAAGAATAAATAAACTGAGCACTTTTACCTTCATAAAGTCTGTTCCTATATACTGTTGAATTCACGGCACAGAATGATTTAAAGTGAAATTCGTTTCGCACGTCTTAAATAGATAAACCAGAGTTCTTTCTAGCCAGAACTCAGAAAAAAATTCTAAAGTAGATATTAAAAAAAAAAAAAAAAAAAAAAAAAAAAAAGTTTTTTGTTAATTTTTATCATGTCTTTAGACATGATAAAATTGTCTTTAGACATGATTTAATTTTTATCATGTCTTTAGACATGATAAAAATTAACTACCTTCCCCTTTTGTCTGGGAATGTTGTCTCACACTTTCGGAAAATAGAACATGACTCATCCTTTCTAAAAATAGAACTCCAATAAAAGAATGGGTCAATTTATATTTTTTAGAGAGTGAGACATCCTTCCCTGACAAAAAGAGGGGACAGTTAATTTTTATCATGTCTAAAAGACATGATAAAAATTAACAAAAAGTTTTTTTTTTTTTTTTTAAATATACATTTCAGATTATCTGAGAAATTTTTCCCAGCCAGCTTTTACTTTTCTAGACATAAACGTCCTTGTTTATGTCCTTGAATGACGTCATCTCTCATGTATATATAAAGCGTGTAAGTTGGCTCTGTAGACTTATTCCTTTCGAGGAAGAAGGCGAGATAAAGTAAGCTCTGTCATGGATAATGAAAAGTACTACAATGTTTCGGATTATGTGGAAGCGTATGGAAATGTTTATAGACAATATTATTTTATAGCTGTTCGTTTCAAACTACCCATCTTCCATGTCGATACTTTGAAACATTTTAGCCCGGGTCTCGTTCGAGCACCTTGCATTCTCGTGGTCAGTGAAAATCGACTCATTTTCCAAGGAGAAAATTTAGACAAAGACTATCCGTTTCCTCGTGGGTCTTTAGTCTTTTGCGTGCATGGAACAAAAGAGGATCCTCGTTGGATTAACGTCTCTAGAGATACGACCGATCAGTTTTTACAAAGTTTATTTCCCTCTCGAGATTTTATCAAGGTCTCCTATGAAAATAATACCTTATTTGTTTGTTCGACCATCAATCCGTTTTCCTTCTTCTGGAAAGTACTTCCTCGCAATATGGCTTTTCGCGCCTTAAGCGATCTGACGATGACCTACATAAAAAGAGAACCTTTCCAGTTAGAGCATTGTATGCGTCTCCGATTTTTCAAACGAAATACGCACGTCTGGGAATCGTGGTCCAACTGGTATCACTATTCACATCCCATACTCATCCTCCACTTCATACATTTAACGGGACAAGCTGCGAGTGCTCAATTGGCTGCCAAACTTCATAAATTGTGGAAACGCTCCCTTCCACCTTACCTGCATACGGATTCTATTCCATCGGACTTTTATACTTGTGAAATTACTTTTGATGACACGAAATTAACCGGTGTTTGGTTTGTCGTTTTGAATATGTCTTTAGTGATGTATGTTTCGCCCATGATTGCGTCATTCCATCATGAAACGTTCCTCGACGTGAATCGTGAACAATGTAATTATTGGCTACCGTTTTACCGAAATAATGAATTATGGACCCGAGAAGGATTTAAAATATACGTTTCCCACTTTAGAAAGAATCGTCGCTACTTGAAAGAAGTCATGATTTGGTTATCGTCCCGCTCCGAAGAAAAATATCAATATATGTTGCTCGATTTGAACAAAGTAGCCTACCTTTTAATGATTTAAAAAAAGCAAAAAGAAAAGAATGTTACGAGAACTGGTTCGATGTCTTATTCAATACCAGTCCGATCCCACTTTTATATCTTTAAATGTTGTCGATGGTCTCAAACAAAATCTTCGAGACGACGTGATCGATGCTTTTCTCCTGAGTCGACCTTTACTCCATCTCTATCCTCAACTGTATAAAAAGAGTTCGAGCATCATCGATTTCTTGTTTCGCATTTCGGGCTTGCATTTGGAAGAGATTGTTCCGATGGAATCGCAGGACCTGGAAAACAAAATCGCTTCTTTGGAAACTCAATTGGAGGCAGATCGGAAAGCTTTTGAGAAACAAATCGAGACGCTCCAACAAGAGCACAGGAACGAAATGCGTTATTTTCTAGCGGAAAAAGAACAATATGTGAATACCGCTCGATTCGGAAAAGAGCATTCAGTCGTGGATTTGCAACGACAATTGGAACGCCTTACATGGGAGAAAGAAACCCTGCAGACTGAGTTGGAGCAGCTGAAACGGAATCACGAAACCTTACAAACTCAGTGGGAGCAATTGAAACGAGATCACGAAACCTTACAGACACAAATTAGAACGCACGAGTCTGAAAAAATACAATGGCAGAGGCAAATAGTAGAACAACAACAATTGAATAATAATAATAATAATAATATCGAGTTTCCAAACCGTTTGATGAACGAATGGCAAATGCTCCACCAACGCTACGAAGCGGGACTTGAAGAATGGATGCAACGAACGGAAAGTTTAATCAGCCCTTTGCAAATGGCTTTACAAGAAACGATCGAGCAACTGAAACTTCCTCCTTCTTCTACAACTACGGTCATTGAAACTTTACCGCTCGAATCGCCTCCTTCTCAGCAGCTCATGATCGAGTCGTCACGATCTAAATTAGAGCAATTACAAGAAACCCTCGACCAGTTTTTAACATCGTATCAATTGGAACAAAAACAGCACGTCCAGCAATTGAACGAGGAACTGAAAGGACAATTGACCCTTTGTCAAAACGAAAAACGGATATTGGAAAAGCAGTTGGAGCAGGGTCAGAAAGAACGAACCGACCTCCTGCAAAAATGGAAAATCGAGTCCGAAACACATTTCCAGGAAGGTATTCAACGCGTTCTTGACACGCTGCAAAAGAAAAATCCTCATATCGAGACGATTCTTCGAGACGAAATGGCTAAACAAATGAAGGAGTTCCACGAAACGCAGTTTATGACGTTTTTACAGACGATCCTTCCCCCCTCATTTTGGAAACCTTTAGGTGCGAACCAAGATTGGAAAACGTTTTTCTTCCAGCAAATTCAAACGTATATCCAGTATTTACAAAATTGGCAAACCCAGCTTTTGAACCAATTAACACTTCTCGGGAATGCTTTAAATCAATCGCTAACGCCCGACAATTTAGCTCATTCCGTTCTTCACAGTCTCCCTTCTTCCTCTAAAAGCATGATGGAAGACACGACCCTCTTGCAACGATTGCACGATCTTCAACAATCGATTGAGAACCAGAACGAAGCGAAGGAGGTCCTACAACAAATTCAAGCTCAACTCCATCGGGATCGTAGCCAAGAACATAAAAAATTACAGCAGAGTCTAGAACATGAAAAACGGCAACGCGTCGCTTTGGAAAAGAAACTGGAGGTCCTGAAAACGAATTTGGTAACTCTGATACGGACTAAATGGAATGTGTATTTTGGGGCCACGGATTACGATCAGATTCTCTCGGAACTCGAAAAAGTATTCCATTTCAAAGAAAATCTAGAGAGGACCCTCGAAACGCAATTGGCGCAACTGAAAGGTCATTTTCCCGAAATACCGGTCGTTGAATTCGATAATTTGGCGTCGAGCATGATCGAATGGGCTCGACAGGTCGAGAATCGCAACGATTGTGAAGTCGAGCTCCGTAAAACCAAAGAACAACTTTTCGAATTGAAACAGAAACTCGATCAAGTCGAAAGTAATTATACGAAATGTAATGAGTACCTCCTCTACGCCAAAACGAAATTAACCACGTTCGTAAAAACGATCCTTCAGAATGACCCTAGTGATCAAAGAGAAGATTGGCCGCAAGCCGTTGTCCATCAACTCCAAAACGTGATTCACGAGCATCGACAATTTCAAGATCTCGTTTATAAACAAATTGTCACGCTTCGAGCCCAGTTTCCGAACATACCGGATCCCATTGAAGAATTGGCGAATTCGGTGATTTTATATTTCGAGCAGGAACGAGACCTATATCGACGGCAGTTGGAGGAACGTCCTCACATCACCGAAGTGAAAGAACCCACTACTGTACCGGCCATTACGTATCCTACGGATCAAGTGGAGGAATTACAGCGGGAAGTGAAAGAGTTACAAAACCAACTGGAAGTGTCTCGGTCTCGAAACCAAACTTTAGAAAACCAACTGGCTAAAGCTCTCGTAGCTCCGCAGGATGTAGAAATGTCCGATACTTCGAAATATAAACGAAAGCACGTATCGACGGTCGACGAAGACTATGTAAGAGGTCTGTCATTGGATTTACAAGATGCCAAACACGCTTTAGATCGATGTCTGGACGAAAACGCCCACTTGCAAAAGGAATTGGAACACATTAAAACCAAACCAACCCCTTCTCCCTCCGTATCGTCCGATTTCAAAATGCTCAGCAACCTGTTTTATCAATTATACGTGTCCTATTTTCGATTACGATTTGATGTCGTGTACGGAAAAACCGTTTTTTCGTCGGAGGAATATATTAGATCCGTGCTGAATAAATTGGATTTCGTGGATCGAAGCATTCGATCCAATATGACTGTGAAAGAATGGACCGATGTTTTATTGCAATACATCAAATGGGACGTACAAACTCTGACAGGAGGGTTAGATTGGCAGGGGTCGCATACAGCCTACATTAAAGATGAATTCTTAACCTATTGCATGAATCAAACGATTGAAATCATTGACCGGTACGCGAAAGAATTGAGGAAACAGACCGAGATGTTTAGAAGTCCATAAAATAATAATAAAGGGGAACTATGGAGTATTCAGAGTTAATCGATCGTATTCTTGCGCACCCGATTTTAAAAGCGGGGATTGACGAAATCGTTGAAAATAACCCGAGAACGTTAAACCTCGTGAGCCGGGAATGGAAAAATATATTAGCCAACAATCCTCAGTTTCAAGATTTTCAAGCTAAAGCGATCCCGTTCCAGCATCCCGTAGAAAAAGGTTATATTCAGATTGAAAATATTAAAGATTTCAATCATCATTATAATATTCTCGTAGCGGGGTATTGGGTTCTCTGCGCTACTAATTATAAGAGGAATCTGAATGCCCATTCTTTCATATGTAAACTCTGTCCTCCTCTGGTGGACATTACCAAAGCCGTGGCTGCCGATCATTCCCAAATGCTGATTTCAGAACAATGTCGGTTCTTCATTGAAAAATGTAGACCTTCTCTCTGTAAAGCGTGTCGGCAAATGAGTCAACGAAATGATCTGAATTCTCAGATGTCTCAAAATCAATGGTGTTTACGCAAAACCAAAGTGTTTGATGGAACGACCCTTTTAAACGTGTTTCAAGAAACCCTGGACCAAGGATTTGTGAATAACGATATGTTTATTGGTATTTTAAATATTAAAATTAATTCGCGGTACTTTTACGAAACGGACGCTTTGTATTGTAGAGTAGGAGGCATTTGTAGAGATATGATTCTCTTTCAAGAAGATGCTCTGAATATGATCGAAAAACCCGTGTTTCAGTTAAATATTTTAGAACCTTCTTCGAGAAATATTATTAACGAAACCATTTCCACTACCTTCGATAAAGAGAAAATCAAAACTGAAAAGGTGGATCCAGACCAGGTTCCCATCAAAAGCAAGATCAATCCAGATCTGTGCAAACCATTCAAGAAAGAGAAGCCTAAGAAGGAGGCTGAGGATGTAAAAGGCAATGAGGATCCAGTCTATTTAGGTGAGGTTTCTGCCAGTTCTATAAAGAACAAATTTAGTAAATTTGCGTATAAACCGTACGCTCTCAGGTCTCGTCGTGCTCTGGATGATCAGGATTTAAAAAAAAAAAAAAAAAAAAAAAAAAAAAAAACTTTTTTTTTAACCCTCCCCTTTTTCTCTGGGAATGTTGTCTCACTCTTTCGAAAAACAAACCGTGACTCATTCTTGGAATGATTGCCATTATTTTGATTGATTAAATTAAATTGATTTTTGCAGCCGACTCGATCAACAAGACCATCATTTTTTTTCAAGAATGTGTTCTCACTTATCTATTTAAGCCATTCGAGTTTCATTTCAGATCGTTTGATGCTGTGGCCTGTGTACAAGCTTCTACATGATGAAAACAGATTCTGTGTCAAGGTATATTACCATTTTTTTTTTTTTTTTTTTTTACATAATAGAAATTTTTCTGTACTCACTTTTTAACCCCCCCAACCAAATCAATTTATTTCTCCAAACCTTTTCGCATTTAGCAAGTTAGGAACCGCGTATCAGAAAACTGCATGGCATTTTTCATAATGAGATTATCGGGCAAATCCTTTCTCATCAATTGTTTATTTAAAGCCGTTTCTTTGGGATACGTGATGCATTTGGATTGATAGAGATACGAAGATCCTGTTTCTTCTCCCATCACAACAATCGGTTCAGGGTGACAAATATCTTCTAACGTATAAAACCCAACCCCTTTCTTGTACGCGACATTCGAAATAACGGTTTCGGGAACGAGGTCTAAATTGGGTAGTTTATGAAAATCGAATAAACAATGCGCCAGCAGGAAATTGTAAAAAGGAGAGAATTCCGTTTTAGGGTCGACAAAGAGACCTCCATTCGCCATGTCGCATACCTTTATCTTGTCGAAGAGCGTCGCTACATTTGAATTATTAATATAGTGGTATAAACCGCAAAGACGTTGCTGAAGCGTGCTCTTGAAATGAACCATCATTTCTTCTTGCATCTTCGTGGTATTGTTCACGCCTAAACCAATTTCGTTCGTGTTGCCAACACTTAAATTCCGTAGCAGTTCGTAATGGAAACGCCGATCAAACACATCCATGGCGTTATTGCGTTTCAAGTCGGTCGGGTCTTGAGAATACAGGTGGTTGATATAGTGCTCGATGCACGGGTTGAGTTTAAACGTGAGATCGTCCAACTAAACGTCGTGTAAATCGGGTCGGAAATGTTTATCCAGGAACTCGCGCGTCGGTAAAATGACAGTATTTTTCGGAAACGAGAAACTTTCCTTCACAATCAGGAAAGGTCCAACGACCTTGGTATGCGATTCCGATTCCATTCGATGATAATAAATTTGCAATCCATAAGGATTTCGAAGATGGTTCAGGCAGAGAATATTCCGAAACGCCGAAATATTGTCCGACCCACAAGGAATTTTTCGATTACTAAAAATACAATTGGATTCGTTCATTGTCTTGGTTTCTGAAAATCCGGCAAGGGTCAAGAGACATGCGATTTTTTAACAAGTCTGGAGGCAAAGTCGCTAAACAATTTAAACGATTCGACATTCCTGTCAAACGAGCAGGGGAGGTCGCTAAAGTCGTCGCGAAGAATAAACCCCTTCAAAAAGCTTTTGATAAAGTGTTTAGTAAGAAAGCTCTTCTGACCGCAGGAGGGGTGACGGCCGTAGCGCTCGGTTCTCAATATGTCAACCAATACATTCGGGACAATTCGGGCTGTTTTCTCTACAACGGAGGGGACATGGTTTGTAAACTTAAAGAATTGAGTTGTTGTCAACCCGAACCTGTTCACGGGATCGAATCGTGCACGGGATTTCCTATTCAGCAATGGAATGCGTGTGAAGGGTACTACAACGAGAAAGAGGATACGTGTTGTCGATTATGTGATTGTCAATATCACGATTGTACACCGACGCAAGAATTGAAATGCCGTCGACCCACGATCGGAGAAGCTTTAACGCATTTCAGTCAAGACGTCACGGGTTCCATCACGAGTGGTATTTTAGATGTTTTGGGTAATATACCGTACCTAAAACCAATCTTGTTGGGAATCGTTCTTGTCATCATCGGCCTTATTATTTCGAAATTCGTATAAGAAAAGATGGATATCGTTACACTTCAATCCTTAAAGACTCCTATCGATCACCTTCTTCATCATAAATATCGTCCTCGACTGAATATTGTGGTACCTCAATATATCAAATTTCATAAATTTCCGCCCTTCACGAGCCTCGTCACGCTCGAACTGGTGCGCGATCCAGAAAAACGGGAAGCGGTGCGAGACTATATTCAAACGCTGTTTCGAGAAAAAGAGAAATACGGCTATTTGTATTTTTTGAGTGAACAAAACCTCGTACTTCCATTTACAATTCAATGGAATACAGAATTGGTCGTGGATCCATTGAACGTTTTTACTATCATTACGGAAATAGATCAGATAGCCGACCAGTTCGCTCAACGGGGAGATATGACGTACGAAATAACTCGCGTTGAAATACTCTATTTTTTAGTGTTGATTGTGAATATTCAACTCAATTGGATCACGGTCGATTATTTGCTACGATGTAATCAGATGTATGATTACTTGATTGCTGCTCCTAATCGAATCTTGACCAATTCCGAAATGGAAAAGAATACAATATGATCTCCAAGTGACGAAATGCTTCTTCTTCAACCCTCCTGAGCGATCTGAAGTAAAACTTGAAATGTTTAAATAGATAAGCGAGAGTCCATTCTAGAAAGAATTTTGAGATGTCTTGCCAATGCCAATCGAGTCGGCTAGGAAAAATTTCTGTAGATGAAAAAAAAAAAAAAAAAAAAAACTTTTTGTTAATTTTTATCATGTCTTAAGACATGATAAAAATTAACTCTCTCTTCTTTTTGTCTGGGAAGGATGTCTCACCGTTTGAAAAAAACAAATCATAACTCATCCTTTCTCATGGCAATCATTGCAAGAATGAGTCACGGTTTGTTTTTCGAAACGGTGAGACATCCTTCTTCGGAACGGTGAACCAAAAAGAAGAGAGAGTTAATTTTTATCATGTCTTAAAGACATGATAAAAATTAACAAAAAGTTTTTTTTTTTTTTTAGCTTTTAGAAATTTTTTCCAGCCGACTCGATTCACAAGACATTTCAAGATGACGTCATCGTTTCAAGAATTGTGTATATCAGTGGATAACTTTCGCACTTCTTGTGAGTTGAGTTCCTAGCTGAGCTAAGGGAATCACCATTTCTCAATCTACAGATATTTGTTTCGTTTTTTTTTTCTCTTTACAACAGAACACATGGAGAGGAAACTGGTCGTTCCATAAATTCAATTCTTAACCGGACAATATCGAGAAATTTTCGAGCTTCCCGACTTAGGCGAATGACGATCGGGGACGATGAATTTCTTGGTACAATGATACCTTCTTCTTCTTCGGTTTCGACCGTTTCGGCCGAAAAGCATATTTTATGTCGAGCCAAAGTTAGAGCCAATTGAAAGAGTTTCAGGTTGCCGTACCTGATTTCTGAATCCGTGGAACGATTCTGATGATAAAACTCCAGCCATGATTGAACCAGGTAAGGTAGATGAGCATAGGGTTTAGCAAGTGGAACTGGTTTTTCTTCTTCGATTTTGGTCAGACACCATAAATCATGAGGAATGGAAGCATATCGAACTCGGTGAAGCGCATGCTGACAATCGTATTCGTAACTCTCGAGAAACGTCAATTCGCTCACATCTGTGACGGGATGGAACAGACACGCTGTGTTTCTATTAGCAGGTTGTTTCCGATGAGATTCGAGCATGACATAACTTAAACATAAGAAAGCCATTTTGTATTCAAACCCGATGACCGTCGAACAGAGTACGACCGGTTGGAGTGGATACGTGGTTTCTGGTTCGTAAAGAATAGGAATCCAGTGCACGGTCGTGGGGATGGCTTGATATTCCATGTACCGCTGATACGGTGATCGAACATATAAAATCGTTTCCGGTTCAGAACCGTTGATGACGAGTCCAATGCATTTACCGTTAGGATTCGATCGAGTAGCATTTTCGAACCCGATTTGAAACGGGTATTCGATCAAGAGTCCGACCTTCTAAAGCGAATTTCTCTGATCGTACGTATTCAAAATATCTTGGACAATATATTGAGGATGGTGCTGATACGTCCATTGTTTTTGAATGAGCGCCGTACTCTTATTGTACTCAATGGGAAACGGGATGGGTTTCTCAGGATTCACGGACGGTAAAAATTCAATAAAGGAAGACGGAAAAGCCGTTCGCGTTTTCAGAGGATCGTAATAAACGTCCGGTCGATCTTTCCATTCGTTGATGAAATTATGGACGAGGTCATTCTCGTGATGGACTTGGTTGGACAAAAAACAAAGACGATACCTTTTCCCTCCGTCATCTTCTGGTAAATGTAATCTGGGCCCGTTATCATCATCAAAGTAATGTCCTCCTGGATACGGTATATCCCATTCGTCTAAATATAGAATTGTATGATTATTTTGGGAGCGGTACACGTTTTCGAACACGGGATTTTGTAAATATCGTTCGATCGTTTTAGGATCTTTCACAAAAAATGGTGTGGCGAAAAGTTTGAAAAGATTGTGGGAGGATTCCGATGAATTCGGGATCGTGGGGAAAATGACCCGTTCGTTTTCTAAAAGAAGGATCCATGATGCATTGCGTTGAAGAAAAACGGTACACGATAAGTCCAACATTTTACAATAGGCGGCTAGGGCGAGAACGAGTGGTTTCTGACTCGGGACGACTTTATCGAAATGAACGAGTTTTCGAATCACAGAAGGTTGAAGCCGCATATGGGCTAAGGGAAAAAAATCGTATCTTGAATCACATTGAATCCTCCTAAATGCAAGCCATGAAATTGGCTGTAAAGTGTAGCGTATTTATGAATATTCATTATCCTTTGTTTTTGAGAGGGTCGGATTAAAAAAAGAAGAAAATAGACATCTGAGAAAGTATCCGCAAGTGGAAAAGCTTACGATGAGCCGATTTTATAGTTGGCGTAGTATCCGAACTGACATTCGCTAAGGGGTCTAATAAAATCTAAAATCCATGGCTAGAGAATAGATGGGAAAGTCTTTTATGCTTCTGATAAAAACCGCTCGTTGTAAATCCAGAATCCATTGGTTAGAACAGATGCGGGAAATGTATTTGGAATTCTAATAAACAGACCAAACTGCCTCGAGTATCTGCAAGTAAAAAATCTTACGATGAGTCAATTTTATAGTTGAAGTAGAATCTTGGATCCATTAAGGATATTGATAGAATTTGTATGTAAATAGAGAGAAAGGAATGAACAAGATAAAATGAGTTATGAATCATTTCTCCGATCCGTTTTTGGATCTAATTATAAGACATTTATGCCTTTTATTCATACTATTCAGCTTTACTGTTTATTTGTCATTACATTAGTGATTTGTCTGACCATCTACATGATTTATAAAACACAGCAAGATAAATATTAGGAAAACTATGTTCCTCCTTCATGGTATTTGTTTTTCAGACATATATATTATGGATTAAGTTATTTCTTTATTAATAGCGTCAGATCCTGGCACCCATTCAAAAAAATCATTAATATTAATTTAATATCATTAATAAAATTTTGAAACCTTCTAGTATAAACCTTATTCTTAAATTTTTGTAAAATAACAAAAATAACTAAAGTTCTAACCCTTCTATTATAACCCCATTACTTGATCAAGGTGCCTTGTTCGAGAAATGGGGTAATAATAGAGGGGTTAGAACTTTAGTATGCTTTGTATTTTACGGTTAAACGATATTTAAAAGGTTTATAGGACCCCTATATTTTTTTAATCAATTTAATTTTTAGATACCAAAAAAGGATTAGATTAAAAAAATATAAGACGGAATCAAAAATAACATATATAATAATTTATATGAAGGGATTGAATCAAGATGAATAATGAGGAATCTACAATTTTATCTGAAAGGAAAAGGAAGAAAAAGGCCTATATGAAACATTATTGGTCATTGGAAAGAGTAAAAGAAGCAAATCGATGGAGATTACGAGAGAGGAGAAGAGATCCAAACGTTCGATTCAAAGAGAGGGAATACCAACGAATGAGACGATGGAAATGTTGGGAAAACTCTCTTCCTAAACATAGACACAAGCATGACAATACAGTATTCATACCATGCCCGTCAATGGAGGAATGTCAAAATATTATTAAACGGATGAATATTTCGGAAGCAACACGAACTAATTATGAATTTTATTTTAATGAATTCTATGACTGGTATCGAAAACATTGTGATGGTATAAAATATCATTATAAGAGAGCACTACAGAAATATGAAGAGTATCTGACTGAGGAAAAAAAGAAATCGCGTAATCAAGTGAAGAATAAACTATGGTTTTTATATCGTTTATTAAGTGTTAAATGGGAGCGTCCGAAGCAAACTAATATTAAAAGGTGTCGAGGCCCTCTTCTTACATTAGATGACCTAAAGAAACTGAAAGAAATAGTTATAAAGTGCTATGAATATGAAGAAATGGCATTATTTATTCTCATCATTCTTGAAACTGATTTAAAAGCAAAAGAAATTTTAAAAATTCTGAACGAAACAGATCTTCGACGGCATTATGCACAAAAAAAATTGGTATCGTCCATTATATGGGATCAACGTAATCGGGTTTTGTATGAATTTCTGGCTTGGGTTATTGCCGGCCCACTTTTCCCTCGAAGATTAGATAGTTGTTCAAGAAAGTTAAAACGATTCTTTCGAAAATATTTTCCGTATCGACCTTTTAATCCTTCCTATACTATCATTAAACGTTCCATGAAAATTGTAGGTTATCGTAAACATATGCTAGAAGAAGCAAAAAAAGAGATGGAATCAAAAACGTAACAGCTTATTTTTTAAAAATATAGTAACTGTTAACGTTTATAGATTGAGTCGAAATGCTTAGATAGAGTTAAAAAAAATGGGAGTGAAGAAATATGTCAGAGAATCAGAGTTATGAAAGAATATTCCATGAAAGGAGTTGGTCAGAGAAAATTTCTTTCAAACAAAATGAAAAATAGGTAAAAAGCAAAAGATTTCCTACCTTTACTGAAGTCTTTGTCATAATGCATATGTAAGCCAATTTCGAAGATGTTACCTCCTTCAACAGCACAGGCGATTTTGAAGTGAAAGTCAGATTACTTAAATAGATAAGAGAGAGTTTATTCTAGAAAGAATTTTGAAATGTTTTGTTGAATGAATAAACTAAAAAAATTGTCTGGGAATAATGTCTCACCTTTTCTAAAAATAGATTTATGAAAAAAGATTGATTATACCTTTCTTGGAAATCTGTTCTTGAAACATGTTGAGACCTGATCCAAACAAAAAAGGGGAGGTAGAGTTAATTTTTATCATGTCTAAAGACATGATAAAACGCCCAACTTAATTGACTTGATCCTAACAGTTCATTATGGTTCCCTATAAAACCGAGCTATATTCCTATGTACACATTGAGGTTTTCCTTGAATTATAGCCTTTGCTTGTGGAAATTGACACATGCATTCGTGCTGATTGAACCCCCTATAGATAAATGTACCATTTTGACAAACATCTTTCGCCAATTCTCCACAATCTGGTCCATTGTAAAAAGCTGGATCTGTGCAGTAACACGACCACTGATAAAATCCATTTTTTTCCGTAAGAATAATCATTCCCCCCTTTTCAGTTTGACACGGGTAAGGGTTCAGTTTGGGCATACAGAGTCCTCGAACACATTGCATTTCTTCCCCGTTTGTGCAAAGAAAATCACATGTATCCACACACCAGACTTTTTCTCGTCGGCAATCTTTAAGCGGTATCGATTCGTTCATGGAGATGGAATCCGATTCCATAACAGAAGTAGGAAAGAAAAATAGAAAGAGACCAAACATCATCAAGAATATATATATTTCAGCCATCTTTTTTCTTTGGACAAAAAACAAAGGATAAGGATATGGAAAGACGAGTTGATCAACACGAAGAACGTCGATCTTGTCGTCGAACGGCTCTTCAGTCTAAAATTAATACTTGGTGAGATGCTTTTACGGCATGCTTTAAAATCATGGATAATTGGGCCACGATCGATTTTAAAAAATTCCATTTCATATTTGAACGATGGGTCTCGATTCTCAATCGTATCTTGGAAAATCCAATTCGTCGATTGGACCGTTACGAAATGTCCATGTATTATTGTGAAGAGCCAGGAGGACCCAAAGAGATTATTCAGTTATATATTAATGAAACCGAAACCGAGGAAGGAAAAATTCCCGTCTACGTTATTTTTAATCTTTTCGAGTTTATTAAAATTCATCGCAATTACTGCTTAAACTATTCCACTTCGAACAAGATGCTGGTAGATCAAAACAGGGGTACCATCAATATGAACACCTATTATGCTAATCAGGTCAATGTAGATCAAACTCGATTTTATCGTAATGAAACGACATGGTAATTATTATTCATTTTTACTTTACATGCCTTGGCTCATTTAGATGTGTTTGATTTATACGATCACGCTTACTATGATACACACCAGCACGTTCGAGATTCAGTTTTCTTCCGATTATATTTCTATGGACAAGTCATTTGGGATATATAAAGCAAAAAAAAAAAAAAATGTCTTATCCTTCCAAAGTTCCTATTGAGTATGTTCAAAAAGTGTTAGAAGAGGAATTAAATCGAAACGTGCGTCGTTCGGAATTAACAGGGACATGTTCGTTGGGGCACGTTTTATTCGACTTGTCTCATTTACAAAAATTTTTTCCCCGCTATAGTCCAGAAGAGTTTATAAAGTTTCGAGACGATAAATTTATAATCATTCCGGGAAATTACTGGTATGACGCTATGAGTGAAGAACCTCGTGTCCAAGACTATGTAAAACGTTTCTTAAACCGTAATAAAGTAGAAATAAATCCAAATATGCGGCGTCGATCTCAACGTCAACGTTCTAGAAGTCGATCGAGAAGTCGATCTCAAAGTCCAACGAGAGTCCGAACACGATCTCAAAGTCCAACAAGAGTCCGAAGTCGATCTCCAAGTCCAACAAGAGTCCGAAATCGATCCCGAAGTCGCTCTTCGAGTATAGATATACCCATTCGGCATTACTTGGCTCCTCTACCCAAAAAAAGAGGGAGAAAGAGAAAGTCCAAACTCAAAGCTCGTGTTGGCTACGATCAAAAGTTTATAAAAGCCCTTGAGACAAACGAATCAGGTCTGATTCTAAAACCGACTCGAGGAATGGATCGAGATTTAAATTTGCCGGGATCTATTTGTCGGGGTATTCGCCAAGTCTGTCGCTACAAGGATCCTCAAACGAAACGTTACATCAATTTTGTTCGTGACGGGAGTGAAGACGATGAGTATGTGCTGCAACTGGAATATTAATGAATGATGGGATTTTCTAACGGGTTAAAGGCCAGCGGGACAAGAGCTTTCCAGTGATCCGAATAATGTAAATTATAAGGATCGTAATCGTATATATAAGACGGTAAAATGGCTTTATTGGTATGATTCTTCCAAGCATAATCATCTCGAAGAGACAATAATACTGATTTAGAAGTGCATGGTGATAATAAACCTTGAATCATGCGTGTTTCCAGTAAAAGAGATGAACGCGGTCCAAAATATTCGGGATCCATAGCTTGATGAGTGATCTTGGCCGTTTCATAGTTATACACCCACAGTCGTATGGACTGAGGTAAATATCGAGTACTTTCGTCGTGAGTTAAGTTCAAAAATTCTCGAATGGCAGGAATATTACTATTCAGGTACATTATGAAATTATAAATTTGTTCTTCGAACATCTTGTATTTAAACATATCAAATTCAGCAAGATGGTGGCTGGACAGTTTAACACGAAAACATTTTTCCGGATATTGATTTATAATAAAATGTTTAGGATCGATTTGTCGTCGAATAACCAATTTACTACTATCATCCGAAGTGATGAATTCCAGTTTATACGGATTGGGTTCTTTTAAATATCTTTGATTCAGCTCGAAACATGGAGAGTCGAATCGTTTTACTTTCCCGTCTGATTTATAAACCATTTTATAATAAATATCCATAACTACATAATCCACTGAAATGGGATATTTTTTCTGTTTCAATAAATCGAGGACGAGTTGTTTATAATCCATCTTCTTGTTTATCTAACAGAAAGCCACGTTCGAATGAGTTGACGAATAGGCTCATGGGGCATGAGTTCTTGAAAAGTATCTAAAACCTCGGCCAGACTGCGTTGTCGACTTTTACAAATCAGTTGATGCGTTACATCGTTGAAGACGACTTTCTCGGAGAGAATGCATTGACCACGACATTTCTTCTTAAAATAATCCGGATGCATGAGTTTTACGTACCGAATAATGTCTCGAGTCGTTCGTCGTTTCAAGAACCGATGCCATTCTTCTCGTTTAAAAATTCTCGATGACCGATGCGTTCTCTCTTTTCCACATTCAGAGCTCCAATATCCACGAGCACGGGATGATGGTCCGTGTACACAAAAGAACATAATTTTAAAACGGGAGCCGTTCCTCCGAGTCGATAACAAATACTACACAAGAAAACAATGAACGTGTAAAACGTTTCTGCTAAATATTCCGGTTGAAGAATGCGAGCACTATAAAGTTCAGGATTCATTTCAAAGAGACCTATTGTATATCCCGAACGTTCTCGGAAATGCGTCGCAAAAGGCAACACATACTCCGAACTCAATTGTCGATGAAGAAGGATCAAATCGAAAAAATGTTCGGGCAAGTCACAAGAGCTGCTGGCACTGTAAGATCTCCATTGCATCGAGTGGGAAGTAAACAGGCAATGGAATCGTCTTTGATTGAAATTATTTAAAATGAGGAAATAGGCATAATCAAAATGCCAAGGACATTTGGAAGGAGCATAATAAACAATTTCTTTCACGTGTTCAATAATAGTATGAGTGGTGGATCGACTCATCTTCTTCTTTCTTTAAAAAAGAAAGATGGTGGTGGTCTGTGTCTTAGATATGGATGAGACGCTTGGATACTTTGAAGGAGAAACATTTCAAATTCGACCCAAAACCAATTTCCTGACCCAGTTTTTACGTCTTTGCAATATCGATATCATTTTGTATAGTAAAGGTTCGGATGATTATGTCGAGCGAGTGATCAACAGTTCATTGCACGATATTGCACGATATGCGTATCGGATATTTGGCCGCACACAATGTGAAAAGTCGTGCCCAAAGTATAATATTTCAAAATGTTCGGAACATATCAGAGTCTTGTACGATTACGACATTCTTTTAATTGGGGTCGATGATAACGTCAATGAAAATATGGATGAGCGCTATGATTTAAGAATTCACGTGAAGCCGTACAAGCAGATAGATCCCCGTGATCAAGAACTGTATAAAGTCGTGGAAAAAATTACCCAATTTTGTATAGATCATCAACGAGAGTTGTAGATGAAGCGAGATAGGGTTTTTGCTATGTCAGCTGGGAACCCCATTCCGTATAGAGAAGTGAGTACGAGAAAGTTATGTGTATATAGTTCTTGAAGCGATGACGTCATTTTTAAACAAACCAATAGCGAACCAGTTTCAAAAAAAGGATGATTGGGAAAAGGTCGGTTGAAAATCTGGCTGGAAAAAAATCTGTCAGGAAAAATTTACAACTAAAAAAAAAAAAAAAAAAAAAAAACTTTTTGTTAAATTTTATCATGTCTTCTAGACATGATAAAAATTAATGACCCCCCTTTTTTGTTTTCAATGATGTCTCAGCATCATGTTTCTAAAATACATCATGACTCACCATTTCTAAAAATAAAATTCCAAGAAAAGAATGAGTCATAGTTTATTTTTAGAAATGGTAAGACATCATTCAGAGACAAAAGGGTGGTAGTGTTAATTTTTATCATGTCTTAAGACATGATAAAAATTAACAAAAAGTTTTTTTTTTTTTTTTTTTTTTTTTTTTTTTTTTTTTTTTTTCCTCTCCAGATATTTTTCTTCCAGCTCTCACAAATTTTTTTTTCCACTCGATTTCATCAACCAAACAAGACATTGCAAAATTCTTTCTAGAATGAATTCTCGCTTATCTATTTAAGTCATCCCATTTTCGCTTCAAATCAGTTTGTGCTGCTGAAGAGGTAACATCTCCTAAGGCCAGTATTCTAATAACCAAGATACTACATTCTACTTTGTTCGAAAAGAAGAAATCTATTGAGTAAGAATGGATTATTCGTTGATTATCAAGAATATTCTTTCTTCTCCCATCCTTGAGAAAGCTATCGACGAATTAAAAGAACGTCAAGGTGCTCTCAACTTAATATGTCCCAACTGGGAAGATGTTTTAAATCACGATCCGCTGTACGAGACACATTGTCAACAAAAAGTTCAATTTTCCAAAGGAACTCAAAAAGATACTGTTCACATCCGAAACATTATTGGTTTACAAAATTGCTATAATGTTCTCGTGGCTGGTTATTGGTATTTGAAACCGGGGGAGAATAATAAAATAGGAACCTCGTTCATGACTCGACTGTGTGCTCCTTTAACTAAAATTGGCGAAAGCATGAAAGAGAATCCGCAACACAAATTTGCGGAGAATTGTCGTTTTTTCATGGACCGGTGTGATCCCGCGTTTTGCTCTGCTTGTAAAGGAGCCCAAGATAAATTTCAAATTCATAGAAATATGTGGTGTATACGAAAGAGTCGGATCTTTAATGGAGAGGGTTTAAAAAATACTTTTCAGTGTTCGATTGAAAATATGTTTGGTACGACGACTTCTTTTCTAGGTATTCTAAACCTTCAAATTTCTAACCGGTACACTTTCGGAGAAAATTCGTACAAGGTAGGAGGTTTAGTTCGCGAATTTATCTTATTTAAAGAATCTGTTCTGTTCTCGACCGATCTGGATATCGAAATTCCTCTTTCCCTCCCTGTAGTCGAAGAGATGGAAGAAGGGGAAGAGAAGTGTCCCGAAATTATCGGCATTCCCAATTACTTCAAACCCGTTACTCATTTTTAAATAAGAAGAAAGCATTTAGAAATGGATTTATGGAAAATCCATCGTCGACATTTATTATCCAAACGACGTTACCGATTTTTTGCCAAGATGGCTCAAAAAGAAATGGATCAACTTCCCTATCTCACCCCTCATAATATGTTTATTCATCGAGGTTTATCGGAATCGCTGTTGAGTAACAGTTTTGTGATTACCGATCATATGCTTTCCAGCATTATACACCGAAAAGATAATATTGATCCTCAGTACAGTCAATATTTGAACAAAATCGTTCCTTGCCGCAATTTTAATCAACCTCTTCTCCTTCAGTTAATAGCCACCTCGATCGCGGAAAAGGTGAAACCGGAACAGAAAGAATTACCGATGGACACAAGAGGACTTCCTAAAGACCCAATAGAGGATCCAAATGCTAGAAAAGTAAGTGTTATTAAGGGGGGTCCAGGAACCTCCACGGAGGATGCACTGAATCAAATGTTTGGCGTAAACAAGTAATTTAAAAAATAATGGACGACCCTGTCAAAATGGTGAAGGTTCAACGAAACGATATGGTCTACAGTGTTCGAAAATATTTATTATCGATCCAGAATCTACAAACCAAATATAAACTTTTGCAATATTTTGAACAAATAGGGGCCCAACGAGACAATGCCGGTCTGGTGCATGAAGATCGAGGCGATAAAATAAAAGTTGTGAACCTCTATTGAAAAAAAGAAGATGACGCTTTGGATATTTCTTCTCGTCTTTTATCTTTACCTGATCATGATCTACCTGTTTCGAAACGAGTCCCAAACGACTACAACCCCTCCTTGGCAATCCATTTCCTACCACCCTCCTCAGCGGACGACGCTTTATTCGACTTGTATTCACGCAACCGATTGTGACGACGATCAAATATGTTTTCGGGGTGAATGTCTTCCCAAACTCCTTCCCCATACCACTTGTTCTTCAGCTACGGGAGAGTGGGTTCTGGTGAATCAAAAAGGATTGAAATTCGCGACCTGTTTTTGTAAATACCCTCATCTCGTCACGCAAAAAGAACGCGGGGGGGAATTGTGACGTAGACATTGCTTGCGGACCTCACGGCCGATTAGAAAGTTTAGACAAAGATCCTTTGAAAGAAGGTAAATGTGTTTGCGATTTTGGATACAAGCCGCTTTTGCAAGGTTTCGGGTGTGAAGAAATGACTGCTCACGAACGATTAGCGTTTTCGAAGGAAGAAGAAAAAAACAACGTATGGGATCCAACCGTATTTTCCGAAAAGTATCTCGCGTCTTTCCAAAAACCCGGTTACTTCCAGCAGCATTGTTCCTTCGATGCTTTTAAAGGTCAGCCTTTGAAACATACTTTTTATCATGCAGAATTTGGAAGTTGTGTGCGTGATCCGAGGTATGGGAATATCGGGGTGCGACTCGATCATCCCTATTATTTGAAAAATAACGATAAGGGCTATAATGCTTGCGCGAATATTTTTAAAAGCGAACCCGATTCCCCGATCCATCATGTGAAACTGTTTGCCTATTTCTACATGTTTGATTATTCGCCGGTCGCGTTCATCGAATTTGAAAATTTAGACCCGATTCAATTATCCTATCCTTTCAATTATTACGTGGTCCAATCCAAGAAACACCATCTACAAATCGAAGAAACGTGGCCTTTTGACTACATGCAATATGTTTTTAAGTATCTTCCCTTTACGGTGCATACGCGTCACTGCCACGAAGATCCTATTTTTCATGTCAAAACGTGCTACGAAACCATTATTCGACAAAACCAGCTCACGC
Source organism: Stegodyphus dumicola (assembly GCF_044657685.1). NCBI lineage: Eukaryota > Metazoa > Arthropoda > Arachnida > Araneae > Eresidae > Stegodyphus > Stegodyphus dumicola. The sequence goes on along the minus strand of NC_140769.1, from coordinate 144,933,334 downwards.
GTTGCCAGTTGATCGAGCAAGAACTGGATGGAAAATTAAGTCAACACGCGAACGCCTACACGCTCCTGTATCGATATCCCGTATGTCTTTTTTCAGAGGAGGATCGACGCGTTCCCGAAATTTATCAAGGCCATGTTGTTCTCAATCCTTTCCATTTACTGTTGAAAACCCTCCCAAACCTTCTTCGATCGAACGGTATTCAGATGAAACCGAATGAGGAAGGCATGTGGCATGTCACGTTTGCTCGAGCTCCTTATGTAGAAACATATGCGGCGACGTTAGATCCAGCCGTCTTTCCCGATATTAAAGGAGAACCCACGAAAGCGTTGGAAAAAGGTCATTTCTTTTAAAGAGAAAGAGAGAGAAAATCAAAATAAAAGAAAGGGAGACATATAATCAAAATAAAAATGAAACGCGCTCATGAAGAATCCGAAAAGGAAATGGACCATGAAGAGGGGGAGAAGGAGGAAGAAGAACCTACCCATAAACGAATTAAAGAGTCGGACGTGTCTCTATTATTAGAGCTTCAAAATAAACACACGGATCCCGGTCAGCAAATGAATCGAGAATTGGAAAAGGCTCGCGAAAAATATCTCGTTTCTTATCTACGGAAAGTCATTGAAAAACTGCCCATGAGTAAACATGTTCTAGATTCAACGACCGAAATTCCAGAATGCTACGAAGGATTTTTAAAAATGTACAGTATCGCTAAAACATACGTCCATTCGGAAATTCAGTTAAAAAAATTGATGGCGTTTAATTCCATCTTTGACATGTTGAATGGCGTGATCGGAAAAGTCATTCACGATAAATATATCGCTCCATATTTAACGAAACTAGTCACCGATCGCGATTTGAATCGGGCTTTTGCCGTATTCCAAGAAACTCTGCAAGCAGACGATACGAACGTATCCACGGAACTCCATTGCGTTTCGTTTTTGATTCAAGACGAATTGTCAAAGAAGGAACCTCTCAAAGTCCCCAACCCTTTGTATAATCGTTTCACGCAGCAAATGTATGCCGTCAGTAAATACGTGACAAGTATATTAATGGCGATCGCAGCGAATCATGCAACTGCATCTACGCCTGACTTTGAAATGATCGGAACACCTAGAAAAGGAGAAAAATAACCAATGAAAAAAAAAAGCTTAGGAATACGAAACTCCATTAGTAACAAAACATGACAATGTCAGTTGGAAAAATTTTCTAAGAGCTGAAAAAAAAAAAAAAAAAAAAAAAAACTTTTTGTTAATTTTTATCATGTTTTTAGACATGATAAAAATTAACTCTACCCCCTTTTTCTTTTTTGTTGTGAATGATGTCTCACACTTTCTAAAACTAGATTTCTAAGCAAAAGAATGAGTCATATCGTTCTTGGAAATTTATTTTAGAAACATGTTGACACCTGATTCAAACCAAAATAAGGGGTGAGGGGTAGTAAAGTTAATTTTATCATGTCTAAAGACATGATAAAAATTAACAAAAAGTTTTTTTTTTAGTCCGAAGGGGCATTGTCCCCGAAGGACTATTAGTTTCGTTTGGGCGTTGTGCGTCGGAGACCGTAAGAAGGCTGTATCACTTTTCAAAATAACGCACTTACCCTGATTCACTCTCACCTCATCTTCGCTCTCTTATCTTTATACACTCTCTCCTCCTCCTCGCTCTCTTATCCTCCTCCTCTCTCTTATCCTCCTCGCTCTCCCATCCTCCTCCACTCTCTCATCCTCCTCGCTCTCCCATCCTCCTCGCTTTCCCATCCTCCTCCAATCTCTAATCCTCCTCCTCTCTCTACTCATCCACACTCTCTCATTCTCCTCTCTCTTGTCCTCCATTTCCAAATAGTTACCATTTCCCGTTGTATGAAACAATAGAATAGTAATCATTCTCAATAACACGGTAGTCAAGCAACCGCAGTAAGAGGAAACTATTGTAATAGACCTTAGTAAAAAAAACTATTGTAAAAATCATTTGTATTGAAAAACTATTATCATATCATTAACGACAATCAAAGTCCTTCGGGGACAATGCCCCTTTGGACGTAATCCAAAATCTGAATTCTTTCAGATTTTTTTTTTAATAGTTAATTCGATGTGGACAAGAAGTTACCCTTTTTTAACCAGAATAAACTTTCACTTAACTATTTAAATCGTCAGTCAGTGCTGTGGACTGGATCCAAGCTTATACTCCATCATAGGAAAAAACCTTCTTATTTGGGTCCATATTCTTAAAAGAATTTCTTTTTTTGAATGTCTATTCTCCATTCGATAAACCACGCAACCAACACCAGAAACACGATCCATCGAAACTGAAATATATAGAAGAGTTTAGGAAAGAAATTAAATCCATGGAATATAGTTTCGGCCGCTTCATGGTATCGTAAACGCCGATCAAGGTTGACGAGCTGTTTAACCGGTTCAGGAGCGATTAATAATTGTCTGTCTTGATTCACCAGAATCACGGAATGAGCCCAATCCACCTCATTTAAAGAATCCACGTTGAATTTTTCTGCCGAGGGGTAATTGGGATAAACATGTTCCGTTACATACCGTAAATGCGCGTCTAAGAGTTGAGCTGTAAAAATAATATTTTTGGGATACGTCAATAACAATTGACTTCTTAGAAATTCTTCCTGATAAGGAATCCAAGCTGATGAACGATCAAGAATCGTTTCCATCATGATATTATTCCATCTACTCTGTTTTTTTCTTCTTTACCTATTCCAATGTTTCATGTACCGAAATTTACTCGTCTATTATTCGGGACAAACGATCCCTTTTCATTTCAATCTTCTTCAATGGTATCGACAAGTCCATCAAGAAATCACATAATAAAGGAATCATTAGTGGATAAAACAATGTTTGGTTTTAATCTTCATTCGACTCTCGCCATAACCATTTTAATATGTCTGGTGACAACACTGGTCATCATGGCCCTCATCGTATATCGTCTCTCCTACGGCAGTGTGGCTTTCGTTTATGATGCTGCCGATCCGAATAAAGTCACGACCAAAGGAACGACAGCGAGCGATTTCTGGGCCAACAATAAAATGTTGCTCATTGCTCCAACGGTTGTCAATGTGATCAATATACTAATGGTCGGTTTATTACTTTACGTGTAACCGAAAAGAGAATAAAGACTAGATTCAAAAATACATCACGATGGATACAAAGGCTATCATGGTAATTATCTTATTAGGAATTGTATTTGTCTCGTTACTCGATTTCGGCTACCTGGCAATAGCTATTTACAGTGATGCGACACCCAAAACAGGAGCCGAACATTTTAATCAACGCAACTGGATGTTTTACGGAAATATAATGCTACATATTATTGCTCTGATGCTAGGTGGAGGCATTTTTATGAAAAAGTAATGATTTAATTAAAAAAAAAATATGACAAGACCTACCCAAGATGAATCCAAACTCTTTCAGAGAAATACTTTCATAGATAACGATGAGTCACTCGTATTCATAAACGCGTTCAAGGTGATGGACGGGCGTAACTTCAATCCAAGAAGAAATACACCAACAACTGCTTTTATTGACATCTTGCCCACTCAAGAAGGAAGAACAAGAATGATCAGAGTCAGCTAGAAAAATTTCTCAAGAGCTAAAAAAAAAAAAAAACCTTTTTGTTAATTTTTATCATGTCTTCTAGACATGATAAAAATTCACTCTACCCTCCTTTTCGTTTTGAATGATGTCAACATGTTTCTAAAAATATATCTCTAAGAATGAATCATACTTTTCTTGGAAATCTATTTTTAGACACATGTTGACATCATTCAAAACGAAAAGGAGGGAAGGAGGGTAGAGTTAATTTTTTTTTTACTAGAGAATATTTTTTTCAGCTCTCAGAAATTTTCCCAGCCAACTCAATTGATCAGACATCACCATTTTCTTATAATAATGAACTTTCACTTATTTATTTAAACCATCCCAGTTTCACTTCAAAAAATCAGTCTGTGCTATGACCTGAATACAAGCTTCTGTTCAGGTATGTTAATAATATATTTTTTATTTCTTTGGCTTTTCGCGTTTAGTTTATGTGATTCGTCTTTCGCTATAGAGATCCAATATTTTATAATGGCAATTTTGATTTACGATGGTCACCATTTTCGCCATTTTCCGTAGCGCTTGATCTGCTCGAGTGTCCATGTTGCGTCTATCTTCATAAGACATATCTAAATACAGCTCATTGGCGTTCGGTTCAATATTTAGGTGATACACTTCATGATTGCGTTCTTTGTCCATGAGAAACTTGAACACATCAAATTCATTTGGCCGGCGATCGGATTTGAACGGTTTCAGGACTCTCGGACTGTAAAGTCGTTTCCCCTTCGGATCAAAGACGAAACCCGGACAAGGTCCACCTTTTTGAGAACGAACTTCCACCTCGTCCGGTTCGACATCTTCTTCGACCTGTCGGCCATTGTCGGAACGATACTGTAATTTAAACCGTCGCCAATTGTCAATAAACGCGTCGAGAGTATCCTCCGATTCTGGAAAATATTGTCGGTAAAGCGTTTCGGCTTGAGTTTGTTCTTCGGGTAATAAATTGGCATACTCCACATATTCAGTGAACAATTTCCGGAAAATAGGATCTTTCTCACTTAAATAAGTGGACATTTCATCCAACGTCATTTCGTATAACTGTTCGACAAAATTCATGATGGAAGTGCTTTTTTCTTCTTCTTATTATTATTGAATTTTCAAAGCGGACATTATATCTTCCATTCTCTCACATTGATAGCGGTATTTTAAATATTTGAAAGATGTGATGGCCATGAGCGCTAGAAAAATGACGAGCGTTAAGACCGTGAAATGAAATTTAAAGTGAGTTTCTTCCTCATGCACAATCAACACGCAAATGGAATAGAGTAATCCGCCCGCTAAAGCAAAGATACCGAACGGTTCTAGCTTCGAAATATTCATGGGGATCCTAAAAGCGACTGGGCAACTCTCAAGTTAGTAAATACTTTATTCCAAAATTCTTCGTGAATAGCGAGCGAATTTTCTAAAGAGGCCTGGAACGTTTCGTACTGAGGCAGAGTTTGAGCAAACGATAAAATACAGTTTTTGGGATTCTGCATCGGCGTATGAACTAACCATTCGCGTAACCGGTTCCACGTCTCGGGCCAACATTGAATTTCTTGGTTGAACCGATCGGCAATTGAGGGACCGAACGTTTCATTCAAAAACGAAGAAATGCAAGCTACAGTTTGTTTCATAATCGTTTCTGAATTCATGGTTCCTTATTTTTAAATATTTTTTTTTTCATTTATTTCAGAAAAAGAAAAAAAAGAGCAAAGAATGAATCATTTAGACGAATTGTTTCAGTACCTTCTCCAACACAAGAAAACAATTGTGTTTGGGAACCTCAGTCGATTACCCTATGTGATCAACGATTACATTTCCAAACATTTATCCCACCTCACCATTTTTGTCATTTGTCCCTTTTATACGTACCCGTGTTCCCCTCATGTGCGTGTAATTAAACCGGAAGAATTGAGCACGAACACGTGCGATTTATTATTCTACATTGAACCTTTTCCGCATGCCGTTTTACATCACGACATTAAAACGGCTCAGCGCCTCGTTATTTTAACGAGCCACATGATTTTTATCGATCGATACCATACGTGTTCCTATTTATCCTATTTTCATTTCCCGGGAAGTTTAGAAAGGTATATGGAAAAAACCAAACAGCTGATGGATTTGGAACAGACGTTCCTTTATAAAACGGATCTACCCAAAGTTAAAGAGTCCAAGAAAGCTCTTTCGATCGGTCCCAGTCCTACCCTGGATCGATGGATCAGTCCGGAGAATCCCGATCCGACTCCCTTAGAAAACACGTCATGGATTTTAATCGATCTCACGTCCTTCCGGAATACGTCGTCACTGTTATTCCATTTTTGGACAGCCTTTGATTACATGCTGAATCATATCGATCGCATTGAAGGCTGGCAATTGTGTTTTAAAACGTCCGCGGAAGCTCGTGCTTATAAGAAACTCGTTCAGAAATGGATCGATTATCTCTGTTGTAGGGAATTCCAGCACGGGAACGTGTTACAATTGAATGAAATTCTCTCCCTCACGCCTTTTTATCGAGCAGGGACGGTCGATCTTCCCATTATTTTAGAAAAGAAACGATTCGGACCTTTGGAATATATTCTTTGCACATCGGTTCAAGATGCGTATCGAGCTTCTATGCGATATAACTTAGATCCTGTCGTCGGATCCGTGTTTCGATTGAAATAAAGTCAGAATGAATGATCCTAACGAGGATGATGTTTCGAAAGAAAATTCCACCTCTTGGAACACCCGAAGTTATTTATTATGACGATATTCTACCTTCACAAATTCAAAACCAAGTCGACCTTCCCGACGATTTCGAACTTCAATTTCCTCTCCACACGTATGCCAAATCCGATGTAACCACTAGCCCTTACATTATTCGACCGTCCGTTTCTCCTTCTTCTCGAAGTTCGAGTCCAAGTTCAAGAAGAAGTCCAAGAAAACGCAGTCCGAGTCCAAGAAGGAGCAGAAGTCCAAGTCTAAGCAGGAGCAGAAGTCCAAGTCCAAGAAGAAGAAAAAGTCAGAGAAATCGTAGTCGTAGTTTAGAAATACGTCATACTAGAAGAAGAAGTCCTGTAAGAAGAAGTCGTTCGGCTTCCTTTTCATCATCTGCATCTTCTTCTTCCTCTCCTTCCAATATCAATCGTAGAGGAACACAAAGACCCATTCGTAGAAGACCTATGAGAAAACGTCGAGGATACGTTCTTGGATCTCGAACCGTTCGTGTGGGTCCTAATCGATTGCTTCATAAATATGGTAACCATTCCATTACGTTTGTGACCGAAGGTGGGGCCCACATACGAAATAAGAAAATTCCCAATAAAGCTTGTCGATATCTATTAAGTCATTGCTCACGACGGCATCCAACAGCACGAGATCGATTGCCACGACAAGCTCGTATTGTTTTGAGAAAGAAAAGAGCTTAAACACAACGAGTTGAAAAAGAAACAATATCCAAGCAATTCACAAAAGCCAAAAACAATTCAACAAAATAATAAAGTTCACTTACCAAAATGTGTATATAATAGACTTTAACTGAAGATCTTTCGAGGCTGGTATCCAAAGCACAGACAGATCTGAAACCGAAACTCGAGTAATTTAAATAGTTAAGTGGAAATCCTTTTTCTGGTTTTATCGATCGAACCAACTGGGAAAAATTTCCAGTGCTGTATAAAAAAAAAAAAAAAAAAAAAAAAAAAAAAAAAAAAAAAAAAAAAACTTTTTGTTAATTTTAATCATGTCTTCAGACATGATTAAAATTAACTATCTCCCCCCTTTTGTTCAAATGATGTTAATCTGTTGTCTCGATATGTTTCTAAAAATAGAACATGACTCATTTCTATCTTGGAAATTTATTTTTAGAAATATGTTCGAAAAGATGAGACATCATTCCCAGACAAAAAGGAGAGTTAATTTTTATCATGTCTAAAGACATGATAAAAATTAACAAAAAGTTTTTTTTTTTTTCCTACTACCCAACTTTTGCTTCTCCTTTCTACCTCCCCCACTTTCGTTTCACAGTATATAAGCAGCTGGAGCTGAGACGATTTTCTCATTTCATACTGAGGACAAGATGGATCAGGAGAACACTGTAACCCTGGAGCCTTTGACATTACCCTTGAAGGATCGTCTCAAGTACGTGTTGGATGAAGTCGTGCTGGAAGAATTTAATCAATCTAATTTGTTTACGACTAAAACCACCGTTCAGTTGAGAGTTTTAAAAAGAATAGCTAATATGATGATGTTTCCGTGGACCTTGATTCAAGATTTGAAACCTCTTGTACCCGTCCATCGATACTGTTTAAATACCATTTGGCGTTTATGGATGGATGTGCAACAGCAGTTGGTACAAAATAAAACCATCTCCACGCCAGATGAATGGAATATGATCGAGAAAGTTTTATCTAAAGACTATTCTAGATCGACCGATCTAATAAGACTTTCCAACATCTTATTCAAACGACAGGAAATACCTAAGACAGAAGTGTATAAATTATTTGCCGTAGACGGATTGCTGGGCGAGGATCTGCAAAAGTATGTTTTTAATCTACAGTACGGAGGAGATGAAAAAACACCTTTAAACGAACAAGAAGCTCTAGATTTTAAAGCAGTTCATGCTCGAATCGTCCGTTGTTTATATCACGAAGTTTCCAAACGATCGGAATCTCTTCTCTACGTGGATGTGATTCGACGTACTATAGAAGAAATAATAAACACTACACCTTCTACCAGTGATGAAGTAAGCGAATGGGGTGCATTGTATTTCAAGTATCTTGGAGAGGATCTATTTTCAAATATATTTTACGAAATTAAAGTCTGGAAGACGAAAGAATTGGAACAATACCAGGCGAAAAAGAATCAACAAGAAAATAATTCTCAAAAGAGAAAGAATGTGAGAGAGGATCCTAGAATCAAGAAGAAAAACAGAAATAATATGTCGGACCCTACTTTAGCTTCGAGTGATTATTTCGACCCTTCGATTGTCGATTTGCAACCTGTTCGTTATCCTTCTCCCAAGAGTCCACCTCCATCGGAAAAGGGGGAAGAAGATCCTATTTCTCCCGAGAGTCCACCTCCATCGGAAAGGGGAGGAGAAGATCCTGTAGAAGCTTCCTTCGAAAGACTAGAGTGTGAAGACGAAAATGTAGAAACTACAAGTAGTGAACAAGGCAAAATGAACCCCTAGAGACTCGGAACATTTTTTCCATGGCTCTTTAATGGAATATAAAGAGTGGACAGTCCAATAATACATTGAAGGTATTTGGAAGACTATATATATATATTTTTGGAATAGATTTAAATACTTTAGATGCACAAATATTAGACGAAATGAACTTGTTTTTGTCCTTTACAAGAACTACTAACCATGATAAAATGTTTTTTGAATAGCATCCTTTCCAAAATATTTTTTCATCAGGTTCCATCCTCAACTGTAAAAACTGATTTTGACAAGATTTTATAGATAAGATAGTTCATTAAAAAAAAATTTTGAGAACTGGTTTTTATCGCTATTCCATACGCAACTGTAAAAACTAAAATTTATAGGATTTTATAGTTGAGACAATTTATTTTTTAATTAAAAAAATTTTTTTTCGAACTGGTTTTTATCGCTATTCCATACGCAACTGTAAAAACTAAAATTTATAGGATTTTATAGCTGAGACAATTTATTTTTTAATTAAAAAAAATTTTTTTTCGAACTGGTTTTTGTATATGTTCCATACGCAACTGTAAATACTGAATTGAATCTCATTTTATACTTGTTACTATATAAAAAAAGAATCCTTTTATTTTTGTTGTTAAAAAAGCAACAACATCGAACTTTTTTTCGATGTATAGGAACAAAGCCCTCCTTCAAGATGAAATGGGATTCGTTTCAAAATAGAAATGAATATACTGTCACTTCTTACGATCTCGATCACGCTATTCGGTATGTTCAAGAAGCGACTCAACTCTATATTTACGAACAAGCTCTTCAAAGTCGGTACGCTTTTATTTTTAAACATACCACCTTCCAAATAAGAAAAGCTGACTCCAAACGGGATTACTACATACCTAAAACCCTCAATCCGGAACAATGTCACGTCGTCGAAAAATTTGTTTTTACGCAAACGGGATGTGACATGATTGCCTGCTTCCCTTTCCAAGAAAATTTAGAATCGTGTTTCCCGGAAGATGAACCGCGATGGATTCGACTCGGAACGGGTTTCAGTTTAGCTTGCCAACCCGCCTGCGATCGTTTATATTCCAACACGCAGCAGAGTATGGACACGGAATATCGAAATGGAAAATGTGTAGCCGTAAATCTCGCCAAGAAATTATTAGCTCTCTTGCCCGAACAAGTTTTCTTTCAATCGAATCATCCTTCTCTTCCTCGTCATCATGCCGGCCTCAATCTCGTCGAGGGTCATTTACGACTCAACCAGCCTTATTGTGAAGCGTACGGTCTTGTTTTCAACGGGTCTGATTGTGTGACGACGACGGGGCAAGATATTGGCGAATTTTTCTTGGGAAGCAGTATCTATCGATCTATTTCCACTCTGCAAAAAAATCATACGTTACCACCATATCCTCCTCATCTTCCCGACTTTGTACAAAATTGGCCCAAGAAACATGTGAAACGGTCCTTGGTTCATGAATTGGCGATTGATATAGGGATCGATATCGGATTAGAAGCCGCGCAAAAAATCCTTGAAAAACGGATGCCTAAACTCTTAACCAAATTGAGTATGCAGTCTCTTCCCATTCAATCGGCCATCCTTCAAGCCGTCGTTCGGACCCAATTAAGTACGCTCGCAACACTTTCCAGAATCGCCGCGACAGGATTCTCGGTTACTTCCAATGTGCTGACGGGTATAAGTATTCTGTCCGCCGTACTCGATATATTGGATCCGTTTCATTTCAATAAAGTGCTGACCGCTCGAACTCTTTACGATATCGACTGGCGATTAGACGTTCAATTTTATCAATCGGAAACGGACCATGTTCTAGAAATCACACCCGATCTTCTATGGGACGTGTTAGAAGAAGATGCGAGCGATCGATACCTCTTCTTTGCCGAGAAAGTGCAAGAATATTTAGATGCTATCCATAAAGTGCCCATGACCGATCGACCCCAAACGCGAATGTCATTTCTCCAAAAATCACGAACAGACGAAAGAACCCCGAAAAATTGGATTTATTTCACGATAATTGTTTATTTGTTAACAGGATTCACCTTCCTATTTCAACCCTACATGCATTACTTATGCGTGACCATCTTTTTCCTATTTGTGTTTTATTTTTATCGTCATTCTAAATGAAAGCTGAAGATTTTTGGAGGGAAAAAAAACGAATGACTTGGAGGGGGAGTAACTAACCAGTGAATAAACTAAAAATCAGTTAGTACTTACAAATTACAAGAAGATGTTTCTTCTTTCACAGCACAGAGTGATCTGAAGTGAAACTTAGAGTTTAAATAGATAAGCAAGAGTCTCTTCCAGAAACAATTTTAACATGTCTGGTTTTCTGGATCAACTCGGCTGGGAAAAAACTGTAAGAGCTGAGAAAAATTTCTAGATGTAAAAAAAAAAAAAAAACTTTTGGTTTATTTTTATCATGTCTTTAGACATGATAAAAATTAACTACCTCCCCCTTTTGTCTGGGAATGTTGTCTCACACTTTCTAAAAATAGACCATCACTCCTTTCTAAAGAATAGAATTCCAAGAATGAGTCATGGTTTGTTTTTTCGAATGGGTGAGACATCCTTCCCAGACAAAAAGAGGGGACAGTTAATTTTTATCATGTCTATAAGACATGATAAAAATTAACCAAAAGTTTTTTTTTTTTTTTTTTTCAGCTGTGAAAAATTTTTTCCCAGCCGACTCGATGGACAAGATACCATTTTTTAATAAGGGACTCGTTTATCTATTTAAGCTTTCCAAGTTTCGTTTCAGATGAGTCCATGCTGCGGATACTGTTCTCCTGAAGATCTTTCAATAATACCACTTTCTCGGATAAAATTCATCACCATTCGCTTTTTTAGCATAACTTAGATAGATATAGAGAAATTCCTCGTTTTTATGATCTTTCGGGTAATACTCATTTCCATTTTCGTCTCGTGCATATCGGATGTAATTCGTCTCTGGCTTTTCCCGAATTCTATCCTGTATATAATATTCTTTTCCAATGCTGGATTTAGGATAAATCTCTCCTCCCCTCGCATTGACAGCATACGTTTTCACATTTACATCCAATGAATTTAACGGGTATTCTCCTCCATTGTTTAATTTAGGATAAAACTCGTCTCCGGAATTGGATTTGACGTACCGACGAGGAAGCGCTATATATTCATGACCCCGATATTCCACAGCGTAATATTCATTTCCATGCTCGTCTTTGGCAAAAATAGGTCGATTGTCATTATCGAAATAATACAGCTCCTGTTTAGGTTTGTTAGGATCTTTTGGATATCGTTCTTTTCCAAATTCATCTATGGTGTAAACCGAAACCATGTTTTTTTCCTTTACCGATCTTGATATTTACATGAGTCACCTCCGATTATCCAGTTATCTTTTGATACATCTTTCGAATCCAGTCTTCAATCGATTGGCCCGTCGTTTTGAGATGTTCTGAATTATGAACGGTCAAATAAGCCATGTAAGCGGCTAGACCAAACGTAAGGACTAATAAAAATAAAAATATGAGCCGGTTCGTTAAGTGGGTGGCTGCGACTAGGATGATGCTGATATAAACCGTAGAGTAAAACAATATGCCTTGACCTAAATAACGATCCATTTTTTTTCTACTTTATTCCATTTGAATCAACGAGTCGGCCGAGACCGGATAGTCATCGGTCTCGCTCCATGTTCCGGTATAATACGACTCAGCTCTTGAACTTCAAGTCGAAGGGTTAATCCAGCCGGTAAAATCCCTTCATAGGCTTCTTCTTTGGGTACGCATACGTGATACCCGTACAGATTTTCTCGAATTCCTTCTGTGGAGGAAGAAGGACAAAAGACAAAAGGTTGACGCCAATTACAAGTGGCGTATAATACGGAATCGGGAATAAATCGTCCCGATCGTATGCGATGGCCTTCACGACACGTTTTGGGAACACTATAAGTCGAAGTCTGTTTCACGAATCGCTGCGACCAAAATTTCAAACCTTGCCGTCGAACGCGTTTCTTTCGAATTTTTCCCTTTTCGAAAAGACGCATGTGAGGAGAAGTGGGTAAATAAATAGCCGTTTTCAATTGTTTGAGGAATGGGTACGGCGTGCAGTCGGGATGAGAACAAATATTATAGCCGGGAATATAAACTTCTTCGTTGGTTTCGTCACAAGAGGTACGAGGTTCATGATCAAGAGTCGTCCAGGGCCGAATCCAATTCGCAACGATCGATAAATGATCGAATTTAAACACATCGAGATGCCGATACTGAAACGCGCCGGGGATGCGCGGTCGACATTCATTTCCGTCAAAAAATGCTTGAGGAGGACACGTTTGAATTTCCCTCCGAGCGCAATCAAAATATCGATCGCTCGTATCGCCTATCGCGAGTTTCGACGACGACGACTTATCCTCACAAGCCCATTCAACCGTATATTGATCCGACACTCGATAGCCTGGTTCTAGAACCGTACGTTTTCGGGTTGGATCACACGTGTAAGCTACAGCTCGATCCAAGGATGTTGAAAATGGATAGGACGGGAGATGTTTCGTATACTCGTGAGCGGGAACGACAGTTTCTTTTGAGCTCGGTTGAACATTTTCACAGAAAAGAGGCGGTTGACATGTTTGGGACGTTTCGTCGTACACCATCGGTAAATGGAATAAGGCATCGCCGGTCCATGTGTCCCAGGAAAGAGGACAGGATATAGTGTCTCGAACCATTCCGTTTTCACAAATCGCGTAACCCGGAGAGTACAGAAAAGATCCTTTTTGGACGATGGGGAGAGGTCGTTGCGTATTATCCGGAAATCCGTCGAAGAGATCAGACACGCATCGCCGATAATGTGTCGAATATTTTTCTCCGGGCGAACATCGAATCATTTTCGGTCGATGGCCACGACATTCGATATACGTCACCTCGTCAATCGGAAAATGTTGACCGTCTTCACAGTAAGATACGAAATGTTTTCGCGAAGTGCAAGCGTTGTAGTAGAAAAATGTCTTGGGCGGACAGGCGATTCGAATCGGTTGTTCGTTCTGGCATTCGTAATAAAAACGTCGATTGGTTGGATCGGGTAAAACCGATCCGTCATGCTGATCGATGCAGGGATTGACAGGAATGCAGGTAGAAGGAGAATGTTCTTCTTGACACATGAGCACGTCTAGAACACGACCGTGCCGACATCGATAATAATAATACATCATGGACTTTTCGCGGGGTACAAAACTCTGCGATCGTAATAAAAACAGGTAGAGGTTTTTCCCCGTTGCGGGGAGCTGAGTATCATCGGGCTGTCCAAAACATTCATCTTTTTCCCAAATCCGTCCTTCCGCGAAATAATATTCGGGTGGGAGAGGAAACGTCCATGTTTTTCCCGTGGAGGTGTGAAACGAAACCTCGTTGTCGTTTGAGGTCTCGATCTGATATTGGAAACGCGTCGTTGTCGTCCGAGGAGAAGAAGGAACTTTCGGGGACGGGACCGAAAAATTATAGAAATACAAGTAGCAGTAGTATAAACCCAAAACGAATAAAAGTATGACGAGCATCCAGCCTTTATTCATAAACGAGATGTGCCAATTATGGAAAGAGCAAAAAATTCCGAAAAAGGACGCAGCAGCGTGTTGTTCCAAACCGAATTATCGACATTTTTTAAAATAAGATCGCGCGTTGGATGAAATGCCGGCTCTGTATCGTGAATGTGTATCCTGTCAACAAAAAAGAAAGATCTTGGCGCGATAAAAAAGTAAGTCAGAATGGATTCGTATCGTCTAACCCGACGTTATTTTCGTCAATTGCAACGGCTTCACTTCCTCTCGCAAATGCGGCAACGCGATTGGTATCATCATATCGTCATCCAATACGTGATGGATCCCCAAAAAGGACGCCATTTCACACTTTTTCATCCGGCTATGGATACCCATACAGAAGAGTCGCTGGTTTTCTTTGAAAAACGTCGCTTGTTTCTTACGTTTATGTTGAAACGGATCGTTCACCAAGGTTTGAATACCGAACAACAGTTACAACCGAACGCGTTATTAACTCTCAAATCGCTCGACGATCCCGTCTATGAAACACAACGCAAGGCTATTCAAAATATTTGGGAGGTCGATGCTCATTGGTATACTACGGAGAATAAAAACGATATTGCCGTGAAGAATACGGCTCCTTTCATCAAAACCGAACCTCAAGCTCTGTAATTTAAAATATCCATCGGATGGGTGAGATGATTCGGATACGACACGATTTCAATCATATGAGGCCATTTTAGCATGTATTTATAATGTAAAAGATCGTGCCGTCTCAGCGTATCGAGCCGGATTGCTGAAATATAGGTTTTTTCTTCGTTGGTTTTCTCGTACAAATAACAAATACCTTGATCGACGAACACGTAAACGTCTTGAGGAAACAGTTGCAGAAGCGACTTGTCCTTGGAAAAGTGTCGAATCACAGTATAATGAGAACTCGTAGGGACTGGAACCGGTTCTAATTTATAAAGGAGGAAAGAAAGATCGCGATCATTCTATGCATTGTATTTCTAGTGACTCTCTTGAATCTTTTTTATAAACCCGATCTCCGGATGCCTTCTATTCCTCCCTCATCATCATTAGCCTTACCAGAAATTTCAACCGAGACGTATTGCCCTTTCCAAATCTTTCAGTGTTCCGATAGCCATTGCGATTGTTCTCAGCTCTGTGAAACAAGTCCCACGTTTTACGAAAAACTCACTCTTTCTGATAAAACATGGAATCATCTCGAACCGGGTACTTATTGTATTCCCCAAGGAATCCGGACCGCTTGTCTTTCTTCCTCAGAAATTCCTATTTTTTCGGCCTCGGGATGGCTCTGTGCTCCTCGTTCCTCTTTCACCCATCCCTGTCAACATCCAGAAGCCCGTGATCCTTCTCTCAATGTTTTAATAGATCGTCGAACCCAACAACCCGCTCAAGAAGTAGCCGATTATTACGAAACGTTAGAAGATGGATCGTTCCGATACCAATGTCAATGCCATTCTTTAGATCGACGAGGTAATCGAATGATTCAAACATCTCCGTGGGTCTGTTCTGTCGATTACTGCAGTCGAGATTTGTGGAACGTGCCCGGACTAGGATGGGACGCCGAACGACACGTCTGTGAATGTGGACCCTACGTGCATCGAGTTCTGGGCGATCTATCTTCCCCCTGTGTTTTGGAATATACACACATAGACGAAAAGCATAGGTTAACGGGAAAACGAGAATGTATGACCGACCAATCTGTTGAATTCCGACCGATTTATTGTCCAGAGAATCAGTCGGTTTTACGGTTCACAAAACGGGTCTTGCGAGGCAACACAGCGTACGATTATGTCATTGTACATGGAACAAGTGTTCCTAAAATTTCGAGAGGTCACGAATGACATCTCATTTCAAACGAATCGAGAAAAACTTTCAAACGGACCAAGAATTGAGTCGGTTTGAAAAGGAAGACGAAAGCCCCAAAGAGGAAGGATGGTCGAAGAGACAAACGTTCGCCATTCATTTACTACTGGTAACGGCGGGTCCTACGATTCTTTTCGCTTTACTGGGCAACGTATTGAAGATTCATTATTATGTCGTCTGTTTAATTCTATTATTTTACTTTGGAGCTCTGGCCTACTTGATACGATACCGATTTCAGTGGCTATTGCAAGCTTTTAAAGAAAGTCAGAAATATATTCGTTGAATATGGGACTTGAAGAGTGGATTATATAAAAAAACTTTGAAAAAAAAATGAAGAGGGAGAAGAGGAATAAAAAAGGAAGAAGCAATAATTTAACCATGGCGATGGATCCTGTACTTATTCATCTATCTCCCAAAAATTCTGAAGGTAAAGAGTTAGATTTGGAAATATGGATAAACCCCGATGATACGGATGACAAGATTATAGAAATACATCGTCATGATCGCAAAGACAAAACGAAAGAATTTGAACCCTGTTGTCAAAATCCTTTTTTAACTCCCGCTATCCTCCAACGTAGAGAAAATGAAAAGAATAAAACGATAGATAAAACATTAGAATTGACCAAAGAAGCCATCCACATATTGAAAGAAGTCTTTTCGGGAAATGGAGAATTCAGTACAATGGAATTTGATGCATCGTCCACTGAGGTAAGAGCTGATTTTAGACAGCCGACCAAAAAACCTGAAGTTGAGAAAGCAACAAGTTGTCAAGGTCGTAAACATAAGAAAAGAGTTAATAAAAAGAAATAGTACATTTAAAAAGATCTCCCCATCCTTCTATGAATTTCTTGAACAATGAACTGTTTTCACGAGACTCAATCCACATCTTTGCTGGATCTAAAGAGAATCTTGAGAGAAGACATGGCTTAAACTGTTTCCAGGAGAGTTGAAGTGCAGGCTTTTTCAACAGCACAGAGGGATCTGAAGCAACAGTTGAAATGCTGAAATATATAGAAGAGAAATTCCATTCTTAAAAAAAAACTGGGATGTCTTGTCAATCGAATCGTGTAGAAAAAATTCTTGGCTGAAAAAAAAAAAAAAAAAAAAACTTTTTGTTAATTTTTATCATGTTTTTAGACATGATAAAAATTAACTCTACCCTCTTTTTTGTTTTGAATGATGTCTCACCTTTCCTAAAAATAGATTTCTAAGAATGATCATGTTTTTCTTGGAAGTCTATTGTTTACGAACATGTCTAGACAACATGTTGACATCATTCAAAACGAAAAGGAGGGTAGAGTTAATTTTTATCATGTCTAAAAAACATGATAAAAATTAACAAAAAGTTTTTTTTTTTTTTTTTTTTTTTTTTTTTTTTTTTTTTTTACTGAGGAATTTTTTCTCCTAGTTCTTAAAAATATTTTTCAACGATATCTCGATACCTCTACCTATTTTATTCCCCCTCTCTTAGTATATAAATGGTTGAAAAAGAAATCGGAGTTCATTCTGTTTCGTAAAAAGATAGCGAACACATGGCAACGGATAACTTAGTCATTTCATGTGAAGAAGATCCCTTTGAGGATATTCCAGATACGAAACCCACTTTTTATGGACCATTTTCACCCGTTTTTAGAGTACCGAAAAAGTCTTCTCCTTCTCCAACTCATTCTTTGGAAATACTGTCTTCTCCTCCCTCGTTATCCACTCATCAGTGCTCTAGAAAGAAGAAGTCCTCACAGACCAAGCTCCACCAAAAAATTGTTGGTGTGTTGGCTGTCACCTCTGATGGATATACTCTTACGAACTGCGTCCGGTTTATAGCCAGAGACCTGAAAACACATACGAAGGAATTTATTCAGCAATTGAATGCGGATCTGGAACGACTTCATATTGAAAAACTGTACGTGGCGAATGAACCCACTCGAGAAAAAATTCATCAAAAGGTACATCTCAAGTTTTTATGGACTGTTATTTACAAACCTCAACATCGTCAGCCACAGCAATGTCCATCTTGTCGATCGAAATCTTGTCATCGATTTATGGCCATGCTAGCGCTCCAACAATTAGTGAAATTTGCTGTTCATAAATTTATTCATTGAGTGGATAGGTAATCAAGGAATTTTTCTCTCTTTTTCCTTTTTTCAGATGATCCAGAGAAACAAATACTCTACTTCATATGGTTTAGTGGTAAAGACCTCATCAGGACAGGTGGTGATGATTCATCGAAAAATGCCATACTGTTTTCAAAATTATTTAATTCAGCTTTTAAAAAATAAACGTATCGAACCACCCTTCGATTTGGAAAAAATATCGGTGCTTCAAGATGAATTTGAAAACCATATTTATCCGACTCTCCATCCCAATTTACAAGACGATTATGATCGGTACAAGGCTAAATTAGCTTATGAAGATGAATGGGATTTCCCGCATGGACAAATGGATAAAAGACGCTTCAAGAAAGACGACGACCCTCGATTCAAATGGTTCAGAGTCGCGTATCAGGAATTTGAAGAAGAGTCCGGCTACCGATTTGCCTACCAACCCTCGGACGTGGCTCAGTATCCCTTAATCAAACTAGAATTTACGGGATTAGATCAATGTACTTATACACAATATTTTTTTATAGTCGAACATTCTAAACATTTACGCCGTAATACCTACTTTGATAATTATTCTCCTTTCCAATCTCAAGCAGCTTATAGAATGGCTCTCGAACGCAATATCGGGAGTATTGATGATCGGATGGTCTATCGGTGTTACTTAATTAAAATCGAAGAGGCTCTAAAGTATCTAACACGTCAACAGGAAATGAAAAGGGACGGGAAGGATCAAGTGTTGCTATATTTTTTAGAAGGAGATAAATGGAATCCACCCGATTCTATTTGTTATTTAGAAAAGTAAAAAAATGGAATAAGATCCCTTAACCACCCCGCATTTCCCACTTGAAGAATCCATCCTATCTATTCTTTTTTTAAATGTCTAGGGATGTCAGCCGACGCATTTTCTCTGCCAAAAAAACACAAGTTCCTCCCACCTACCCCAAAAAGAAGAAGAAGAAGAAAAAGAAGAGGAAATTTCCCATGAGTCTTTTCGAGAACCCTCCCCCCTCTCTCTTCCTATATATAAAAGAAACCGAGAGAAAAGTTGTCTTTTCTTTTTTTCCATCTCGTCCTCAGGAGAGAGAGAAAACCAAATGCCATGGAGTGGTTACGGCGAGAGTCTTTTTCCCTCGCGATTCGTTTCCGGTTCGCCAAGACAATTCCCCTCACGTGTTACTTGGGGTCGGGAACGCTCTATTTTCGAGGATCGGAACTCGTGACTTGCCTTTCCCAGCAAGGGACTTGGATGAGTCCGAAATATCAACGGACTATTCAGCAATGGATCTCTCGAGCCCCTTTTCGCCCTTACCGATCCTTAACGACGGATCTCTGGATCGATACGTCGGACCGCCCCAGCCGGATTCTCCGCTATACCCCTTTTATCACCTTCGATTCCCTGGAAAGACTGCTCAACGATTTGGGTCCAGACGCTCTCCTCTTTTCGACCTGGCTTCAGAGTGTGATGAGAGAACCTCTTCAAATCCAAGAAGATCCTCAGACCGGAGAAACTTATTTTAGTCCCGTGGAGAACAAGGTGATGGACTTTCAGTTTCAAAATTTATCGGAACTGTTTCAATGTGCTTTATGTTTTTATTTTTCTTAAAGAGTCGGGGGGGGGGGGAAAGAAAAACTAAAAATTGTAGAATAATCATAAAAAATAATTTTGTTTTTCTTTAAAAAAATATTGAGATAGTCCAATCTTGGGGAGGAGGTGGAAAATTCAAAACTATTATCTAAAACAGATGTGGCGGTCAGTCCATTTCGATCCACGGAGGAGGATATGTGTGAGATTCTCTGATCCATAGAGAGTTTCAGAAAAAAAACTGCGAAAGTTCCCCCCCCCCATCTCCAAAAGAATGGGTATCCAGGTTGAATGCACAGTACAGACTGATGGGAAGCCGAAACTCGAGTTTCTTAAATAGAAAAAAATAAGAGCTCCTTCTAGAAACAATTTTAGATGTCTTGTTTGGATGAGTGAGTCGACTGGGAAAAATTTCTCAGCGCTGTGAAAAAAAAGTTTGAATTATAAAAAAAAAAAAAAAAAAAAAAAAAAAAAAAAAAAACTTTTGGTTAATTTTTATCATGTCTATAAGACATGATAAAAATTAACTCTCTCTTCTTTTTGTCTGGGAATGATGTCTCACCGTTTCGTAAAATAGAACATATCCCATTCTTGAAATTCTATTATTTTAGAAACGATGATGAGTGATGATCTATTTTTCGAAACGGTGAGACATCATTCCCAGACAAAACGAAGAGAGAGTTAATTTTTATCATGTCTATAAGACATGATAAAAATTAACAAAAAGTTTTTTTTTTTTTTTCCAATTCAGAAATTTTTCTCTGAGCTTTGCCAATTTTTTTCCCAGCCAGCTCCATCCATAAAACAACACCTCTCAAAATCTTTTCTCACTTATCTATTTAAATCACTCGAATTTTTTTGCTTCCAATGAGTCTACGCATCTTGGCCTTTCTTCCACTCTGCTCTGAGAAAGATAGGATAGATTGTTTTCGGTGGACCGTCCTGTTAACGCTTCCGATTTATATAGAGAGCTATATATAGATAGGGTCCCTCCTAACTCCCTCTATTATGACTATTAGTCTTTTCTTTCTTTTTCCAAGAAATATACAAAGAGTGATCCACAGTTTTTTTTTCCGTTAATGAAAAAAAATGCTTCTACCTTCCGACTTCTTTTTAGTACCTCTTTAGGTGTCTCCTCCTTCTGGATCTTTTCCTTCTCCTCTCTTCCTCGCGAGCAGGGAATTGAAAATGCTGTTCAGGATGCAACGCTCGTAAAGGCTCCACTTTCTTCCTGGAGAGGGCGTCTACGGCAAACACCGTCTTGTCATGAAATTGGAGTTGGTAGTAAAGAGGTCCGTGAATAATGTACACGGAGCGAGCTCGCAGTCGATAGGGAATCATACGATACCCGTCGGCTTCTGATTCCATTTCCCATCCATAAAGACGGATAGAAGCTTCTCCGGTTTGAAGAATATGAACCCACTCGGGTGAAACGTAAAATAGTTTTAAAAAGGTTCCAGCATCGACGGCGATCACATTTTCCCATCGCCGATAAGCGTGTAAGCGAAAGGTTCCTGCCTCCATCATCGATTGGAAAGCAAAATGCTTGAAAACTTCGATGGACGAAAAATAATGCAGGATTTTTCCATCGTAACAGGATAAATAGCACATGGTTTCTTGGACGATTTGTTCCATACGCTCCGGGTCCCGAAACCATTCCTCGAAACGGGAGAGATGTTCCCATTGATGAGCTACTTCGAGATGACAGACGGGCGTGATTTCCACCAGGGTAGGTAGAACTGCAACAGCATCGGTCGACATTTTAGTTTTGCTCGGTTGAGAAGGAAGAACGAGAATGAACCCTGTAGGCAGAAAAACTCGGATCTATATAAATACTAGTGGAAAAAAGGCGGGGGGAAGGGAAGTTCTTCCTTCCTCCCAAAGAATAAGAAAAGTGGGTGGAAAGAAAAAAATCATTTCGCTCTCAGGAAAAAAAAAAGAATTTTTTCTTGTCAACATGTTGTCTAGACATGTTTCTAAAAATAGATTTCCAACAAAGGTTCATTCTTTTCTTAGAAATCTATTTTTAGAAAAAAACTGACATATCCTTCACAACAAATTTCTTTTTCTTTTTCCTCCCTCCAGCAGCCAACTGGATGGGCAAGCGTTTCGGGTCAGATCAGTCCGTGCTGACATTATTTTTTTTAAATACAATGGAATTAGTATAGGAATGTACTAGAAACTGACCCAAGGTTGAAAAGAAAATATCAAAATCAATACTCACTTCTTGACGATTTCTTTTTCCAAAAACCTGTCGAAGAATTCTTGATGGGTTATCCACTCTCTAGACCTGTTTGAAAAAATCCAATCTAAGGTGAGCGCGCATTTACCTAACGCGAAACTCGGAATATCTGCATAAATAACAAAACGTCCATTCTTAAAAACTCATCGTCTAGTCCATTGAGTTGGTTGGGGGGGGGAGAAACAATTTTAGAATAAAACAATTTTAGATGTCTTGTTTGGATGAGTGAGTCGACTGGGAAAAATTTCTCAGCGCTCTGAAAAAAAATTTTGAATTAAAAAAAAAAAAAAACTTTTTGTTAATTTTTATCCTGTCTTATAGACAGGATAAAAATTAACTGTCCCCTCTTTTTGTCAAGGAAGGATGTCTCACCGTTTCGAAAACGAAACCAAAACTCATCCTTCTCATGGCAATTATTCCAAGAATGAGTCACGGTTTGTTTTTCGAAACGGTGAGACATCCTTCACAGACAAAAAGGAAAGAGAGTTAATTTTTATCATGTCTAGAAGACATGATAAAAATTAACAAAAAGTTTTTTTTTTTTTTTTTTAAATCACTCAGAAATTTTTTCCAAAGCTCTGAGAATTTTTTCCCAGCCGACTCGATGATCCAAACAAGACAGATCCAAATTGTTTCTAGAAGGAACTCTCTCTTCTCTATTTAAACCACTCGTGTTTCCAACTTTAGTTCAGTCTGTGCTGTGAATTCGACCTGGATACACACTTCTCCCTCCTCGAAAGAATTTCTGTGAAGGTATGCGAACATTTTTCTCAGCTCTTAGAAAATTTTATCAGCTGACTCGATCGACGACAGACATCTCGAACATTCTGTTATCTGCGGAAGCCGTTTCATTTTCGTGCAGTCCATGCTGTGGACTCACCTGAATATTCATTGCTCCCTCCCCTTCTGGAAAGGGTCGTAGCTTTTTTAGATCCTCGTCGCTCTTTTTACATTTCGTTGGATATCTAGGACGAACTTTTTTACCTTATTCCTTTCAAACTCTAATATTGCGGTTGGAGAGCCGTCATGGAAAATCAGCCATGATCCTGACGAATCTAAACCGACTCCTTGAAAGCAGAGCTATGTCATGTTTTTTTGATGACAGATTTCCAAGCTCCGAGTGATGAGAAATTTAGAAATTTTGCAGTGTTAACGTAAAGGAGGAGACAGAAACCTGGAAAATGGAAATGAAGCTGAGAAAAAATGCTAAGAGCTAAGAAAAAAAAAGGCTCTTTCCAGGAAGGAGGAGAAGCGCGTATCTAGGTTGAGTGCACAGCACACACGGATCTGAAGTTGGAAACGCGAGGAGTTTAAATAGAGAAGCGAGAGTTTCTTCTAGAAACAATTTTAGGATGTCTTGTTGTTTGGATCATCGAGTTGACTGGGAAAAAAAATTCTCAGAGTTCTGGAAAAAATTTCTGAGTGGAAAAAAAAAAAAAAAAAACTTTTGGTTAATTTTTATCATGTCTTCTAGACATGA
Source organism: Stegodyphus dumicola (assembly GCF_044657685.1). Lineage (NCBI taxonomy): Eukaryota > Metazoa > Arthropoda > Arachnida > Araneae > Eresidae > Stegodyphus > Stegodyphus dumicola. Next base: position 144,909,783 of record NC_140769.1, on the reverse strand, counting down.
TAAAAATTAACTGTCCCTCCTTTTTGTCTAGGAAGGTTGTCTCACCATTTCTAAAAATAGATCATGACTCATTCTTGGAATAATTGCCTTGAGAAAGGGTGAGTGATGGTCTATTTTTAGAAACGGTGAGACATCCTTCCCAGACAATAAAGAAGAGAGAGTTAATTTTTATCATGTCTTAAGACATGATGAAAATTAACCAAATGTTTTTTTTTAATCTCATCTAGAGAATTTTTTCTAGCCGACTCGATCGACAAGACATGACATGACCATTGTTTTTTTTAATAATGGATTTTCACCTATCCCTTTTAACCCTCCGAATTTGGCTTTGGATCCGTGTGCTTGCTTCCACATTCAGAGCTCTTTTCTTCAACATTTCGATGCAGGGGAAGAATCAATTCTCTCACGACGTTTAGATATTCTTTCAGAATGCTAGAAAACTCATTCAAAGAAGAAGTATCTAAGGGTGGAGTTGCCGGTTGAGGAAAATTCACGAGTCTTGGAACCGGATTATGCGAATTCGTCTGTATGCCAAACTGTAAAGGTGAACCACCCGCTTTAGGAGAGCATATAATAGTAAGATCCATCTTTTTCCAATTTTTGATTTGAATATACTTGTTTCTTCTTACTCGGAACATTTTCCTTTTTCTTCCTCCTCATCCAGGAACTGAATTCCAGGTGGAACGGAAGCATTTGTAATAAACTGTTGTTTCTTGGTTCCACACGCCTGACATTTTCCCGTGACCATCGGCCGTCGATTTTTCGACATGCGATAGTGGACGTCGACCGTATCGGTCTTGGCTCGGCATTTCACACACCAAATGGAATACGAAACAGGTTCCGCGTCAGAATGCTCCATTGCAGTAATACACTCTTTATTATTTTCTTCTCTTTCGATAGAGAGAGAGAGAAAGAGAGAGAGAGAGAGATCTTAACCAGAAGTGTAGATATAAAATTTAGGATACGTTTCGGATCCGTCGGCTCTTTTCGCATACCCCACTTCTTCACAGAGGTATTCCGTTTGCTGATCCGCTCTTCGAGGATAAAACTCGTTTCCCCAAGCATCGCGAGCATAACGAATTCGATCGCCGGCCGTTAAACAATATTCGACTCCATCCGCCTTTTTAGGATACATTTCATGCCCCGATCCGTCTTTGGCATAAGGGAATAAAACAGACGTATAAAGCGAATACTCGTCCCTATTTTGAAATTTCGGGTAGTATTCTCGTCCAAAAGCCGTTCGGGCATACCGTCGAGGAGCTAAAATGTATTGGTTTCCGCTTAAATCTACCGCGTAATACTCATGACCGTTTCCGTCTCGAGCCAAGATAGGATTTCCTTCAGGATCCGTAACGTATAATTCGTAATGAGGATGTTGGGGGTCGGTCGGGTATCGTTCTTTCCCCGATGCGTCTACTCGATAAACAGACATGCTTAGTTCTCGTCGCCTGCTCCTTCCTCCTCCCACTCGAGACCCGTTGAGATGAGGGTATGAGGTTGATATCTATAAAATGGGTTGACCCTTTCAAACTATTCCATTGTTTAAAGATGGGTGGGTTAGGAAAAAAAATATTAATAAAAGCAAATATCTGAATGGTTCAACACAACGGGTGAATGGAAAAAGGAATAGTTCTCTCTCTCCAGTCACAGGATGGTTTCTTCTTCTTGAACGGCTCACACTCAACTGAAGCGAAACTCGGAACTCGAAATGTTTAAATAGATCATAGAGTCCATTCCAGAAAGAATCCGGAGATGTCTTGTCCAGCCAAGTCGACTAGAAAAAAAATTCTCAGAGCTCTAAAAAATATTTCTGAGTTAAAAAAAAAAACTTTTGGTTAATTTTTATCATGTCTTATAGACATGATAAAAATTAACTGTCCCCTCTTTTTGTCTGGGAAGGATGTCTCACCCATTCGAAAATTCGAAAAAACAAACCATGACTCATTCTTGGAATGGTTCCCATTAGAAAGGGTGAGTGATGGTCTATTTTTAGAAAGGGTGAGACATCCTTCCTAGACAAAAAGGGGGTTCATTAATTTTTATCATGTCTAGAAGACATAATAAAAATTAACCAAAAGTTTCTTTTTTTTTTTTTTTTTTTTTTTTTTCAGAGTTATAGAAATTTTTTCCAGCCGACTCGATCGACAAGACGTCCCCATTTTTTATTTAAGAATGGATTCTTGTTTATTTGTGTAAGCATTCCGAGTTTCGTTTTAGATGAGTCTATGTTGTTGAAGAGGAAACATGGGTACCCTCATTTTTTTTCCTATCTGATTTCTAAGATGAATTCAGTGAGTTCACCTTGACCTTTTCAAATTTTGTTTGTTTACTTTTAGCCCAGAGGTCGACGGATAAATCATTCTAAATTTTTATATATTTTTTTTTGTGTCGCTCTCTCTCTCTAAGAAACCTATCTCGTTCCAAGTCTTCTCGAAGTGCTATTGGTTCGTTTCGAGACGAGGTCATTTCACACACACCCCCCTCCTCCTCAAAAAGTATATATATATAAATTAAAGGAAGTGATTTTCTATACACACACTTCACCTTTTTGAGTGGTGTCACGATGAGCCTATCCAATAGAGAACGTCTTAGGGAAAGAATGCGTGAACAGAAACGACGCTGGCGAAGCAATTCAGCTAATCGAGAGCGAGAACGAATACTTCAAAGGGAACGTTATGCTGTTCTTAAAAAGAACTCCCGACCGCGAAAGAAACATCTTCCTCCCAAGCAGTGAGAAAGCTATACGAATTTGCAGTATAAGGATATGTGGTCCGAAGAAGCCTATCAAAAATGTATTCGACAATGTAATAAAGAGCAATACAATTTCCTGATCTACGTTCTCGTCCGTTTGTACACCTATTACGCGTTACCTGAATCAAAACGTCCCCCTCCTCTGGATATTATTGTGCAAGGATCTGCCGGAACGGGTAAATCTTTCCTGATCCAAGCTTTATACCAAACTCTGATTCGAACGCCTCTTTTTAGCGAAGCGTGCTCGGTTCTCAAACTCGCACTCAGTGCTCAAGGAGCGGTCTACATTACGGGATATACTTTGCATCATGCCCTGCGTCTTCAAATGAACGGGACTTTTGTTCGACCTCTGACCCAAAAGACTTTAGACTATTACAGACCCCTGTATGCTCCTTTACGGATGGTGATTTTGGATGACGTTTCCACGATCGGATCCAATTTATTTTCGCGCCTCGACCAGCAACTTCGACAATTGTGTCATGTGCCGGATAAGCCGTTTGGGAATGTGCATATGATTAAATTCGGAGATTTGCAGCAGCTCCAACCGATTCGCGACACGCCCATTTTTTATTCTGAAGGGTGGTGGACGCCTCAATCCACGCTCTACTATGAACTAGTCGAATGTATGCGATTCTCTCTGGATTACGAGGAGAGACTCGATCGTTTAACGAGAAATCACTTTTTAGAACCGGACGATGTGGCATTTTTCCAGTCCCGCGTTCGCAGTTTCGACGAAATTCCTCGCGAAGCTATTATTCTCTGTTTTTCGAGCAAGGATGCAGAGAAATATAATATGAAACGTCTCCAATCCCGAGGGACGTACTGTTCGTGTCTGGCTCGAGACGTGATTTATTCCGAGAGCAAAAAATTGCGGAAGAGGATGATGAAACGGAGTCGACATTTACATCGATCTCAGATGGCGAATCTCGAATCCGTCCTCCATTTACAAAGAGGAGCGCGATATCAATTGACTAAAACGCTCGACAGATCCAAAGGATGGATGAATGGATCGATTGGAACACTACACCAAATAGACCAGGACGAAGACGGAGTTGTGACGCGTGTCTGGCTGCAATTTTCGAATAGTCTAGCTCCTATCGATCGCGTCTCCATTCGTATTGACACCTGTTCGACGAAAAGACTCGCATTTTATCGCGAACAGTTTCCTTTGATGTTAGCCGAAGCGATTACGGCTCATAAAGCCCAAGGAGCCACCTCTCCGTCGATCGCAATTTACATGCACGGACCTTTTAATCGATTTCAGCAATATGTCGCTTTTTCTCGAGTGACTCAACCCCAGGGATTGTATATTCTGGACCAGTTTTGTCCCCGCATGAAATTGGCGAGCAAGCAAAAATACGAGGAGGAACTGGAGCGATTGCAAAACATGTCCCGGATTCCGTATGATATATCGGCTCGAGAAGAGAACCAAGATCCGTACGAGTTTCTCATGAACCTTCTTCAATGTGGGAATCGTCTTTCCTTCCAACTTTCCAATAGAAACATCTCCCAAGAAAAAGAAATCGTCAAACTAGAAGAAAAACCTTCTTTCCATGTAAAACCTGTTATAAAATGTCACTCTTAAATCTTTTTTTTTTAAAATTCAATAAAAAGAAATATTCTCCATCAAAACCCCTCCATTCTTTCAAAGCTTCACAAAACGCTCAACAATGTCCACACAATGGGAAGAGAAAAATCGATGTCAACGGTCCACACAACATGTTGACTCCTCAAAATATGTCTCTCCCAAGTGACAGGATGCTTTTTCTTCAACGGCTGACACTCATCTAAAGCAAAACTGGGAATGCTTAAATAGATAAGCGAGAGTTTATTCTTAAAAAAATGGGGCTGTCTTGTCAATGGAGAATCGAGTCGGCTGGGAAAAAATTTTGAGAGCCGGGAAAAAAAAATTCTCTAACTCTAAAAAAAAAAAAAAAAAAAAAAAAAAACTTTTGGTTAATTTTTATCATGTCTTATAGACATGATAAAAATTAACTCTACCCTCCTTTTGTCTGGGAATGTTGTCTCTCCGTTTCTAAAAATAGACCAGAACCCATTCTTGGAATTTTATTCTTTTTAGAAAGGATGAGTGATGGTCTATTTTTAGAAACGGTGAGACAACATTCCCAGACAAAAGGGGAAGGTAGTTAATTTTTATCATGTCTAAAGACATGATAAAAATTAACAAAAAGTTTTTTTTTTTTTTAGAGTTAGAAAATTTTTTTTCCTGGCTCTCAAAATATTTTCCGAGCCGACTCGACTCTTCAATTGACGACATAGCGTCATTTTTTTAAGAATGGACTCTCGTTTATCTATTTAAGCATTTCGAGTGTCACTTCAGATGAATGTCAGCCGTTGAGGAAGAAAAACGCAGATTCCCATTTTCTCATTTCCTTCAGAGAGAGAGGCCTAGATTTTCGAGACTCGATGACTTTTCAAGCATTTTTTGTTTAAGCTATTCGACTTCATATTTGTCTGACGTTCAAGAGTCTGATCTCTCGTGGATGGATCTCTTCCACCTCATTCTCTTTCGAGTCGATTTAGAAGGGGAAGGGGAGATTTTTTTTTCCTCATGGAGGATGTCTCCTGAATACCGTTCAAAGAGTCTATGGAGAAATTATATGGTCAGAGTCACGGATTTCCAGGGTAATCTGCTTCTCAGCTAAAAAAAAGGATCTCTCTTTCCCAGTCTGTCTTCGATTGCCTCGTTAACTGTGAAACCCATCGCTTTTCCGATTTTATGGTTCTCCCAGTATAATCAGACAGTCGGTCACACAAGTATTCGAACACCGGTACCCTATCAGAAAATGACAAGATGGCGTTTTTTTTCTCTTTCTCTCTGTGTGTCGTGTTATTCCATCCTAGGTTTTCTTCTCCCCCCCCATCTTGGAAAAAACTGGAAAAAATTGGTCACGATCTCTTTTTGAATGGGGAGATGCCGTTTTGAGAAAAAGCTGACGACCCTATCTTGGAGAATGAACATGACCGCTCTACACACCCTTTCACTCTCTCTCTCTCTCTCTCTTTGAATTGGGAAGCCATTTTGGGAAAAGCGGACCCTCTTCTTCTGATCTTGGAGAACTGGAAATGAACGCTCTACACGATCTCTCTTTCAATTCAGAAGGTATTTTGGGACCTTCTAATGTTGGAAAACTGAAATGGACGCTCTACGCTTTCTCTCTCTCTCTCTCTCTCTTTCTCTGAAATGGGTAGCCATTTGAAAACTCCCTAACTTTGGAAAAAACAGAAATGAACGCTCTACACTATCTCTCTTTGAAAATGGGGGCTGTCATTTTGAGACCTCCCTCCCCTAAACTTGGAAAAAAAACTGAAATGAACGCTCTACACTTTCTCTCTTTGGACATGGGTAGCCCTTTGGGGACCCTCTCCTCTTGGTAGGAAAAAAAAAGAACTGAAGTGAAGGCTCTACACAATCTCTCTTGGAATGGGATCCATATTTCGGGAAACGTGGATCACCTCATGCTGGAAAACTGAAGTGAACCACCAAGATTGGACTCTATATAATATTTTTTTTAAATTGACATCATGACCCTCCTCCAATTTGTTATTAAAAAAGTTTTTTTTGTTTTGGTTTTTATCCCATTTCCGATGTGATTTCAGAAATGCAATTCCATAACAGTTCAATTTCATTCGAGGTTAAATGATCTAAACAGTCTTTGACCCACTCATCCGTATGATTATTTTCTTCTCCTTCCTGTTGCACCAAATTTTGTAAGTCCATATAATCATTCCATACGGGAAGGGCTGGATCCTCACAAGGCTGTCTTGAAACACTTGGAGTCTCTTTGGGATGAGTGGAGGGATCTAGGATGTCTGGACCCGGCTGCGATTCTACCTCCATGATTTCTGGACCCGTTGGAACTTGTTTACCCGGCTGAAATTCTGCCTCTACGATTTCTGGACCCGTTGGAACTTGTGAACCCGGCTGTGATTCTGCCTCCATGATTTCTGGACCCGTTGGAACTTGTGAACCCGGCTGACATTCTACCTCTACGATGTCGGGACTTTTTGAAGCTTGTGGACCCGTCTGACATTCTACCTCTACGATGTCGGGACAGGTTAGAGAAGAAGAAGAAGAAGAAGAGGTACTGGAAGAGGTTCTGTCTGTGAGGAGTCCGAAAGAGGTTGCCTGTTTGAACAAGTCGGGGAAGAAGAAGAAGAAGAAGCTTCTGGATTCTGAAGCGGATCTTGCACGCCAGGTAGGTTCCGGTAAGTCGACCGTTTTTAAGAGGTAATTTTTTTTCTTCCTCCTCATCTTCAATTGTGATGACTTCAATTTCATTCCGTTGACGGGTCGATTTTGTTTCGGGCCATGACGGTTTGGTCCAGCTCCTCTTATCATCTAAGGAAGGGATGGGTAAAGGTGGCGGAGGGTTTTCTTCTTCTTTTTCTTGAAACATCATCGGCGATTGGAAAGAAATCTCCTCTTTCAATTGTTTCCAAAGCGAGTACGAGCACCGATCGACGAGAAAGAGACTCTTCTGGGTTGTGACGATGAGATATTGCGTTTTCGGGGGAACGACATAGTTTTGAAAAGGTCTTAGAATATATTTATTATATTTCATCCTGTCGCTGACTTTAAAACTTCTTTCCTTCAGATTGGGGGACGATGATTCGTAATAGGCGAGAGGAGCGGCTGTGGTTTGAACAATATGAACTTCGTCCTCAGCCGTCGTTCTCACTCCAAACGTAAAATATCGTTTCGTGAGAAAAATATTCTTCCACCGAAAACTTGTGCGCGGATCCGTATATCGCCAGTCTGTTTGAATGGGCCGTCTCAAAGCTCGATCCATCCGATTCCAAGAGAAGGGAGATTCCTCTTTCGTTTGTTGCGATTCGAATAAATTTCTGTATATATTCTGAACGAGCAGGTTGGAGGATTCGACATCTTGGTTGAAAGAAACGATCGCTTGATGAGGTGGTAAATGCGGAATAAATGTCGCACAATGACACGCCAAAAAAATTTTCAAGTTGGAGATTTGCTTTAGCGTCTTCAAATCCTCCCCGTTAGAAATCCGTTGAGTTGGAAAAACATCTAATAGCGACATGGCTCCCAATGGAAAAGAAATGATCTCGCCCAGTACTCTCGCCTTTTTGTATATCTATATAGACACACACAGACACACATAGAGGCTCTATGACGTCCGTTTTATTTGTTTTTTTTTTGTTTCTCTCTCTCTCTTCTTTCCAAGAAATCTTATCTCCACATGACCTCTTTTTCTTTTCTTAAAAAGATGAATGTGCGTGGAAATGAGGAAGTGAAAGTAATAATTTAATAAATAAAAAATTATCCAACCATGACCTTCTTTTTTTTCAAAGTAACCCTTTCCAATCCAAGGACGTCCAGAGATAGAGGAAGCAGGGAGAGAGAAGGAGGGAAGGGAAGGTCACACTCTCTTTCTCTCTATAAATAAAAGGGGAGAGCCCCAAAGTCGTATTTTTGTCCAAGTGGATCATGAGGAGGCATCCCCAGCTCACTACGTGTATTCTTTTCAAATATAAATATGTTGATCTCTCCTTTTATATCATCCAAGGAGTCGTTTACCTGAAAGCCTCCGATTTTTCAAAATGTGCGGGTTATCATACCGTGGGGAGTTATCAAAAGATGCGGGACGAATTTTTATCCGACGAAAACGTGTTGATGGCTCGTGACATTCCACCTTTGGATGCACAAATTTTGTTAATGAAACGAGCCAAATATTTTTACACGTCCCACTTTCTAACCGTCTCGCAAATGAATAGGATTATGGATCGTCTTGAGAAGACAAAAGGGATTCTGGTTCATTTTATTGAATGGTTGCACAAATGTCTGCACGAACCTCTCTCGATCGAGAAGACTGGGAAGAATACCTATTATATTCTTCTCGAGGATTCTCCTCCTTCGTCTCATCTTAAGGAGGCCACGACTTTTGAAGAAATCCTCGAGCAAGAAAAAATAGATTGGTGGAACAACTACCCCATCCCTCTCCCCGAGCATCAACAGGAGCCTGTTCAGAAGAAAAAGAAAAAACCTTTCCAAAAGCCTATCCTCATCCTCCTCGATAATGATGGGGATGAGGAGAAGCCTGTTCAGATTCCTCTCAGTTTGTCAAAACCCGTCGAGGATGAAAAACCTCTCCCTTTCTCAAGACCCCTTGAGGAAGAGAGACCCGTCGAGAAGGAGAGATCTCTCCCATTGTCAAACCTCCTCGAAGATGAAAAACCTCTCCCTTTCTCAAGACCCCTCGAGAAGGAGGGACCTCTTCCTTTATCAAACCACCTCGAAGATGAAAAACCTCTCCATTTATCAAGACCCCTCGAAAATGAGAGACCACTCGATTCGTCAAAACCCCTCGAGGATAAAGGAACCAAAACTTCTCTCTCTTTCGAAGAGGAGGGACCTCTCGATTTGTCAAGACCCCTCGAGGATAAGGGAACCAAAACTTCTCTCTCTTTCGAAGAGGAGGGACCTATCAATTTGTCAAGACCCCTCGAGAATAAGGGAACTGAAAATCCTCTCCCTTTCTCAAGACTTCTCGAGGAGGAGGAGGAGGAGAAGAGACCGCTCCATGTCTCAAGACAGGACCCCCCTCTATCTCTTGAGGATCCGAGGGAAACGATTCCTATTGAAAAACCATCTATCGACGATCCCCAGAAAAGGTCTTCGGAGGAGATTAGACTTCCATGCAGAAAACGAATCTGCCACAATCATAATAATAATAATAATAATAATAATAATATACCCCCTTCTCAACAACAGAATCCTACAACATTTGCAGATAAATGCATTCAAACCAATCCCTTTATAGTAACCCTTTTGATTGGAGAACCCGTGCATTAGCCTCGAAAAAAAAATGAGATTCTAGACTGTTTCTATGACCAGAATGTTAAGCCAATAGATAGGTCTAGCTCAGAATTTTTCTTTTGAAAAGAAAATAAATAAATAATCCAAAGACTATTCGTAAATATAAATGGTAAAGTCTCGAGTCGGCTGGAAAAAAATTTTCAGAGCTGAGAAAATTTTTCCAACTCAAAAAAAAAAAAAAAAAAAAAAAAAAAAAAAAAAAAACTTTTTGTTAATTTTTATCATGTCTTAGACATGATAAAAATTAACGACCCCCTTCCCTTTTCGTCTGGGAATGTTGTTTCACTCTTTTGAAAAACAAATCGTGATTCATTCATGGAATGATTGCCATTAGCGAAAGGATGAGTCATGGTCTATTTTCAGAAAGGGTGAGACATCCTTCCCAGACAAAAAGGGAGGGTCATTAATTTTTATCATGTCTAAGACATGATAAAAATTAACCAAAAGATTTTTTTTTCATTAGAGAATTTTATTTCAGCTCTGAGAATTTTTTTTTCTCCCAGCCGATTCGTGACTTTACCCATTTGTTTTTAAGAATGATTTCTCCCTGATCTATTATTTCAAAATTCCAAGTTTCGCTTCAGAACCATCTGTGCTGTTGAAGAAGTAACATGATATATGTATTTTTTTAATGAGTTCTGTCAAGATTGAATTGTGCAGGATCGACCTTGCGAATTTCTTCTCTGTGTCTTTAAATAATAATGATACCGAACCGCTTTTTGTAGAGCGCAATGGAAAAAACCTTTTGTATGGTTAGGACAATTCATGTGTTCGATCCCATTGTATTTGAGAATCTCTTGCGTCGATCCCGAAATGCAATAAATGGATCTTTGCAACCATTTCTCTAAAAACCGCCGTTTCATTTCTCCTCGCACCCAAATCATGGAAAAGGGTTCCGTCAACATCGTTAACACCCATGGAAAATAACTGTACGGAATTTCTACTTCGTACCACGACAAGCCGTGATAATAATCACTCGCCCACACAGCGGTTCGTTTTTCTTTCTCGGTGAGCATTTGCCATGGAAACGGGGGTTTAAAAACAAATACCCCTCGAGAAGTACCGTCCAATGTGACGTAAGCCAATTCTTTCACAATAAAGGCTCCTTGAGAATCGTAGAAACCTTCAAAGTCGAGCACGAGTTCCATGTTTTTTATTTCTTTTTCTTTCCAAGGTGACCTTTATTATTATTATGATGGATGTGTACTGAGATACGCACGATATTATTCAAAAAAACAAATATATATACGAATGTGACCTTTCCCAGAATTCATACGACCTGTCACGTGCAACCTTCTCTCTATATATATAAAAGAAGTATTTTTTTTGTTTTTTTCCCTAAAGCGTAGGGAGATCGGATCAGTAGTTTTTCCCTTTTCATCGTCGAAAAATATTGGGAGAAAAAAATCTTTCTCAGCTCTCTCAGAAAAATTTTCAACCTTAAAAAAAAAAAAAAAAAAAAAAAAACTTTTTGTTAATTTTTATCATGTCCTAGACATGATAAAAATTAACTCTACCCCCCTTTTGTCTGGGAATGTTGGCTCACACTTTTTAAAAATAGACATCACTCCTCCTTTCCTAAAGAATAGAATTCCAAGAATGGGTTCTGGTCTATTTTTAGAAACGGTGAGACCCTATTACCAGACAAAAGGCGGGTAGAGTTAATTTTTATCATGTCTAAAGTTCAGGGTCCATCCATCTTCTTATGTGAAACGGTGACCCTGACGAGATAGAGATAAACAAGTCCTGTGAGTTGTTTTGTAATCTTGACGCGATCCAAGAAAGACTTTTTATTTTTTTTTTTTTTTGAAATAGGCGGGGGGAGAGAGAAAATGTTCTCACGACCCTCAGATATCTTTTCATAAATATATTTTTTATCAAAGTGTTTCTTTCATTCCGATCCTTTTAAGAGGTTGGAATGACCCTGACATTTAGATGGGGTCGCGATCCCGACAGATGTCGCGCGAGTATAAAAGTGTGTATCCTCCGCGAGATTTCTTCAGAGAACAGAAGAAGACGTGAACTGAGCTGGTAAGTCCCTTTGGTCCTATGTATATGGTTTAATCATAACTTCATTTAAAAAGACCTTTGAAACTTTGAAACTTCTTAACCCTTTGAAAAGAAAAATGTCTCTTTCAAGACGACGACTCTAAAACGTTTTATTGTTTTTTTTCTTCCCTTTCTAGATCTTCCCTGTTATACATATATACCTTTTCGATTCTCTTTTTTGCTCCTGTTTGTGGGAGACATCACCGTATTCATCGCCATGGCGTGTTCAGAAAACTTTATCGTGCTCGATCTAGAGGGTTTCCAGTCCTACAACCACAAGAAGGGTGAATTTACCTACGTTTTAAAAAAATTGGGCTATGCGACAAAAGATTTTTTGACCGTGGGATCGTTGACGTTTGCTCCTCCTCACCCCTTCCACCAACTGAGTGAAAAAAACCAAAAGACGAATGCCTGGCTGACGAGAAACCGGCACGGACTTCGTTGGAACGAGGGTCATATTCCCTACAACCATTTAGGACGCATTCTCAATCGCTCACTCACAGCTTCTCCACGATTTATGTGGTGGGATGCCAGAAAGCTAAATTCTTTGCTAAAGCCTTGGATTATCAAAAACCCGTGACGGAAATTTATGTGCCAGATGGAATCATTTGGAAGTATCGGGAAAAATGTGCCCGACATCATCAAAGGAGGAAATATTTCCATTGTGCCGAAAACAAAGTGCGCAACTATCGATGGCATATTATGGAAGGAGATTTTCATATCAATCACGTCTATCCAGACGGAACGGAGAAAGAGGAGAGGATTCAGGAGGAAGCAGACAATCCTCTGCAAGCTTTTGATAAGGCCTACGATCAGTTAGAGAAGGATCCGTCCCCAAAAGCGTACGATAACCTCATGCAGAAATGGGATAATCTGTCCTGTTTCCAAGTGATGGAACATCCGGATGAGCATACGCCTTTCCACTTGATGGGCTCTTCTACTTCTTCTTCTTTGTCGTCAACTTCCTCCAATAACTCGAGGAAGACGGAGGGTTGGGGAGACATACCTGAAAATATTCCCCATTACGATCCAGCAGCCTGTTGGGACGAACCTTCCAAAGAATCTCATGAGACCCCCAAAATATCTTCAGAGGATCCAAAGACAAAATCCACTGAGTGTTGGGACAATGAACGGACGACTCATGCTCCAAAATCCACTAAGACTATGTCCACTGAATGTTGGGACAATGAACAGACGAATCATGCTCCAAAATCTACTGAGACTATGTCCACTGAATGTTGGGACAATGAACTAACGACCCATGCTCCAAAATCTACTGAGACTATGTCCACTGAGTGTTGGGACGATGAAACCGAAAAGACGACAGATAATTGGGATGACCGTTCTCAAAAGTATTTGAATTGATATATACATAAACTCAGGAGAAAAAAAATAAAGAAAAGATTTTTTAGAAATAAGTAGGGAAAGGTTCTCCGCTTTCCCTATATTTATGGAAATGGACTGAGAAGAGAGAGAGACGAATCAGGAGACCAAAAAAAATGGGTCTTGGAAGGAATGAGTGCAAATGCATTCGATTCCTTCCGAGACCCATTTTTTTTTGGGTCCCTCTCTCATCCAATCTTGGAAAAGAACTTTGTCCTATTTTTCTAGGTCCATTCAAAAAGAAATGAATCTATCCATACATTTTCTTAAAAGAAAAAAAAACAAAAAGATCCTTTACCTCTTGACGGTCCAAAGTCGAGAATCTTGGAAAAAGTCATCCACTCTCCATCCAGTCAAGCTTCTCTGCAGAAAATCTAGTAGGTGCATCTGCATTCTTGAACACATGGCAGTTATTATTGGACGCGAAACGTCTAATGCTGAAATAGTTAACAGTGATCCCATTCTTAAAGAAACGGGGATGTTTTATTCATCCAGTCGAGTGCGGAAAAATTTCTGAGAGCCGGAGAAAAATTTCTCTAGCTGAAAAAAAAAAAAAAAAAAAAAAAAAAAAAAACCCTTTTAGTCTGAAAATTGATGTCTTCAATTTTTCAAAAATTGAAGACATCAATTTTCAAATTTTCAGTCTAAAAAGGGGGATAATTTATTTTTCAGAAACTTTTCCCAGCCGACTCGATGTGAATAAAACTTTACTGTTTGTTAAGAATGTTATTTAATGGATCGATTTCAACCTATCGAGTTTCGCTTGAGTTCCGGCCGTGCTGTGGGCCCACCTGGATACAAGTTTTCCCCTTTTGGAATAGAATAAAACTTTACTGTTTTTTAAGAATGTTATTTAATTCATCGATTTCAACCTATCGAGTTTCGCTTGACTTCCGGCCGTGCTGTGGGCCCACCCGGATACAAGTTTTCCCCTTTTGGAATAGAATTTCCCTCAAGGTAGGCTACTTTTCCTCTTTTCGCATTTTTCATGTCATTTCATTTGTATTACAATATACTGAATACGGGCGTTCGAACTGATTTCTAGGCTATTTCTATACAAATGGAGCTCGATCCAAGAAAGAAATGATGTCTTTTTTTTATTTTGTGGACTGCCAATTTGTATTGGAATATACCGAAAACGGGTGTTTGAGTCGGTTTTCAGTATATTTCAATACAAATAGAGCTCGATCCAAGAAAGAAATGATGTCTTTTTTTATTTTGTGGACTGCCAATTTGTATTGGAATATACTGAAAACGGGTGTTTGAGTCGGTTTTCAGTATATTTCAATACAAATAGAGCTCGATCCAAGAAAGAAACGATGTCTTTTTTTTTTTATTTTGTGGACTGCCAATTTGTATTGGAATATACTGAAAACGGGTGTTTGAGTCGGTTTTCAGTATATTTCAATACAAATAGAGCTCGATCCAAGAAAGAAATGATGTCTTTTTTTTTATTTTGTGGACTGCCAATTTGTATTGGAATATACTGAAAACGGGTGTTTGAGTCGGATTTCAGTATATTTCAATACAAATAGAGCTCGATCCAAGAAAGAAATGATGTCTTTTTTTTATTTTATGGACTGCCAATTTGTATTGGAATATACTGAAAACGGGCGTTCAGGTCGGTTTTCAGTATATTTCAATACAAATAGAGCTCGATCCAAGAATGAAATGATGTCTTTTTTTATTTTGTGGACTGCCAATTTTGTATTGGAATATACTGAAAACGGGCATTCACATCGGTTTTCAGTATATTTCAATACAAATGGAGCTCCATCCAAGAAAAAAATGATGTCTTTTTTTTATGTTGTGGACAGCCAATTTTGTATTGGAGTATACTGAAAACGGGCGTTCCAGTTGGTTTTCAGTATATTCTAATACAAATGGAGCTCCATCCAAGAAAAAAATGATGTCTTCTTTTTATGTTGTGGACTGCCCTATTTTGTATTGGAATATACTGAAAACGGGTGTTTCAGTCGGTTTTCAGTATATTTCAATACAAATAGAGCTCGATCCCAGAAAGAAATGATGTCTTTTTTTTTTATTTTGTGGACTGCCAATTTGTATTGGAATATACTGAAAACGGGTGTTTGAGTCGGTTTTCAGTATATTCCAATACAAATAGAGCTCGATCCAAGAAAGAAATGATGTCTTTTTTTTATTTTATGGACTGCCAATTTGTACTGGAATATACTTAAAACGGGTGTTTGAGTCGGTTTTCAGTATATTTCAATACAAATAGAGCTCGATCCAAGAAAGAAATTATGTCTTTTTTTTATTTTATGGACTGCCAATTTGTATTGGAATATACTGAAAACAGGCGTTCACGTCGGTTTTCAGTATATTTCAATACAAATAGAGCTCGATCCAAGAAAGAAATGATGTCTTTTTTTTTATTTTGTGGACTGCCAATTTGTATTCGAATATACTGAAAACGGGTGTTTGAGTCGGTTTTCAGTATATTCCAATACAAATAGAGCTCGATCCAAGAAAAAAATGATGTCTTTTTTTTATTTTATGGACTGCCAATTTGTACTGGAATATACTTAAAACGGGTGTTTGAGTCGGTTTTCAGTATATTTCAATACAAATAGAGCTCGATCCAAGAAAGAAATGATGTCTTTTTTTTATTTTATGGACTGCCAATTTGTATTGAAATATACTGAAAACGGGCGTTCACGTCGGTTTTCAGTATATTTCAATACAAATAGAGCTCGATCCAAGAAAGAAATGTCTTTTTTTTTATTTTGTGGACTGCCAATTTGTATTGGAATATACTGAAAACGGGTGTTTGAGTCGGTTTTCAGTATATTTCAATACAAATAGAGCTCGATCCAAGAAAGAAATGATGTCTTTTTTTGTATTTTGTGGACTGCCAATTTGTATTGGAATATACTGAAAACGGGTGTTTGAGTCGGTTTTCAGTATATTTCAATACAAATAGAGCTCGGTCCAAGAAAGAAATGATGTCTTTTTTTTTATTTTGTGGACTGCCAATTTGTATTGGAATATACTGAAAACGGGTGTTTGAGTCGGTTTTCAGTATATTTCAATACAAATAGAGCTCGATCCAAGAAAGAAATGATGTCTTTTTTTTTATTTTGTGGACTGCCAATTTGTATTGGAATATACTGAAAACGGGTGTTTGAGTCGGATTTCAGTATATTTCAATACAAATAGAGCTCGATCCAAGAAAGAAATGATGTCTTTTTTTTTATTTTGTGGACTGCCAATTTGTATTGGAATATACTGAAAACGGGTGTTTGAGTCGGATTTCAGTATATTTCAATACAAATAGAGCTCGATCCAAGAAAGAAATGATGTCTTTTTTTTATTTTATGGACTGCCAATTTGTATTGGAATATACTGAAAAGGGGCGTTCACGTCGGTTTTCAGTATATTTCAATACAAATAGAGCTCGATCCAAGAATGAAATGATGTCTTTTTTTATTTTGTGGACTGCCAATTTTGTATTATTGGAGTATACTGAAAACGGGCGTTCGAGTTGGTTTTCAGTATATTCTAATACAAATGGAGCTCCATCCAAGAAAAAAATGATGTCTTCTTTTTATGTTGTGGACTGCCCTATTTTGTATTGGAATATACTGAAAACGGGCGTTCGAGTCGGTTTTCAGTATATTCTAGTACAAATGGAGCTCTATCCAAGAAAAAAATGATGTCTTTTTTTATGTTGTAGACAATCAATTTTGTATTGGAATATACTGAAAACGGGCGTTCGAGTCCTTTTTCCGACTATTTCTACACACATTCCACTATATTAAAATGACGTTATGGTTGAGTCCAAACAGAGTCGTCCCCGGACAGAGTCGTCTCCGGACAAAGTTGTCCCCTCTTTTCTTGGAATTCTATTCTTTAAAAGGATGAGTAATGGTCTATTTTTAGAAAGTGGGAGACAACATTCCCAGACAAAAGGGGGGGTGAGTTAAATTTTATCATGTCTAGAAGACATGATAAAAATTAACAAAAAGTTTTTTTTTTTTTTTTTCATATCAGAATTATTTTCTGAGCTCTGAGAAATTTTTCCTAGCCGATCCCATTTCGTTTTTTCGACTTTCACTTTCAACTCTTCACTTTTCCTATCCACTGTCGTTGGAATTGTGTTCACTGGAGGCTATTTCTTTTTTTGCAATCTCGCTTTTAGTTTTCTCTGAGATTCTTTAGAAATGACTATACAAATTTCACCATTCTATATAGAGATGATGTCCAAACAAAGTCGTCCCCGGACCATCTTGATGACCGAATATGTATAGAAATAGTCTGAAATTGGGCTTGAGGGCTGGTTTCAAGACGATTCATCTACAAATTCGGCCGCATCCAGAAAAACAAAAATACATAGTTTCTTTTTGGGTGGACAGGAGATGATAAATTTTATTTCTCTCTCTCCCAATATTGGAGGAGAGAGTGGCCCAAAAAAATCGGTTTCGGAAGGAATCGAATGCATCTTGAAATGCACTCATTCCTTCCAGACCCATTTTTTTGGTCTCCTGATTCATCACTCCAGTCTATGGTATAGGGAAAGCGGAGAACGTTTCCCCTTCTTTAAGCGACTGGAGACCATAATGCATCATCATCATCATCATCATCATCATCATCACCATCATTCTCTTTCTGATACTTCATCGTTATATTCCAGTTTGAGCAGCATTGGCTTTTGTGTTTTTTTTTTCGTTCTCAAGGCGAAACACTCGTCTGATAATGAACAAGAGCTCGCTGGCGATCCGTTTATATAGACGCCTCAAAGAGAGAGGGAGAGGGGAGAAGGAACAAGGTTGATGAATTCTAAAATAAAAAAAATGATAAAACATGAGTGTTTGTAAAGGTCATAGAGAGATGATTATAAAGTTGTTTTATTTTTTATTTCCTCAAAAGAAAAAACAAAAGGGTCCCATTCCATACGACATAACCTTTGAGAAGTGACGGGGTCATGTGTCTACAAAGTTGATAAACTCTAGAATAAAAAAAAAGCTTTCATCACGTAGCTCTCGAGAAGAAAATGACAGGGGTCTCTAGGAGAAGGTCATAGGTAGTATACAAAGGATGGTTGTTTTTTTCTTTCGTTCCTCTCAATCCCATGACCTTTGAAAAGGTGACGGGGTGTCCTTTAGGAAAAAAAAATAGAAGGTCATAGAGAGAGAGAGGTAGACAAAGTTGATTTTTTTTCTAGAAGTCAACCGTCACGTCACCCATCACGTGGTCTTCTCGTATATATAGAGAGCGAGTGGAAGACAGACTCTATTTCCCAGAGAGAGAGACTGCTGTGCGTATCCATATTTCTACTCAAGATGATGATCCGCGTCTTACATAATGAGTTTGTGAGCATTCGCTGTTATGTGGATGACGGAAGATTGTTTTGGAACGCTACGGACATTTTGCCTCTGATTCATACTTCCAGTAAAAGAACATGGGACATTCTCTCCGTGTTTTTCGACGAACACCACGTCTTCAGGAAAATAAAAGATCTTGAGAGTCTCGGCAAGTTCTCAAG
Organism: Stegodyphus dumicola; assembly: GCF_044657685.1. NCBI lineage: Eukaryota > Metazoa > Arthropoda > Arachnida > Araneae > Eresidae > Stegodyphus > Stegodyphus dumicola. The sequence continues at coordinate 144,891,229 of NC_140769.1, read as the reverse complement.
AGGGATATGTCCTCTCCAGCGAAGAAATGTTACATCTGCCGAAAATAATCCTAAAAATAATCAGCTTCTGGCCTGGGTGTATAGCATTTTAACTCAGCCGCTGGTTCGAGTTGTACCCAATCAACCCGTTTACCGACTGCTCTATCCGGGGGAGAAATTTCCCTTCATCACCCTCTTTAATCTGGGAGTGCGCTACATACCGCCTCATCCAGCATGACGGATTCTTCTACTTACTCTAAACAATATGCCAGCGCTTATTGCCAGACATACCCCCGTCAAGAAAAGGTCGTCGAGACTCAAACGGATCCTCTGGTGGTCTCTTTAAATGTCACTAAAGTTATCACCTTCTAAAAAAAACAACCACCACCACCCAAAAAAATTTGCTCCTCCTCCAAATTTTTTTTATCTTCTCGAAAGAAAAAAAAAGAAACTTTTCCATCTAGCCTCTTTCTTTCAATCCCTCTTAAGAGAGAGAGGGAGGAGAAAAGAAAGAGAGTTCTGAGGAGGCAAAAGAAATGGGTCTGGAAGGAAACGGGTGCATTGCGAGAAAAAGGGGGTCCTCTTTTCTTTTCTCGAAATGCACTCTTTACGTTCCAGACCCATTTTTTTTATCACTTCTTCAAACCAATCTTGGAAAGGGGGGGATACAATAAATTGTGCGTAAAGTCCATTTCGATCAAGACTGGATTTTGTTTTAGAAAAGAAAACATAATGTTATATATAGATAGCTAAATCTTTATCATGATGTTCTTTAAGAATTTCTTAGCCATTTGTCAAAGAAGGGGACTATAATTGAAGAATTTATGAATTTGGGAACATGTCACCCATGGCAAATCTAAAATCTTGGAAGTGGATACTGGAAAGCCCCGCTCTGATTATAATTCTGAGTTCTAGCATGGGACATTTTTTAGATCAATAAGCTAAACTATTTTTCTAGTCTCATATTCTCTCGTGACTAGGGTTTCAGATTTGGGTAGAGAGAGACACTATTCTGAACAGAAACGTGGAATGCTTTTAGCTTTTATAGAAAAGTGAAGAGTTGAAAGTGAAAGTGTAAAAACGAAATGGGATCGGCTAGGAAAAATTTCTCAGAGCTAAAAAAAAAAAAAAAAAAAAAAAAAAAAAAAACTTTTTGTTAATTTTTATCATGTCTTCTAGACATGATAAAAATTAACTCACCCCCCTTTTGTCTGGGAATGTTGTCTCCCACTTTCTAAAAATAGACCATGACTCATCCTTTTAAAGAATAGAATTCCAAGAAAAGACTGGATTCTGGTCTATTTTTAGAAACGGTGAGACAACATACCCAGACAAAAGGGGGGTGAGGTAATTTTTATCATGTCTAGAAGACATGATAAAAATTAACAAAAAGTTTTTTTTCTTTTTTTTTTTTTTTTTTTACATCTCAGAATTTATTTCTGAGCTCTGAAAATATTTTGCCAGCCGATCTCATTTCGTTTTCCGACTTTCAACTCTTCTCTTTTCTATAAAAGCATTCCACGTTTCAGAACACAGTGGGCTGTTCAAAAGGCAACACGCCTCCCTCTCTACCCTAATCGGGAATCCTGATCCAGGTGTTTCCCGCTTCATGCTACCTATCCTCACCCATTTCTAAAGAATCTTAGAGAAAACTAAAAGCGAGATTGCAAAAAAAGAAATAGCCTCCAGTGAACACAATTCCAACGACAGTGGATAGCTTTTTGTGGTCCTTCCAGATATATTACCGGTGACCCATAGGTTGTTCAGGGTCTACAGCACAGACTCAATGTTTCTAAAAATAGACCAGAAACCATTCTTTTCTTGGAATTCTATTCTTTAGAAAAGATGAGTCATGGTCTATTTTTAGAAACATTCCTAGACAGCAATCCTAGACAAAAGGGGATAGTTAATTGACAACATTCCTAGACAAAAATTAACAAAAAGTTTTTTTTTTTTTTGACTTGGAATCTTTTTCTCGGCTCTCAGAAATTTTTCCCAGCCGATCACAAACACTCATGTTTTATCATTTTTTTTATTCTAGAATTCATCAACCTTGTACCTCCTCCCCTCTCCCTCTCTCTTTGAGGAGTCTATATAAACGGATCGCCAGCGAGCTCTTGTTCATATCAGACAAGTGTTTTGCCTTGAGAACGGAAAAAAAAACACAAAAGCCATGCTGCTCAAACTGGAATATAACGATGACTATTACGTGCACGCGTATGTGGATCTAGGATTCCTGTACTGGAATGCAAAAGATATCTTGACTCTCTTGCCTACGAACGTCTCGCATACGACGAGTGTTCTCCAAGTCTTTTTTCCTAATCGACACCATTTTCTTCGACTAGGCGATTTGGACAACTACTCCAAAGAATGGGGTCAACCGAACCAGATTGTCCTCACTTCGAATGAAGCGGCCTTCGTCGCTTCGAAATCCCTGCATAACAAGTCGCTCTTCCCTTGGATGTGTAAAATATTCATGAGACCTCTGACGAGAATTGAGGAGGACGGGGAAACGTATATCACCCTCCGAGAGACTGTGCAAGACGAACAAGAAAGGAAAAAGAGTCCTCTCTTTTTCATCACTCAATTCGGGATCCATCATCTCCCCAAAATCATCCAGAGACATCAAGCCTTCGTTGAAAAGTATTAGAAAGAGGATGATGGTGATGATGATGATGATGCGATATGGTCTCCAGTCGCTTAAAGAAGGGGAAACGTTCTCCGCTTTCCCTATACCATAGACTGGAGAGTTGAATCAGGAGACGAAAAAATTGGGTCTTGGAAGGAATGAGTGCATTTCAAGATGCATTCGATTCCTTCCGAGACCCATTTTTTTGGGCCACTCTCTCCTCCAATCTTGGGAGAGGCAAATCTAAAATCTTGGAAGTGATTACTGGAAAGCCCCGCTCTGATTATAATTCTGAGTTCTAGCATGGGACATTTTTTAGATCAATAAGCTAAACTATTTTTCTAGTCTCATATTCTCTCGTGACCTGGGTTCCAGATTTGGGTAGAGAGAGACACTGTTCTGAACAGAAACGTGGAATGCTTTTATAGAAAAGTGAAGAGTTGAAAGTGAAAGTCGGAAAACGAAATGGGATCGGCTAGGAAAAATTTCTCAGAGCTCAGAAAAAAATTCTGAGATGTTAAAAAAAAAATTAAAATAAAAAACTTTTTGTTAATTTTTATCATGTCTTCTAGACATGATAAAAATTAACTCACCCCCCTTTTGTCTGGGAATGTTGTCTCCCACTTTCTAAAAATAGACCATTACTCATCCTTTTAAAGAATAGAATTCCAAGAAAAGACTGGGTTCTGGTCTATTTTTAGAAACGGTGAGACAACATACCCAGACAAAAGGGGGATGAGTTAACTTTTATCATGTCTAGAAGACATGATAAAAATTAACAAAAAGTATTTATAATATATATTATATAATATATATATTATATAATATATATATTATATATTTTTTCTTTTTTTCTGACTCAGAATTTTTTCTCGGCTCTCAGAAATTTTTCCCAGCCGATCCCATTTTGTTTTTTGACTTTCACTTTCAATTCTTCTCTTTTCTATAAAAGTATTCCACGTTTTTGTTCAGAATAATACGGGCTGTTGAAAAGGCAATATGTCTGGTCATCAAGATGGTTCGGGGACGACTTTGTTTGGACTCAACGATGACATCATTTCTATATAGATGGTGGAATTTGTATAGGAAGAGTTTAGAAACCGACTCGAACGCCTGTTTTCAGTATATTGCAATACAAATAGGGCTGTCCACACAATAAAAAAGACATAATTTTTTTCATAAATAGAGCTCCATTTGTATAGAAATAGTCTAGAAATTGACTCGAAAGGCCGTTTTCAGTATATTGCAATACAAATAGGAGGCACTCTCTCATCCAATCTTGGGAGAGAGAGATCCGGTTTCCATAGTCATCCTGTCCATTCAAAAAGACATTCTTTTTGTTTCTGAATGCAACCGAATGTATATAGGAATATATTAGAAAGCGCCCCCCCCTCCAAGCCCATTTTAAGTATATTTCTATACAAATTCGGTATAAAATTGTCCGGGGAAGACTTTGTCCGGAGACGACTCTGTCCGGGGACGACTCTGTTTGGTCTCAACCATGACGTCATTTTAATATAGTGGAATGTGTATCGAAATAGTCGGAAAAAGGACTCGAACGCCCATTTTCAGTATATTCCAATACAAAATAGGACAGTCCACAACATAAAAAAAAGACATCATTTTTTTCTTGGATGGAGCTCCATTTGTATTAGAATATACTGAAAACCGACGTGAACGCCCGTTTTCAGTATATTCCAATACAAAATTGGCTGTCCACAAAATAAAAAAAAGACATCATTTTTTTCTTGGATTGAGCTCCACTTGTATTGGAATATACTGAAAACCGACGTGAACACCCGTTTTCAGTATATTCCAATACAAAATTGGCAATCCACAAAATAAAAAAAAGACATCATTTTTTTCTTGGATCGAGCTCCACTTGTATTGGAATATACTGAAAACAGACTCAAACACCCGTTTTCAGCATATTCCAATACAAATTGGCAGTTCACAAAATAAAAAAAAGACATCATTTTTTTCTTGGATCGAGCTCTATTTGTATTGAAATATACTGAAAACCGACTCAAACACCCGTTTTCAGTATATTCCAATACAAAATTGGCAATCCACAAAATAAAAAAAAGACATCATTTCTTTCTTTGATCGAGCTCTATTTGTATTGAAATATACTGAAAACCGACTCAAACACCCGTTTTCAGTATATTCCAATACAAATTGGCAGTTCACAAAATAAAAAAAAGACATCATTTCTTTCTTGGATCGAGCTCCACTTGTATTGAAATATACTGAAAACCGACTCAAACGCCCGTTTTCAGTATATTCCAATACAAATTGGCAGTCCACAAAATAAAAAAAAAGACATCATTTCTTTCTTGGATCGAGCTCTATTTGTATTGAAATATACTGAAAACCGACTCAAATACCCGTTTTCAGTATATTCCAATACAAATTGGCAGTCCACAAAATAAAAAAAGACATCATTTCTTTCTTGGATCGAGCTCTATTTGTATTGAAATATACTGAAAACCGACTCAAACACCCGTTTTCAGTATATTCCATTACAAATTGGCAGTCCACAAGATAAAAAAAAGACATCATTTCTTTCTTGGATCGAGCTCTATTTGTATTGAAATATACTGAAAACCGATTCAAACGCCCGTTTTCAGTATATTCCAATACAAATTGGCAGTCCACAAAATAAAAAAAAAGATATCATTTCTTTCTTGGATCGAGCTCTATTTGTATTGAAATATACTGAAAACCGACTCAAACACCCGTTTTCAGTATATTCCAATACAAATTGGGATTCCACAAAATAAAAAAAAAGACATCATTTCTTTCTTGGATCGAGCTCTATTTGTATTGAAATATACTGAAAACCGACTCAAACACCCGTTTTCAGTATATTCCAATACAAATTGGCAGTCCACAAAATAAAAAAAAAGACATCATTTCTTTCTTGGATCGAGCTCTATTTGTATTGAAACATACTGAAAACCGAGTCAAACACCCGTTTTCAGTATATTCCAATACAAATTGGCAGTCCACAAAATAAAAAAAAGACATCATTTCTTTCTTGGATCGAGCTCTATTTGTATTGAAATATACTGAAAACCGACTCAAACACCCGTTTTCAGTATATTCCAATACAAATTGGCAGTCCACAAAATAAAAAAAAGACATCATTTCTTTCTTGGATCGAGCTCCATTTGTATAGAAATAGCCTAGAAATCAGTTCGAACGCCCGTATTCAGTATATTCTAATACAAATGAAATGACATGAAAAATGCAAAAAGAGGAAAAGTAGCCTACCTTGACGGAAATTCTATTCCAAAAGGGGAAAACTTGTATCCAGGTGGGCCCACAGCACGGCCGGAACTCAAGCGAAACTCGATAGGTTGAAATCGATCCATTAAATAACATTCTTAAAAACTAGTAAAGTTTTATTCTATTCCAAAAGGGGAAAACTTGTATCCAGGTTGGCCCACAGCACGGCCGGAACTCAAGCGAAACTCGATAGGTTGAAATCGATCCATTAAATAACATTCTTAACAAACTGTAAAGTTTTATTCACATCGAGTCGGCTGGGAAAAGTTTCTGAAAAATAAATTATCCCCCTTTTTAGTCTGAAAATTTGAAAATTGATGTCTTCAATTTTTGAAAAATTGAAGACATCAATTTTCAGACTAAAAGGTTTTTTTTTTTTTTTTTTTTTTTTTTTTTTTTTTTTTTTTTTTTCAGCTAGAGAAATTTTTCTCCGGGCCTCAGAAATTTTTCCGCACTCAACTGGATGAATAAAACATCCCCGTTTCTTTAAGAATGGGATCACTGTTAACTATTTCAGCATTAGACGTTTCGCGTCCAATAATAACTGCCGGGTGTTCAAGAATGCAGATGGACCTACTAGACTTTCTACAGACAAGCTTGACTGGATGGAGAGTGGATGACTTTTTCCAAGATTCTCGACTTTGGACCGTCAAGAGGTAAAGGATCTTTTTGTTTTTTTTTCTTTTAAGAAAAGTTATGGATAGATTCATTTCTTTTTGAATGGACCTAGAAAAATAGGACAAAGTTCTTTTCCAAGATTGGATGAGAGAGGGACCCAAAAAAATGGGTCTCGGAAGGAATCGAATGCATTTGCACTCATTCCTTCCAAGACCCATTTTTTTTGGTCTCCTGATTCGTCTCTCTCTCTTCTCAGTCCATTTCCATAAATATAGGGAAAGCGGAGAACCTTTCCCTACTTATTTCTAAAAAATCTTTTCTTTATTTTTTTTCTCATGAGTTTATGTATATATCAATTCAAATACTTTTGAGAACGGTCATCCCAATTCTCTGTCGTCTTTTCGGTTTCATCGTCCCAACACTCAGTGGACATAGTCTCAGTAGATTTTGGAGCATGGGTCGTTAGTTCATTGTCCCAACATTCAGTGGACATAGTCTCAGTAGATTTTGGAGCATGAGTCGTCTGTACATTGTCCCAACACTCAGTGGATTTTGTCTTTGGATCCTCTGAAGATATTTTGGGGGTCTCATGAGATTCTTTGGAAGGTTCGTCCCAACAGGCTGCTGGATCGTAATGGGGAATATTTTCAGGTATGTCTCCCCAACCCTCCGTCTTCCTCGAGTTATTGGAGGAAGTTGACGACAAAGAAGAAGAAGTAGAAGAGCCCATCAAGTGGAAAGGCGTATGCTCATCCGGATGTTCCATCACTTGGAAACAGGACAGATTATCCCATTTCTGGATGAGGTTATCGTACGCTTTTGGGGACGGATCCTTCTCTAACTGATCGTAGGCCTTATCAAAAGCTTGCAGTGGATTGTCTGCTTCCTCCTGAATCCTCTCCTCTTTCTCCGTTCCGTCTGGATAGACGTGATTGATATGAAAATCTCCTTCCATAATATGCCATCGATAGTTGCGCACTTTGTTTTCGGCACAATGGAAATATTTCCTCCTTTGATGATGTCGGGCACATTTTTCCCGATACTTCCAAATGATTCCATCTGGCACATAAATTTCCGTCACGGGTTTTTGATAATCCAAGGCTTTAGCAAAGAATTTAGCTTTCTGGCATCCCACCACATAAATCGTGGAGAAGCTGTGAGTGAGCGATTGAGAATGCGTCCTAAATGGTTGTAGGGAATATGACCCTCGTTCTAACGAAGTCCGTGCCGGTTTCTCGTCAGCCAGGCATTCGTCTTTTGGTTTTTTTCACTCAGTTGGTGGAAGGGGTGAGGAGGAGCAAACGTCAACGATCCCACGGTCAAAAAATCTTTTGTCGCATAGCCCAATTTTTTTAAAACGTAGGTAAATTCACCCTTCTTGTGGTTGTAGGACTGGAAACCCTCTAGATCGAGCACGATAAAGTTTTCTGAACACGCCATGGCGATGAATACGGTGATGTCTCCCACAAACAGGAGCAAAAAAGAGAATCGAAAAGGTATATATGTATAACAGGGAAGATCTAGAAAGGGAAGAAAAAAAACAATAAAACGTTTTAGAGTCGTCGTCTTGAAAGAGACATTTTTCTTTTCAAAGGGTTAAGAAGTTTCAAAGTTTCAAAGGTCTTTTTAAATGAAGTTATGTTTAAACCATATTCATAGGACAAAAGGGACTTACCAGCTCAGTTCACGTCTTCTTCTGTTCTCTGAAGAAATCTCGCGGAGGATACACACTTTTATACTCGCGCGACATCTGTCGGGATCGCGACCCCATCTAAATGTCAGGGTCATTCCAACCTCTTAAAAGGATCGGAATGAAAGAAACACTTTGATAAAAAATATATTTATGAAAAGGTATCTGAGGGTCGTGAGAACATTTTCTCTCTCCCCCCGCCTATTTCAAAAATAAAATAAAAAGTCTTTCTTGGATCGCGTCAAGATTACAAAACAACTCACAGGACTTGTTTATCTCTATCTCGTCAGGGTCACCGTTTCACATAAGAAGATGGATGGACCCTGAACTTTAGACATGATAAAAATTAACTCTACCCGCCTTTTGTCTGGTAATAGGGTCTCACCGTTTCTAAAAATAGACCAGATCCCATTCTTGGAATTCTATTCTTTAGGAAAGGAGGAGTGATGTTCTATTTTTAGAAAGTGTGAGACAACATTCCCAGACAAAAGTGGGGTAGAGTTAATTTTTATCATGTCTAAGACATGATGAAAATTAACAAAAAGTTTCTTTTTTTTTTTTTTTTTTTTTTTTTTTTAAGGTTGAAAATTTTTCTGAGAGAGCTGAGAAAGATTTTTTCCTCCCAATCTTTTTCGACGATGAAAAGGGAAAAACTACTGATCCGATCTCCCTACGCTTTAGGGAAAAAAACAAAAAAAATACTTATGAAATATTCATGTGTTGAAATTGGCTATTCAAATAAGTGACATTTTGTTTCTCATTGGAACTGTTCAACGGCGAGTCCACTCGTCTCATTCTTTGGGGTAGGGGATGAAAGTACAGCGGTTTGTTGAAATCGATGATAGTTTCCTCTTTAGTCGGCGGAACTGTAAATCTATCCCGTCTTAACTCTTCTAATCTCTTTGAAAGTATTTCCACTTGCTCTGCTAAGGTTTCCTCGGTACTCATGATCTCTCTTAGTTTAGGGAAGTCTTGACGTATTGGCTAGAGAACAGAGGGTCTTTTTCTCTCTATACATATATCATGTGGGAGCGTGTGATTTATAAATCCTTGTGAAATCTTTCTACGTCTTGTGTAACTTGGAAGATTCGTCTTGTGTAACTTGGAAAATTCGTCTTCTTCTCGTCGATTGGGCTGGAGTTATGGAAAAGAAATGGGATTGGAAAAAATCAACACATTACGAAAAAAAGGAACTTTTTTTTTCTATTTTTTTCTCTAGGGATTTACATACCATTTCATTCATGAACATTCAAGGGTTCTCTCCAAGACCAAATTTTAGAAGAGGACCACAAAGAGTACACTTGAGGATCCTCTTTCAGGTCTAGGTGAGATAAGGGTTGAGACCAATATTCTTGGGTCTCTAAAGCATCCCAACTTAGACATTTATTATTATTATTAGAAAGTTCATCCTCCTCCTCCTCATCGTCGCACGAGTTCTCCTGGGGAGATTCTTCCGCCTCCTCTTCGTCTTCGACAGCTTTGCTCTCGGAGGGGTAACAATGTAATTTCCAGAAAACGTAACTACCCTCCATCAAATGGTATCGAAAATTTCTCACCTTGTTCTCGGCACAATGAATCATCTTTTGGAAATATTGGTGTCGCGTGCATTTCGACTTGTTCCGCTACTCGGTTTTCCCTGGGATGTAAAACTCGTAAACGGATCGCTGGCAGAGCTTGCTGAAAAATTCGGCTTTATCGTATCCATTGACGTAGATCACCTCCACATTTTCGGTCAGTATTTTCAGGATCGTAGGAAGATGCTCGTAGGAAAGACGACCCTCGGTCCATTGAAGGCCGTGTCGGTTATTTGTAGTCTGGTTGACCACAGCTTGATTGCGGGACGATAAGTCATCGTAATGGACAGGAGGGAGAAAAATCAGGGATCCGCATAAGGTGAAATCGCAAGTGATGTAGCCCAGTTCTTTCAAGATGAAACATATATCTCCCGTCTTTGGATCATAACAGTGAAAGTATTCCATGTCCAGAACAATGTAGGAATCTTTGAGAGGTTTGGCACTCAAAATGTCCATCTTCTTCAATTGAGGAAAAAAAGAAAACAAAATTCTCTCTCTCTCTCGTTGTGTGTCCTGAAGGAAAAAATGGATAGCGTTCTCTCGCCGTCTCCTCTTTTATATATATAGAGAGAAGGTTGCACGTGACAGGTCGTATGAATTCTGGGAATGGTCACATTCGTATATATATTTGTTTTTTGAATAATATCGTGCGTATCTCAGTACACATCCATCATAATAATAATAAAGTTCACCTTGGAAAGAAAAAGAAATAAAAAACATGGAACTCGTGCTCGACTTTGAAGGTTTCTACGATTCTCAAGGATCCTTTATTGTGAAAGAATTGGCTTACGTCACATTGGACGGTACTTCTCGAGGGGTATTTGTTTTTAAACCCCCGTTTCCATGGCAAATGCTCACCGAGAAAGAAAAACGAACCGCTGTGTGGGCGAGTGATTATTATCACGGCTTGTCGTGGTACGAAGGAGAAATTCCGTACAGTTATTTTCCATGGGTGTTAACGATGTTGACGGAACCCTTTTCCATGATTTGGGTGCGAGGAGAAATGAAACGGCGGTTTTTAGAGAAATGGTTGCAAAGATCCATTTATTGCATTTCGGGATCGACGCAAGAGATTCTCAAATACAATGGGATCGAACACGTGAATTGTCCTAACCATACGAAAGGTTTTTTCCATTGCGCTCTACAAAAAGCGGTTCGGTATCATTATTATTTAAAGACACAGAGAAGAAATTCGCAAGGTCGATCCTGCACAATTCAATCTTGACAGAACTCATTAAAAAAAATACATATATCATGTTACTTCTTCAACAGCACAGATGGTTCTGAAGCGAAACTTGGAATTTTGAAATAATAGATCAGGGAGAAATCATTCTTAAAAACAAATGGGTAAAGTCTCGAATCGGCTGGGAGAAAAAAAAATTTCTCAGAGCTGAAATAAAATTCTCTAATGAAAAAAAAAAAAACTTTTGGTTAATTTTTCTCATGTCTTAGACATGATAAAAATTAATGACCCTCCCTTTTTGTCTGGGAAGGATGTCTCGCCCTTTCTAAAAATAGACCATGACTCATCCTTTCGCTAATGGCAATCATTCCATGAATGAATCACGATTTGTTTTTCAAAAGAGTGAGACAACATTCCCAGACGAAAAGGGAAGGGGGTCGTTAATTTTTATCATGTCTAAGACATGATAAAAATTAACAAAAGGTTTTTTTTTTTTTTTTTTTTTTTTTTTTGAGTTGGAAAAATTTTCTCAGCTCTGAAAATTTTTTTCCAGCCGACTCGAGACTTTACCATTTATATTTACGAATAGTCTTTGGATTATTTATTTATTTTCTTTTAAAAAGAAAAATTCTGAGCTAGACCTATCTATTGGCTTAACATTCTGGTCATAGAAACAGTCTAGAATCTCATTTTTTTTTTCGAGGCTAATGCACGCGTTCTCCAATCAAAAGGGTTACTATAAAGGGATTGGTTTGAATGCATTTATCTGCAAATGTTGTAGGATTCTGTTGTTGAGAAGGGGGTATATTATTATTATTATTATTATTATTATGATTGTGGCAGATTCGTTTTCTACATGGAAGTCTAATCTCCTCCGAAGACCTTTTCTGGGGATCGTCGATAGATGGTTTTTCAATAGGAATCGTTTCCCTCGGATCCTCAAGAGATAGAGGGGGGTCCTGTCTTGAGACATGGAGCGGTCTCTCCTCCTCCTCCTCCTCCTCGAGAAGTCTTGAGAAAGGGAGAGGATTTTCGGTTCCCTTATTCTCGAGGGGTCTTGACAAATTGAGAGGTCCCTCCTCTTCGAAAGAGAGAGAAGTTTTGGTTCCCTTATCCTCGAGGGGTCTTGACAAATTGAGAGGTCCCTCCTCTTCGAAAGAGAGAGAAGTTTTGGTTCCTTTATCCTCGAGGGGTTTTGACGAATCGAGTGGTCTCTCATTTTCGAGGGGTCTTGATAAATGGAGAGGTTTTTCATCTTCGAGGTGGTTTGATAAAGGAAGAGGTCCCTCCTTCTCGAGGGGTCTTGAGAAAGGGAGAGGATTTTCATCTTCGAGGAGGTTTGACAATGGGAGAGATCTCTCATTCTCGAGGGGTCTCTCTTCCTCAAGGGGTCTTGAGAAAGGGAGAGGTTTTTCATCCTCGACGGGTTTTGACAAACTGAGAGGAATCTGAACAGGCTTCTCCTCATCCCCATCATTATCGAGGAGGATGAGGATAGGCTTTTGGAAAGGTTTATTTCTTTTTCTTCTGAACAGGCTCCTCTTGATGCTCGGGGAGATTGATGGGGTAGTTGTTCCACCATTCTATTTTTTCTTGCTCGAGGATTTTTTCAAAAGTCGTGGCCTCCTTAAGATGAGACGAAGGAGGAGAATCCTCGAGAAGAATATAATAGGTATTCTTCCCAGTCTTCTCGATCTAGAGAGGTTCGTGCAGACATTTGTGCAACCATTCACTAAAATGAACCAGAATCCCTTTTGTCTTCTCAAGACGATCCATAATCCTATTCATTTGCGAGACGGTTAGAAAGTGGGACGTGTAAAAATATTTGGCTCGTTTCATTAACAAAATTTGTGCATCCAAAAGTGGAATGTAACGAGCCATCAACACGTTTTCGTCGGATAAAAATTCGTCCCGCATCTTTTGATAACTCCCCACGGTATGATAACCCGCACATTTTGAAAAATCGGAGGCTTTCAAGTAAACGACTCCTTGGATGATATAAAAGGAAAGATCAACATATTTATATTTGAAAGGAATACACCTATTGAGCTGGGGATGCCTCCTCATGATCCACTTGGACAAAAATACGACTTTGGGGCTCTCCCCTTTTATTTATAGAGAGAAATAGAGTGTGACCTTCCCTACCCTCTTCCTCCTCTCTCCCTGCTTCCTCTATCTCTGGACGTCCTTGGATTGGAAAGGGTGACTTTGAAAAAAAAAAAGAAGGTCATGGTTGGATAATTTTTTGTTTATTAAATTATTACTTTCACTTCCTCATTCCCACACACATTCATCTTTTAAGAAAAGAAAAAGAGGTCATGGAGATAAGATTTCTTGGAAAGAAGAGAGAGAGAAACAAAAAAAAACAAATAAAACGGCCGTCATAGAGCCTCTATGTGTGTCTGTGTGTGACTATATAGATATATAAAAAGACGAGAATACTGGGCGAGATCATTTCTTTTACATTGGGAGCCATGTCGCTATTAGACGTTTTTCCAACTCAACGGATTTCGAACGGGGAGGATTTGAAGACGCTAAAGCAAATCTCCAACTTGAAAATTTTTTTGGCGTGTCATTGTGCGACATTTATTCCGCATTTACCACCTCATCAAGCGATCGTTTCTTTCAACCAAGATGTCGAATCCTCCAACCTGCTCGTTCAGAATATATACAGAAATGTATTCGAATCGCAACAAACGAAAGAGGAATCTCCCTTCTCTTGGAATCGGATGGATCGAGCTTTGAGACGGCCCATTCAAACAGACCGGCGATATACGGATCCGCGCACGAGTTTTCGGTGGAAGAATATTTTTCTCACGAAACGATATTTTACGTTTGGAGTGAGAACGACGGCTGAGGACGAAGTTCATATTGTTCAAACCCCAGCCGCTCCTCTCGCCTATTACGAATCATCGTCCCCCAATCTGAAGGAAAGAAGTTTTAAAGTCAACGACAGGATGAAATATAATAAATATATTCTAAGACCTTTTCAAAACTATGTCGTTCCCCCGAAAACGCAATATCTCATCGTCACAACCCAGAAGAGTCTCTTTCTCGTCGATCGGTGCTCGTACTCGCTTTGGAAACAATTGAAAGAGGAGATTTCTTTCCAATCGCCGATGATGTTTCAAGAAAAAGAAGAAGAAAACCCTCCGCCACCTTTAACCATCCCTTCCTTAGATGATAAGAGGAGCTGGACCAAACCGTTATTTCCCGAAACAAAATCGACCCGGCAACGGAATGAAATTGAAGTCATCACGATTGAAGATGAGGAGGAAGAAAAAAAATTACCTCTTAAAAAACGGTCGACTTACCGGAACCTACCTGGCGGGCAAGATCCGCTTCAGAATCCAGAAGCTTCTCCTTCTTCTTCTTCTTCCCCGACTTGTTCAAACAGGCAACCTCTTTCGGACTCCTCACAGACAGAACCTCTTCCAGTATCCTCTTCTTCTTCTTCTCTAACCTGTCCCGACATCGTAGAGGTAGAATGTCAGACGGGTCCACAAGCTTCAAAAAGTCCCGACATCGTAGAGGTAGAATGTCAGCCGGGTTCACAAGTTCCAACGGGTCCAGAAATCATGGAGGCAGAATCACAGCCGGGTTCACAAGTTCCAACGGGTCCAGAAATCGTAGAGGCAGAATTTCAGCCGGGTAAACAAGTTCCAACGGGTCCAGAAATCGTGGAGGTAGAATCGCAGCCGGGTCCAGACATCCTAGATCCCTCCACTCATCGCAAAGAGACTCCAAGTGTTTCAAGACAGCCTTGTGAGGATCCAGCCCTTCCCGTATGGAATGATTATATGGACTTACAAAATTTGGTGCAACAGGAAGGAGAAGAAAATAATCATACGGATGGGTGGGTCAAAGACTGTTTAGATCATTTAACCTCGAATGAAATTGAACTGTTATGGAATTGCATTTCTGAAATCACATCGGAAATGGGATAAAAACCAAAACAAAAAAAAACTCTTTTAATAACAAATTGGAGGAGGGTCATGATGTCAATTAAAAAAAATATTATATAGAGTCCAATCTTGGTGGTTCACTTCAGTTTTCCAGCATGAGGTGATCCACGTTTCCCGAAATATGGATCCCATTCCAAGAGAGATTGTGTAGAGCCTTCACTTCAGTTCTTTTTTTTTCCTACCAAGAGGAGAGGGTCCCCAAAGGGCTACCCATGTCCAAAGAGAGAAAGTGTAGAGCGTTCATTTCAGTTTTTTTTCCAAGTTTAGGGGAGGGAGGTCTCAAAATGACACCCCCCCATTTTCAAAGAGAGATAGTGTAGAGCGTTCATTTCTGTTTTTTCCAAAGTTAGGGAGTTTTCAAATGGCTACCCATTTCAGAGAAAGAGAGAGAGAGAGAGAAAGCGTAGAGCGTCCATTTCAGTTTTCCAACATTAGAAGGTCCCAAAATACCTTCTGAATTCAAAGAGAGATCGTGTAGAGCGTTCATTTCCAGTTCTCCAAGATCAGAAGAAGAGGGTCCGCTTTTCCCAAAATGGCTTCCCAATTCAAAGAGAGAGAGAGAGAGTGAAAGGGTGTGTAGAGCGGTCATGTTCATTCTCCAAGATAGGGTCGTCAGCTTTTTCTCAAAATGGCATCTCCCCATTCAAAAAGAGATCGTGACCAATTTTTTCCAGTTTTTTCCAAGATGGGGGGGAGAAGAAAACCTAGGATGGAATAACACGACACACAGAGAGAAAGATAAAAAAAAACGCCATCTTGTCATTTTCTGATAGGGTACCGGTGTTCGAATACTTTTGTGACCGACTGTACTTGATGGTGATGATGTCGTGTCTATGACAAAGTGCAATTATATAGCTCCGAAGCTGTCAAAGACAGCTTTTGCAACCTCGGCAGCTCTATCAGTATAAAGTAGGTTCACTGCGTCTTCAATGCCGATGTCAAACAGTCTGGCCTGGATTGCTGGGCAGCTGAAGATGTGATGGCGAGACAGTGGGATGTCATCTGGGCAATGAGGACAAATGTTGGTGTAACTACGCTGTTCGTCTGCAGAAATCCTCATCCCTTTTAAGTGATTTGTCTTAAGTCTGGTTATGATAGTCGATATGGCTCTGTCACAGTTCAATTCCGGGATGGAGTTTCCTTTAACTTGACCGATTAGTCTTTTTGGCTGGGAACTGCATTGACATCAACGAGGGTTAGGCAGTTGGATGGCCGAGGAGAATCACGGGATGGCTTTGCAAGGTCATCGGCCTTCTCATTACCAAAAATATTTACCTGAGCCGGTATCCATTGTAAGATGCAGGATGTTTGGGCAGCAATGATTTTGTTTGTGAGCTCAATGATCTGATGACTGAGTTGACATTTGCCCTTCTGGATTGCTTGCAATGCTGATCTGCAGTCAGAGAAGATGATGATGCCCTTGGAACTCTGGTCTTCTTTGGAGAAATAAATCTCCAGAGCACTTTTGATGGCGACGAGCTCACATGTATAGTTGGAGGCAATTTTCCCAACAGGAATACTGTGGCATTTCTGCACTCCGTCTGGTCCGATGAAAAAGACTCCCTCGCCTCCTCTGTTCAGATTGGAGTCGGAAGAGCTTTTTGTGTAGGCGATCGTCAGATCTTGAGTTAAGGTCATGAGTTCCTCAATGGTATGGTCACCCTTTTCTTTGATTCTTGCGGTGGGATCTTTCTTGGTTCAAGGCTGTAAGAGATTTAAATAAACTTTTGTTTGGGGGAGAGGGCACAGAATGTTGTAAGGCTCTTTGGAAATTTTGAGTCTCATATTTGAGGTTGATGTCATTTCTGATATCTTGGTCATGTTGGATGGTTGAGGATCTCTTAAGCCTGCAGTTGTCACTCCATGCCCTGAAGGTTCTACTTGAGATGTGATGTTCAGCAAGGGTTTGTATTTTGTTGGTAAATTTAATTGTTATTAATTTTCTTCTGCTCTCCAAGGGAGCGAGGCCGCATTCCATTTCAATTTTGATGTTATTCATTGATGAAACAGCTCCAGAAAGGATTTTAGAGGTTCTATAGTGAACAGCGTCGATCTTTCCTATAACAGTAGGCCTTGCCGATGCCCATATGGGTGCTGCGTATTCTAGAACAGGCCTAACGATGGAAGTGTAAGTATTCTTGAGGGTTTTTGGTCTTGATTCCCAAGAGGCACCACAAAGTCTTTTAAGGATGTTTAGCTTTTTCAGTGCCTTTATTGAATCATGTTCAAGGTGTTTAGAGAATCTCAACTCTGCATCTAGAGTCAGTCCGATACTTGGGATTAGAAGTTTGTTTGATTTCAGAACCTAATAGCTTTATAATAGGATGAAACGAGCTTCTATTTTTTCTATCTGTTGAGAAGACACAAAAGTTTGTTTTATCTGGCTTAATTTTAAGGTCTTTTGACCAGATTTCAATGCCTTCCATACAGATATTTAGAGCCTTTTGTGAGACTTCAAGATTTGAGTTGGTGTGCCAGATTGCAACATCATCGGCATAACAGGCAACTTTGATTTCTTTACTGATGTGGGGGTCAATCGTATTCATGTATAGAAGAAAAAGAAGAGGGCTAAGTGCGGAGCCCTGAGGAACTCCCGCCTGGGTATGGTGAATGGTGGAGAAACTGCCACTAACCCTGACTTTAAACTTTTTTCCCTTAGAAAATCATTAATCCAGATTAGAGCATTAGATGTAATGCCTGTATCGTGTAAAAAGTTGATCAATTTCTGCCTCCAGACTCTGTCGAAAGCAGCAGAAAGATCAAGAAGAACCATGGTGTTTTTCTTATGGGGTTTGTTTTGAAAACTATCAATAATCGATTGGCAAAGGTAGAAAAGCTGATCGATGGTGCTGTAATTGGCTCTATATGCAGTCTGATATGTTGTGGCTGCATATGGCTCTATATGCAGTCTGATATGATGTACAAAATGTTGTTCTCTGTGATCCAATTCATCAGCCTAGAGTGAATAATGCGTTCCATAAGTTTTCACGGAATGCAGGTGAGCGAGATAGGTTTGTAATTAGCGCAGTTATTTGTAGATTTTCCAGGTTTTAGGATGGGAATAATTACAGAGTTCTTCCAGGATTTGGGTAACTTACCAGAGCGCCATGAGATATTAAAGATATTCAGCAAGTGTCTTTTGGCATATTCACCAAAATGTGTGATCATTTGTCCGAAAATGAGGTCTGGTCCGGGGGATTTCTTTTGATCCAGGCTATTTATTGCAGATTCAAGTTCCTCAGGATCAAAGTCAGATGTGAAGATGCTGTTGTCGGTCGTTTTCCTGCTTCTTTTAATAACAGATAGGTATTTTTTATTAACTTTTTTGCCTCCTGTCGTATACTGCAGTTTGCTCAAAGCTTCGTAGTGCTTAGCAAGTAAGTTTGCTATTTCTTTGTTTGTTCTGGCATTTGAGCCGTGTATGGTGATCACATTCGACTGAGGTTCTGCCTGTATGTTAGCTGCTGGACTGCTTGAGTTGTTTAGAGCTGCTTAATCAAGTTTGAATATTGGAACGTTCCTTTTCTTGGGTCAAGTTTTTCGCACAGCTCTGTCACTTCTCTTGTTTGCTAGCTGAGATGGCATCTTCCACCTTTTGACTTACTTCTATAAATTTACGTCTTATCTCCTCACTGTTGTTGCTTTGGAGTTCTTTACTTGTTTGGTCTCTTTCTTTTATAAGCGCCTCAATGTTATAATCCTTCCAAAATGGAATCCAGTCGTCCTTACGCTTTCCTCTAGGGATGTGATGTTTTGCTGCGATTTGGATGCGGCTAGTAAACATAGAGAGAAGTTCCTCAAGGTTACTACAGACTATTGGTTCAGAGCATAGGTTCTCAAGTTCTCGGGTAAACCCAGGCCAGTCTGCTTTACGGAAGTTCCATGAGTGCTTGGATTGCGATGGATGTTCTCGGTCTATTGAGAAAGTTGTAAGAACTGTGTAATGGTCACTGATGGCAGAATCTAGGACTCTCCAGTTTGTTCTGTCTGCTGAAAGGTGGCTAATGGCGGTGTTGTCAAGTGCAGCCGCTGTTCCATTTGTTCTAGAGATGTAGGTATTTTTTCCTGTGTTGAGGATGGTTAAGTTCAAGTCGTCTGCTAGGTCCTCAACTTGGGTTCCTTTAAAATCCTGCAGATTACTGCCCCAAGAGGGGCCTCTTGGCATTGAAGTCTCCCATTATGATGTCTCTGAGTTTGGAGGTGCCAGATCTTGAAGGAGGTCTGTTTCAATAGGAGAATTGTTGGGATGGTAAACATTAATCACGGTGATAGTGTGCTCCGGAAGAAGGACATTTACTGCTTGAGCCTCCGTGCTGGTATCTGACAGGAAAGTTGAAAGGACTTCTACGTATTTCATTTCTGGTGTCTTTACAAGAAAAGCTATTCCTCCTCCGTTGCTGTTTGGCCTGTCCTTTCTCATTGTTGTGTACCCCTTAATTTTTAGACTAAGTTTTTAATACTTATATATGTGAACAAACATTTTCTCTTATGAATCTAAATAAGTTAAAATTAAGAAATAAACTGACAGATCAACACTTGCAGTCTGTCTTCAGAATATCAGCAACTAACTTTCAACCAAATATATCAAAAATTGTTGATAAAATTCAGTCTCAACCATCACACTAATGTATTCAACTATGGCTAACTTGTACACATTTTTATTAAAATATTTGTATACAAGTATTAAATTATGCACAAGCATAAACTGTATTTTGTTTTCAAGCTGAACTGGGTGTTTTGGCCTCAGCAGCACATGCAAGGGAAAAGGAAAACCCATCTCTCTTTGCTTACATACATACATAATGGTCTCCAAATCAATTAAAATTTGATATGGTACCTGTCTGAATTGCAAATTAAGCGACTTATTGCATTGATCCCCCCAAAAACATTTCCATACGCTATTGACCCTCGGCAATCAAGTCATTTCTGTTAGTGGCCCATCTGCCAAAAAGGTTGTACATCCCTACCTTAGTGTATTATAGTACTTGTATGTATTATATGTATTACATCAGCATCCAAAAACTTCTTAAAATTATCTGAATTAGAATCTGTATACTGGCATTGCCACCTAAATTCACAAAACAAGAATAAAAAATATCCTAATAAGCGCCGTTATCATCCGACCGTTCGATCATATACATTTCCTTCCTACAAACAGGGCACTTAATAATGGCTTTTAAGTAAACCTTCATTTACACACCAGTCAAGTAATGCTATTTTCCCCTTTCTTTCCAAATCGTACAGAAGTTTCAAATTAATGTTACCACATTCAGCCATTTAACCATCTAAACCACAAAACAAGCAATATACTTCTTAAACCAAAGCTCACACACAAACCCTTTACCGCAATCATGCAACCGATTACGTTAAAATAGGATTTCCATAACATTCAACTACTTAAATTCAACTACTAAGGCTACCATAAATGACACAACAACCTGGCGACAATTTCGCGATAATACAAGGGGTAACCTCTCTACTCTAACCATATTCATTATTGGGATATGTCTGAGTGTTGAGTATGAGATATATTTTCGGAGTTCTAGGAATTTTTTTTATTTCACTAATATTACAATGTAGTTTTTCACCATCATCCTCATTTAATTGAATACACTTATCCCAATAAAAAGCAAATTTTTTAAGCTATTCTTAAAAACCTTTTCAGCATATCCTCAAGCCATCAATTTATGGCATGGTTAAACTTAAATCGAGTACCGTATAAAGTTGTTTTTCAAATGTGGGAAAAGAATATGTCTCTCATACATTGAACAATTAAGTTTTCTTACCCTTTTCCCACAGAAAAAAAAGGAAATGATTGCTTTTTGCAACTTTCATGGTTGCACAAACAATGATACAAAAATGTGCCTGTGTGGCAGTCAAACAACTGAATCAGACTAAATAATATTACATGGGATAGCTGCATAAACATATTGTTGCGTTCTTTCTTTTCTGACGCTAGTTGTTACGTTATTTTCTTCCTTCGCATTCGTATGGGGTTTGTGTGGATTTGGAGTGAATAATGACGATACTTGATGAAGTATCAAAACACACTTTATTTAGCTAATATTAATCAGGACAGCTCCAAAGTCACTTTTTAGTCATCGAAGATCTACTAAACACTCACTGGAACAATCAGCGACACAGCCTTCAGGTTATCACGGTAGAGACAGCATCACTGCAAAGCACCAGAGTACAGCTCCCAACTCTGCTCGGTCGTTCTCGGAACTCCACGTACTCTCGAAACTCTCCATGCTACAACTTGCGATGCACTCGACGACACACAGAGCACGGCTCTCAACTCTTCAGTTCAGTCATTCCCGGAGCTCAACATGCTCTCTCGACGATGCACTAACCGTGATACACTACGAGACTCTTTCGGTGAACCCACTCGACATTCGCTGCCTGACTGTCAACTTGACTGACTCGCTAGACGAGACACCAACTCGATACTGACTATCTCGCACTTTACGAGGCACTCCCACTCGCCCTCTTGACGAGACACACACACACACTGACTGCAGACCAGCAGGGTTTATATAGCTTTCGGCTTGTGTTCGAGAACATTCTGGGCTAAACCGGTACGAATTCGTTCCAGAAGTTCTCCATCCGTCCATAGTATATCGCCTATTTTGTTGCCAAATGTGCCAACCCGACCTTCCCTTGCCATTTTATGGCAACCCTAAAACTGCTTTGTGGGGAAGCTATCCCGCCGGCGTATTTCCAAACCCTACCCCAATTTTCGATTTTTTGACGTCATGGTCAAATCGACTAGTTTCGCCTGGATGGTAATTCTTGAGCATGCGCTGAAGGGCGAGATGTAACATAAACAGAACTTTGGCTTGCGCTTGTAAACAATATTAAGTGTATTGTCCGAAAGTGTATTCGTTTATGTAATTGCATAATTAACTGTTTCTGTAATAAGAAAACTTCATTCAAGACTCAGATAACCGGCACTTGGCGCAATTTTTTCCGCCATCTTGAATCGGCGAAAATCGCCAAATCCTCGGAAGGATTTTTTTTACACCAAAAGGGAAATGACGTGAAAAGAGGCTTTACAAAATTTCCCTCTTGAGCCCGATATAAGGGAGAAACCCGTGCTAGGCGAAAATGCTAAAAAAGACAAGACAATGCAAAGAAAAATATCAGATTATTTTCCCAAAACTCAAAAAACGTTTCGTTTTTCAAAAACTTGAAAATTTTGTATTGAATTCCATTAAGTTTTTGTTTCATTGGTTTTTATTAAATACATGCATATATACATATCTATGTAAATAAAATGTACTCTAATAAGCTTAATTTTGTTGATATATATTTCTTTTCTCTTCAATATTTTTTAACACGAAAAAATATTTCAGTCCCCTCAGTTTTGTGTTAAATGATTTTCATTGTATATCTGTTGCACATAAATCCCTTTCTTAAATAAAATAACTATGAAATCTTAAAAAAGTACATAGTATGAAATTTATAATGGCAAACATTAAAAAATAGATGAAAGTAAATAAAATTTAAATTATAGAATGTACCTTATATTTTTTAATTACTTAAAACATGGAAGTTATTTGGCAGAGATTGTTGGATATAAAATTACTACTTCAAATTTTCAGATTACTATTGTTCATATTTAAAGTCTCAAAGTGCTATCTTAATCCACATAACAACCATTGTAAAAATATCCTTTTCCCTTTCTCCCTAGCTTAGTGAAGGTTTAAACTTGCAACCTGAACTGTCCTCCCACTGTTTGGCGCCTATCGCTCAAGTAGGTGAACGCGATTTCTGGAAGTTCGCCAAGTGCCGGTTATCTGAGTATCCCCATGAATACACACGCGTGTGTATACACACTCACGCATATAGTGAGAAATTTTGTAATGTTTGAGACATAAATTTATATTCTTTCTGGAACAGTAAGGAAATAATACTTTAGAGAAAATTTAAAAAATAGTGTCACTAGAACAAATTTACGTTGCAAAGTAAAAATTTTTTTCATTCAAACAACGCACTTCGTAACGCCGAATAACAGAATGTAAACAAACGTCAGAAATGTGACATCACTCATGTGGGCGGAGTTAATGGTGACCCTTATCTGGATTGTCATTGGCCAAACTTAAGCTGTTGTCTAGTCTAGTCTGTGCAACTATAGCCGAAATGTCGCGCGGCTGCGCAACTTGTCAGGCTCTTGAAAATAAGCCCTAAGGGCATATGACGTTGCAGTTTCTTGACAAGTTTAGAGAGGTCAAAGGTGTTCACAGGGGGCGACCATGCGTCGCAAGGCCAGTAAAGGCGCGCACAATAAGAAAATCGCAAAGCAGGAGCCGTGAGGATCTGTGTGAAATGTTTGTGTTGTACAACAAAGAAACAGACAAAATCCAACAATTTCAATCTTGACATTTGAAATTATGACACATCATAAAAATAAACATATCATACTTTATTACATACATACTACTGAAACGTAAAAAGGAAATACATAAAATACAAGTGAAAAATAGAATGAAAATAAAAATAATTACACTATATACAATATGTACAAGAGCAGTGCGTACCGATCATGAAAATTCTTACGTTGGGAAATTTAAGTCCCTGGCGAGGTGGGCCGCGAGTGGTCTTAACGAAGCGTCTTCATCAAGAATCACGTAATCCAAGACATTGAGATCAGTCATGTGTACACATTCCTGAGCCTTATTAAAGAAATTGTTGTTAGCATTATGCAAATACATCTCGACTGAGTCAATTTTCAAGTCACGGTGTAGAGTGTGATTTGACACGTAATAGTGTGCATTAGCTATCATTCGAAGCGCTTTATTTTGTAAAATTTGCAACTTCTCTATCTCCTTCTTCTGAACAGTTGCCCAGGCGGGAGAGGCATATGAGAAGATAGGACGTATGATAGATATATAAATGTGTCTTTTCCTTTTTAAGTCTAATCTGGAAGTCGCAGATAGAAGCGGCGTGAGACTTCGTAAGACTCCGATAGTTTTTCCTCTAATGCAGTTAATATGTTCTTTCCAGAGGAAATTTGAACAATATTTTAGTCCAAGGTAGGTAGCACTTTTGACAACAGGCACTACAGTGTCAAATAGTATCAGTTGTGTTGTCAAGGGATGATTCATCTTATTTTTCTTAAAGATTAGCAGTTTGGATTTATCAGCATTAATTGCTATTTTCCATTTGGCGTACCAATGTTCCAGCTTAGGCATAAATCGCTGCAGTTTCTTTAGTGCAAAATTCGGTGTCCCAGACTTGACAGCGAAAGCTGTATCATCTGCGTAGCACCCCATGAAGAAGTTCTGATCAATGTGTTCAGCAGGTAAATCTGCTACGTAAAAAGATAGAGTACGGGCCCTAAAATAGATCCCTGGGGGACCCCGGCCTTTACTTCTTTCATAATCGATTTACTTTCTCCAATTTGAATGTGGAAAGTTCTGTTTGTCAGGAAAGAATAAATGATTTTAATCAGCGCATCACTGAACTTTAAGCTGATTAACTTATAAATAAGCCCCTCATGCCAGACGCGGTCGAACGCCTTCGAGCTGTTGTCCTAGCAGTGTACATTTTGCTTATATGCTGCCCGTTTCTTGCCTGCTATTTCGCACAAGCGCAGAAAGGTACGGAGGGTGGATGGATTGCCCCTTTAAAATAAGCTTCAGAGACATACACAGTGTCTCTTCAGTCTGACAGAGCCACATTTGCCTCGGGAAACCTTTACTTCTTCTCCTTAGAGATTCTTTGGTCCAGTTTGGCGTGAAAAAGATAACCCTCCAACCAATCAAAGCAAAGTACAGTCGGTCACAAAAGTATTCGAACACCGGTACCCTATCAGAAAATGACAAGATGGCGTTTTTTTCTCTTTCTCTCTGTGTGTCGTGTTATTCCATCCTAGGTTTTCTTCTCCCCCCCCCATCTTGGAAAAAAACTGGAAAAAATTGGTTACGATCTCTTTTTGAATGGGGAGATGCCATTTTGAGAAAAAGCTGACGACCCTATCTTGGAGAATGAACATGACCGCTCTACACACCTTTTCACTCTCTCCCTCTCTCTCTTTGAATTGGGAAGCCATTTTGGGAAAAAGCAGACGACCCTATCTTGGAGAATGGAAATGAACGCCTCTCCCTCTCTCTTTGAAATGGAAAGCCATTTTGGGACCCTCTATTCTTGGGGAGGGAGAAAACTGAAGTCTGCACTTCGCTGTCTCTGAATGCGGAAAGCCATTTTGGGAAAAGCAGACCCTCTTCTTCTGATCTTGGAGAACTGGAAATGAACGCTCTACACGATCTTTCTTTGAATTCAGACGGTATTTTGGGACCTTCTAATGTTGGAAAACTGAAATAGACGCTCTACGCTTTCTCTCTCTCTCTCTCTCTCTCTTTGAGATGAGTAGCCATTTTGGAGGATTCTCCACCACCATCCTAACCTTGGAAAACTGAAATGAACGCTCTACACCTTCTCTCTCTCTCTCTCTCTCTTTCTCTCTTTCTCTGAAATGGGTAGTCATTTGAAAACTCCCTAACTATGGAAAAAAACTGAAATGAACGCTCTACACTTTCTCTCTTTGGACATGGGTAGCCCTTTAGGGACCCTCTCTTCTTGGTAGAAAAAAAGAACTGAAGTGAAAGCTCTACACAATCTCTCTTGGAATGGGATCCATATTTCGGGAAACGTGGATCACCTCATGCTGGAAAACTGAAGTGAACCACCAAGATTGGACTCTATATAATATTTTTTTTAATTGACATCATGACCCTCCTCCAATTTGTTATTAAAAAAGTTTTTTTTGTTTTGGTTTTTATCCCATTTCCGATGTGATTTCAGAAATGCAATTCCATAACAGTTCAATTTCATTCGAGGTTAAATGATCTAAACAGTCTTTGACCCACCCATCCGTATGATTATTTTCTTCTCCTTCCTGTTGCACCAAATTTTGTGAGTCCATATAATCATTCCATAGGGGAAGGGCTGGATCCTCACAAGGCTGTCTTGAAACACTTGGAGTCTCTTTGGGATGAGTGGAGGGATCTATGATGTCTGGACCCGGCTGCGATTCTACCTCCATGATTTCTGGACCCGTTGGAACTTGTTTACCCGGCTGAAATTCTGCCTCTACGATTTCTGGACCCGTTGGAACTTGTGAACCCGGCTGTGATTCTGCCTCCATGATTTCTGGACCCGTTGGAACTTGTGAACCCGGCTGACATTCTACCTCTACGATGTCGGGACTTTTTGAAGCTTGTGGACCCGTCTGACATTCTACCTCTACGATGTCGGGACAGGTTAGAGAAGAAGAAGAAGAAGAAGAGGATACTGGAAGAGGTTCTGTCTGTGAGGAGTCCGAAAGAGGTTGCCTGTTTGAACAAGTCGGGGAAGAAGAAGAAGAAGCTTCTGGATTCTGAAGCGGATCTTGCACGCCAGGTAGGTTCCGGTAAGTCGACCGTTTTTTAAGAGGTAATTTTTTTTCTTCCTCCTCATCTTCAATCGTGATGACTTCAATTTCATTCCGTTGCCGGGTCGATTTTGTTTCGGAAATAACGGTTTGGTCCAGCTCCTCTTATCATCTAAGGAAGGGATGGGTAAAGGTGGCGGAGGGTTTTCTTCTTCTTTTTCTTCAAACATCATCGGCGATTGGAAAGAAATCTCCTCTTTCAATTGTTTCCAAAGCGAGTACGAGCACCGATCGACGAGAAAGAGACTCTTCTGGGTTGTGACGATGAGATATTGCGTTTTCGGGGGAACGACATAGTTTTGAAAAGGTCTTAGAATATATTTATTATATTTCATCCTGTCGTTGACTTTAAAACTTCTTTCCTTCAGATTGGGGGACGATGATTCGTAATAGGCGAGAGGAGCGGCTGTGGTTTGAACAATATGAACTTCGTCCTCAGCCGTCGTTCTCACTCCAAACGTAAAATATCGTTTCGTGAGAAAAATATTCTTCCACCGAAAACTCGTGCGCGGATCCGTATATCGCCGGTCTGTTTGAATGGGCCGTCTCAAAGCTCGATCCATCCGATTCCAAGAGAAGGGAAATTCCTCTTTCGTTTGTTGCGATTCGAATACATTTCTGTATATATTCTGAACGAGCAGGTTGGAGGATTCGACATCTTGGTTGAAAGAAACGATCGCTTGATGAGGTGGTAAATGCGGAATAAATGTCGCACAATGACACGCCAAAAAAATTTTCAAGTTGGAGATTTGCTTTAGCGTCTTCAAATCCTCCCCGTTCGAAATCCGTTGAGTTGGAAAAACATCTAATAGCGACATGGCTCCCAATGGAAAAGAAATGATCTCGCCCAGTACTCTCGCCTTTTTGTATATCTATATAGACACACACAGACACACATAGAGGCTCTATGACGTCCGTTTTATTTGTTTTTTTTTTGTTTCTCTCTCTCTCTTCTTTCCAAGAAATCTTATCTCCATGACCTCTTTTTCTTTTCTTAAAAAGAAGAATCTGTGTGGAAATGAGGAAGTGAAAGTAATAATTTAATAAACAAAAAATTATCCAACCATGACCTTCTTTTTTTTTTCAAAGTCACCCTTTCCAATCCAAGGACGTCCAGAGATAGAGGAAGCAGGGAGAGAGAAGGAGGGAAGGGAAGGTCACACTCTCTTTCTCTCTATAAATAAAAGGGGAGAGCCCCAAAGTCGTATTTTTGTCCAAGTGGATCATGAGGAGGCATCCCCAGCTCACTACGTGTATTCTTTTCAAATATAAATATGTTGATCTTTCCTTTTATATCATCCAACGAGTCGTTTACCTGAAAGCCTCCGATTTTTCAAAATGTGCGGGTTAGCATACCGTGGGGAGTTATCAAAAGATGCGGGACGAATTTTTATCCGACGAAAACGTGTTGATGGCTCGTTACATTCCACCTTTGGATGCACAAATTTTGTTAATGAAACGAGTCAAATATTTTTACACCTCCCACTTTCTAACCGTCTCGCAAATGAATAGGATTATGGATCGTCTTGAGAAGACAAAAGGGATTCTCGTTCATTTTAGTGAAGGGTTGCACAAATGTCTGCACGAACCTCTCTCGATCGAGAAGACTGGGAAGAATACCTATTATATTATTCTCGAGGACTCTCCTCCTTCGTCTCATCTTAGAGAGGCCACGACTTTTGAAAAAATCCTCGAGCAAGAAAAAATAGAATGGTGGAACAACTACCCCATCCCTCTCCCCGAGCATCAAGAGGAGCCTGTTCATAAGAAAAAGAAAAAACTTTTCCAAAAGCCTATCCTCATCCTCCACGATAATGATGGGGATGAGGAGAAGCCTGTTCAGATTCCTCTCCGTTTGTCAAAACCCGTCGAGGATGAAAAACCTCTCCCATCCTCAAAACCCCTTGAGGAAGAGAGACCCCTCGAGAAGGAGAGATCTCTCCCATTGTCAAACCTCCTCGAAGATGAAAAACCTCTCCCTTTCTCAAGACCCTCGAGAAGGAGGGACCTCTTCCTTTATCAAACCTCCTCGAAGATGAAAAACCTCTCCATTTATCAAGACCCCTCGAAAATGAGGAACCTCTCGATTTGTCAAAACCCCTCGAGGATAAGGGAACCAAAACTTCTCTCTCTTTCGAAGAGGAGGGACCTCTCAATTTGTCAAGACCCCTCGAGAATAAGGGAAACGAAAATCCTCTCCCTTTCTCAAGACTTCTCGAGGAGAAGACCGCTCCATGTCTCAAGACAGGACCCCCCTCTATCTCTTGATGATCCGAGGGAAACGATTCCTATTGAAAAACCATCTATCGATGATCCCCAGAAAAGGTCTTCGGAGGAGATTAGACTTCCATGTAGAAAACGAATCTGCCACAATCATCATCATCATCATAATAATAATAATAATAATAATAATATACCCCCTTCTCAAGAACAGAATCCTACAACATTTGCAGATAAATGCATTCAAACCAATCCCTTTATAGTAACCCTTTTGATTGGAGAAACCGTGCATTAGCCTCGAAAAATGAAATGAGATTCTAGACTGTTTCTATGACCAGAATGTTAAGCCAATAGATAGGTCTAGCTCAGAATTTTTCTTTTTAAAAGAAAATAAATAAATAATCCAAAGACTATTCCTAAATATAAATGGTAAAGTCTCGACGAGTCGGCTGGAAAAAAAATTTCAGAGCTGAGAAAAATTCTTCAACTCAAAAAAAAAAAAACTTTTTGTTAATTTTTATCATGTCTTAGACATGATAAAAATTAACGAC
This sequence comes from Stegodyphus dumicola, assembly GCF_044657685.1. Lineage (NCBI taxonomy): Eukaryota > Metazoa > Arthropoda > Arachnida > Araneae > Eresidae > Stegodyphus > Stegodyphus dumicola. The sequence goes on along the minus strand of NC_140769.1, from coordinate 144,862,095 downwards.
CCTCTTCCCTTTTCGTCTGGGAATGTTGTCTCACTCTTTTGAAAAACAAATCGTGATTCATTCATGGAATGATTGCCATTAGAGAAAGGATGAGTCATGGTCTATTTTTAGAAAGGGTGAGATACCCTTCCCAGACAAAAAGGGAGGTTCATTAATTTTTATCATGTCTAAAGACATGATAAAAATTAACCAAAAGTTTTTTTTTTTTTTTTTTTTTTCATTAGATAAATTTTTTTTCTCCCAGCCGATTCGAGACTTTACCATTTTATTAAGAATGATTTCTCCCTGATCTATTATTTCAAAATTCCAAATTTCGCTTCAGAACCATCTGTGCTGTTGAAGAAGTAACATGATATATGTATTTTTTTAATGAGTTCTGTCAAGATTGAATTGTGCAGGATCGACCTTGCGAATTTCTTCTCTGTGTCTTTAAATAATAATGATACCGAACCGCTTTTTGTAGAGCGCAATGGAAAAAACCTTTCGTATGGTTAGGACAATTCATGTGTTCGATCCCATTGTATTTGAGAATCTCTTGCGTCGATCCCGAAATGCAATAAATGGATCTTTGCAACCATTTCTCTAAAAACCGCCGTTTCATTTCTCCTCGCACCCAAATCATGGAAAAGGGTTCCGTCAACATCGTTAACACCCATGGAAAATAACTGTACGGAATTTCTCCTTCGTACCACGACAAGCCGTGATAATAATCACTCGCCCACACAGCGGTTCGTTTTTCTTTCTCGATGAGCATTTACCATGGAAACGGGGGTTTAAAAACAAATACCCCTCGAGAAGTACCGTCCAATGTGACGTAAGCCAATTCTTTCACAATAAAGCCTCCTTGAGAATCGTAGAAACCTTCAAAGTCGAGCACGAGTTCCATGTTTTTTATTTCTTTTTCTTTCCAAGGTGACCTTTATTATTATTATTATTATTATTATTATTATTATTATTATTATTATTATTATTATTATTATTATTATTATTATGGATGTGTATTGAGATACGCACGATATTATTCAAAAACAAATATATATACGAATGTGACCTTTCCCAGAATTCATACGACCTGTCACGTGCAACCTTCTCTCTCTCTCTCTCTATAAAAGAGGAGACGGCGAGAGAACGCTATCCATTTTTCCTTCAGGACACACAGCGACAGAGAGAGAGAGAGAGAATTTTGTTTTCTTTTTTTCCTCAATTGAAGAAGATGGACATTTTGAGTGCCAAACCTCTCAAAGATTCCTACATTGTTCTGGACATGGAATACTTTCACTGTTATGATCCAAAGACGGGAGATATATGTTTCATCTTGAAAGAATTGGGCTACATCACTTGTGATTTAACCTTATGCGGATCCATGATTTTTCTCCCTCCTGTCCATTACGATGACTTATCGTCCCGCAATCAAGCTGTGGTCAACCAGACTACAAATAACCGACACGGCCTGCAATGGACCGAGGGTCGTCTTTCCTACGAGCATCTTCCTACAATCCTGAAAATGCTGACCGAAAATGTGGAGGTGATCTACGTCAATGGATACGATAAAGCCGAATTTTTCAGCAAGCTCTGCCAGCGATCCGTTGACGAGATTTACATCCCAGGGAAAACCGAGTGGCGGAACAAGTCGAAATGCACGCGACACCAATATTTCCAAAAGATGATTCATTGTGCCGAGAACAAGGTGAGAAATTTTCGATACCATTTGATGGAGGGTAGTTACGTTTTCCGCAAATTACATTGTTACCCTTCCGAGAGCAAAGCTGTCGAAGACGAAGAGGAGGCGGAAGAATCTTCCCAGGAGAACTCGTGCGACGATGAGGAGGAGGAGGATGAACTTTCTAATAATAATAATAATAATAAATGTCTAAGTTGGGATGCTTTAGAGACCCAAGAATATTGGTCTCAACCCTTATCTCACCTAGACCTGAAAGAGGATCCTCAAGTGTACTCTTTGTGGTCCTCTTCTAAAATTTGGTCTTGGAGAGAACCCTTGAATGTTCATGAATGAAATGGTATGTAAATCCCTAGAGAAAAAAATAGAAAAAAAAAGTTCCTTTTTTTTGTAATGTGTTGATTTCTTTATAATCCCATTTCTTTTCCATAACTCCAGCCCAATCGACGAGAAGAAGACGAATTTTCCAAGTTACACAAGACGAATCTTCCAAGTTACACAAGACGTAGAAAGATTTCACAAGGATTTATAAATCACACGCTCGCACATGTATAGAGAGAAAAAGACCCTCTGTTCTCTAGCCAATACGTCAAGACTTCCCTAAACTAAGAGAGATCATGAGTACCGAGGAAACCTTAGCAGAGCAAGTGGAAAGACTTTCAAAGAGATTAGAAGAGTTAAGACGGGATAGATTTACAGTTCCGCCGACTAAAGAGGAAACTATCATCGATTTCAACAAACCGCTGTACTTTCATCCCCTACCCCAAAGAATGAGACGAGTGGACTCGCCGTTGAACAGTTCCAATGAGAAACAAAATGTCACTTATTTGAATAGCCAATTTCAACACATGAATATTTCATAAGTATTTTTTTTTGTTTTTTCCCTAAAGCGTAGGGAGATCGGATCAGTAGTTTTTCCCTTTTCATCGTCGAAAAAGATTGGGAGGAAAAAATCTTTCTCAGCTCTCTCAGAAAAATTTTCAACCTTAAAAAAAAAAAAAAAAAAAAAAAACTTTTTGTTAATTTTTATCATGTCTTAGACATGATAAAAATTAACTCTACCCCCCTTTTGTCTGGGAATGTTGTCTCACACTTTCTAAAAATAGACCATCACTCCTCCTTTCCTAAAGAATAGAATTCCAAGAATGCGATCTGGTCTATTTTTAGAAACGGTGAGACCCTATTACCAGACAAAAGGCGGGTAGAGTTAATTTTTATCATGTCTAAAGTTCAGGGTCCATCCATCTTCTTATGTGAAACGGTGACCCTGACGAGATAGAGATAAACAAGTCCTGTGAGTTGTTTTGTAATCTTGACGCGATCCAAGAAAGACTTTTTATTTTTTTTTTTTTTGAAATAGGCGGGGGGAGAGAGAAAATGTTCTCACGACCCTCAGATACCTTTTCATAAATATATTTTTTATCAAAGTGTTTCTTTCATTCCGATCCTTTTAAGAGGTTGGAATGACCCTGACATTTAGATGGGGTCGCGATCCCGACAGATGTCGCGCGAGTATAAAAGTGTGTATCCTCCGCGAGATTTCTTCAGAGAACAGAAGAAGACGTGAACTGAGCTGGTAAGTCCCTTTTGTCCTATGAATATGGTTTAAACATAACTTCATTTAAAAAGACCTTTGAAACTTTGAAACTTCTTAACCCTTTGAAAAGAAAAATGTCTCTTTCAAGACGACGACTCTAAAACGTTTTATTGTTTTTTTTTCTTCCCTTTCTAGATCTTCCCTGTTATACATATATACCTTTTCGATTCTCTTTTTTGCTCCTGTTTGTGGGAGACATCACCGTATTCATCGCCATGGCGTGTTCAGAAAACTTTATCGTGCTCGATCTAGAGGGTTTCCAGTCCTACAACCACAAGAAGGGTGAATTTACCTACGCTTTAAAAGAATTGGGCTATGCGACAAAAGATTTTTTGACCGTGGGATCGTTGACGTTTGCTCCTCCTCACCCCTTCCACCAACTGAGTGAAAAAAACCAAAAGACGAATGCCTGGCTGACGAGAAACCGGCACGGACTTCGTTGGAACGAGGGTCATATTCCCTACAACCATTTAGGACGCATTCTCAATCGCTCACTCACAGCTTCTCCACGATTTATGTGGTGGGATGCCAGAAAGCTAAATTCTTTGCTAAAGCCTTGGATTATCAAAAACCCGTGACGGAAATTTATGTGCCAGATGGAATCATTTGGAAGTATCGGGGAAAATGTGCCCGACATCATCAAAGGAGGAAATATTTCCATTGTGCCGAAAACAAAGTGCGCAACTATCGATGGCATATAATGGAAGGAGATTTTCATATCAATCACGTCTATCCAGACGGAACGGAGAAAGAGGAGAGGATTCAGGAGGAAGCAGACAATCCACTGCAAGCTTTTGATAAGGCCTACGATCAGTTAGAGAAGAATCCGTCCCCAAAAGCGTACGATAACCTCATCGAGAAATGGGATAATCTGTCCTGTTTCCAAGTGATGGAACATCCGGATGAGCATACGCCTTTCCACTTGATGGGCTCTTCTACTTCTTCTTTTTTGTCGTCAACTTCCTCCAATAACTCGAGGAAGACGGAGGGTTGGGGAGACATACCTGAAAATATTCCCCATTACGATCCAGCAGCCTGTTGGGACGAACCTTCCAAAGAATCTCATGATACCCCCAAAATATCTTCAGAGGATCCAAAGACAAAATCCACTGAGTGTTGGGACAAGAACGGACGACTCATGCTCCAAAATCCACTAAGACTATGTCCACTAAATGTTGGGACAATGAACAGACGACTCATGCTCCAAAATCTACTGAGACTATGTCCACTGAATGTTGGGACATTGAACTAACGACCCATGCTCCAAAATCTACTGAGACTATGTCCACTGAGTGTTGGGACGATGAAACCGAAAAGACGACAGACAATTGGGATGACCGTTCTCAAAAGTATTTGAATTGATATATACATAAACTCAGGAGAAAAAAAATAAAGAAAAGATTTTTTAGAAATAAGTAGGGAAAGGTTCTCCGCTTTCCCTATATTTATGGAAATGGACTGAGAAGAGAGAGAGACGAATCAGGAGACCAAAAAAAAATGGGTCTTGGAAGGAATGAGTGCAAATGCATTCGATTCCTTCCGAGACCCATTTTTTTGGGTCCCTCTCTCATCCAATCTTGGAAAAGAACTTTGTCCTATTTTTCTAGGTCCATTCAAAAAGAAATGAATCTATCCATAACTTTTCTTAAAAGAAAAAAAAAAACAAAAAGATCCTTTACCTCTTGACGGTCCAAAGTCGAGAATCTTGGAAAAAGTCATCCACTCTCCATCCAGTCAAGCTTGTCTGTAGAAAGTCTAGTAGGTGCATCTGCATTCTTGAACACCCGGCAGTTATTATTGGACGCGAAACGTCTAATGCTGAAATAGTTAACAGTGATCCCATTCTTAAAGAAACGGGGATGTTTTATTCATCCAGTTGAGTGCGGAAAAATTTCTGAGGCCCGGAGAAAAATTTCTCTAGCTGAAAAAAAAAAAACCCTTTTAGTCTGAAAATTGATGTCTTCAATTTTTCAAAAATTGAAGACATCAATTTTCAAATTTTCAGACTAAAAAGGGGGATAATTTATTTTTCAGAAACTTTTCCCAGCCGACTCGATGTGAATAAAACTTTACTGTTTGTTAAGAATGTTATTTAATGGATCGATTTCAACCTATCGAGTTTCGCTTGAGTTCCGGCCGTGCTGTGGGCCCACCTGGATACAGGTTTTCCCTTTTTGGAATAGAATTTCCGTCAAGGTAGGCTACTTCTCCTCTTTTTGCATTTTTCATGTCATTTCATTTGTATTAGAATATACTGAATACGGGCGTTCGAACTGATTTCTAGGCTATTTCTATACAAATGGAGCTCGATCCAAGAAAGAAATGATGTCTTTTTTTTATTTTGTGGACTGCCAATTTGTATTGGAATATACTGAAAACGGGTGTTTGAGTCGGTTTTCAGTATATTTCAATACAAATAGAGCTCGATCCAAGAAAGAAATGATGTCTTTTTTTTATTTTGTGGACTGCCAATTTGTATTGGAATATACTGAAAACGGGTGTTTGAGTCGGTTTTCAGTATATTTCAATACAAATAGAGCTCGATCCAAGAAAGAAATGATGTCTTTTTTTTTATTTTGTGGACTCCCAATTTGTATTGGAATATACTGAAAACGGGTGTTTGAGTCGGTTTTCAGTATATTTCAATACAAATAGAGCTCGTCCAAGAAAGAAATGATATCTTTTTTTTTATTTTGTGGACTGCCAATTTGTATTGGAATATACTGAAAACGGGCGTTTGAATCGGTTTTCAGTATATTTCAATACAAATAGAGCTCGATCCAAGAAAGAAATGATGTCTTTTTTTTATCTTGTGGACTGCCAATTTGTATTGGAATATACTGAAAACGGGTGTTTGAGTCGGTTTTCAGTATATTTCAATACAAATAGAGCTCGATCCAAGAAAGAAATGATGTCTTTTTTTTATTTTGTGGACTGCCAATTTGTATTGGAATATACTGAAAACGGGTGTTTGAGTCGGTTTTCAGTATATTTCAATACAAATAGAGCTCGATCCAAGAAAGAAATGATGTCTTTTTTTTTATTTTGTGGTCTGCCAATTTGTATTGGAATATACTGAAAACGGGCGTTTGAGTCGGTTTTCAGTATATTTCAATACAAGTGGAGCTCGATCCAAGAAAGAAATGATGTCTTTTTTTTATTTTGTGAACTGCCAATTTGTATTGGAATATACTGAAAACGGGTGTTTGAGTCGGTTTTCAGTATATTTCAATACAAATAGAGCTCGATCCAAGAAAGAAATGATGTCTTTTTCTTATTTTGTGGATTGCCAATTTTGTATTGGAATATACTGAAAACGGGTGTTTGAGTCGGTTTTCAGTATATTTCAATACAAATAGAGCTCGATCCAAGAAAAAAATGATGTCTTTTTTTTATTTTGTGAACTGCCAATTTGTATTGGAATATACTGAAAACGGGTGTTTGAGTCTGTTTTCAGTATATTCCAATACAAGTGGAGCTCGATCCAAGAAAAAAATGATATCTTTTTTTTATTTTGTGGATTGCCAATTTTGTATTGGAATATACTGAAAACGGGTGTTTGAGTCGGTTTTCAGTATATTCCAATACAAGTGGAGCTCGATACAAGAAAAAAATTATGTCTTTTTTTTATTTTGTGGATTGCCAATTTTGTATTGGAATATACTGAAAACGGGTGTTCACGTCGGTTTTCAGTATATTCCAATACAAGTGGAGCTCGATCCAAGAAAAAAATGATGTCTTTTTTTTTATTTTGTGGACAGCCAATTTTGTATTGGAATATACTGAAAACGGGCGTTCACGTCGGTTTTCAGTATATTCTAATACAAATGGAGCTCCATCCAAGAAAAAAATGATGTCTTTTTTTTATGTTGTGGACTGTCCTATTTTGTATTGGAATATACTGAAAATGGGCGTTCGAGTCCTTTTTCCGACTATTTCTATACACATTCCACTATATTAAAATGACGTCATGGTTGAGACCAAACAGAGTCGTCCCCGGACAGAGTCGTCTCCGGACAAAGTCGTCCCCGGACAATTTTATACCGAATTTGTATAGAAATATACTTAAAATGGGCTTGGAGGGGGGGCGCTTTCTAATATATTCCTATATACATTCGGTTGCATTCAGAAACAAAAAGAATGTCTTTTTGAATGGACAGGATGACTATGGAAACCGGATCTCTCTCTCCCAAGATTGGATGAGAGAGTGCCTCCTATTTGTATTGCAATATACTGAAAACGGCCTTTCGAGTCAATTTCTAGACTATTTCTATACAAATGGAGCTCTATTTATGAAAAAAATTATGTCTTTTTCATTGTGTGGACAGCCCTATTTGTATTGCAATATACTGAAAACAGGCGTTCGAGTCGGTTTCTAAACTCTTCCTATACAAATTCCAACATCTATATAGAAATGATGTCATCGTTGAGTCCAAACAAAGTCGTCCCCGAACCATCTTGATGACCAGACATATTGCCTTTTCAACAGCCCGTATTATTCTGAACAAAAACGTGGAAAACTTTTATAGAAAAGAGAAGAATTGAAAGTGAAAGTCAAAAAACAAAATGGGATCGGCTGGGAAAAATTTCTGAGAGCCGAGAAAAAATTCTGAGTCAGAAAAAAAGAAAAAATATATAATATATATATTATATAATATATATATTATATAATATATATTATATAATATATATTATAAATACTTTTTGTTAATTTTTATCATGTCTTCTAGACATGATAAAAATTAACTCATCCCCCTTTTGTCTGGGTATGTTGTCTCACCGTTTCTAAAAATAGACCAGAACCCAGTCTTTTCTTGGAATTCTATTCTTTAAAAGGATGAGTCATGGTCTATTTTTAGAAAGTGGGAGACAACATTCCCAGACAAAAGGGGGGTGAGTTAATTTTTATCATGTCTAGAAGACATGATAAAAATTAACAAAATTTTTTTTTTTTTTTTAACATCTCAGAATTTTTTTCTGAGCTCTGAGAAATTTTTCCTAGCCGATCCCATTTCGTTTTTCGACTTTCACTTTCAACTCTTCACTTTTCTATAAAAGCATTCCACGTTTCTGTTCAGAACAGTGTCTCTCTCTACCCAAATCTGGAACCCTAGTCACGAGAGAATATGAGACTAGAAAAATAGTTTAGCTTATTGATCTAAAAAATGTCCCATGCTAGAACTCAGAATTATAATCAGAGCGGGGCTTTCCAGTATCCACTTCCAAGATTTTAGTTTTGCCTCTCCCAAGATTGGAGGAGAGAGTGGCCCAAAAAAATGGGTCTCGGAAGGAATCGAATGCATCTTGAAATGCACTCATTCCTTCCAAGACCCATTTTTTTCGTCTCCTGATTCAACTCTCCAGTCTATGGTATATGGAAAGCGGAGAACGTTTCCCCTTCTTTAAGCGACTGGAGACCAAGTCAAGGTATCTTTGGCATTGCAGTACAGGAATCCTAGATCCACATACGCGTGCACGTAATAGTCATCGTTATATTCCAGTTTGAGCAGCATGGCTTTTGTGTTTTTTTTTTTTCGTTCTCAAGGCGAAACACTCGTCTGATATGAACAAGAGCTCGCTGGCGATCCGTTTATATAGACTCCTCAAAGAGAGAAAGAGAGGGGAGGAGGAACAATGTTGATGAATTCTAAAATAAAAAAAATGATGAAACATGAGTGTTTGTGATCGGCTGAGAAAAATTTCTGAGAGCCGAGTAAAAATTTCCAAGTCAAAAAAAAAAAAAAAAAACTTTTTGTTAATTTTTATCATGTCTTCTAGACATGATAAAAATTAACTATCCCCTTTTGTCTAGGAATGTGGTCAATTAACTATCCCCTTTTGTCTAGGATTGCTGTCTAGGAATGTTTCTAAAAATAGACCATGACTCATCTTTTCTAAAGAATAGAATTCCAAGAAAAGAATGGGTTCTGGTCTATTTTTAGAAACATTGAGTCTGTGCTGTAGACCCTGAACAACCTATCGGTCACCGGTAATATATCTGGAAGGACCCCAAAAAGCTATCCACTGTCGTTGGAATTGTGTTCACTGGAGGCTATTTCTTTTTTTGCAATCTCGCTTTTAGTTTTCTCTAAGATTCTTTAGAAATGGGTGAAATAGGTAGCGTGAAGCGGGGAACACCTGGATCAGGATTCCCGATTGCGGTAGAGAGGGAGGCGTGTTGCCTTTTGAACAGCCCACAGTGTTCTGAAACGTGGAATGCTTTTATAGAAAAGAGAAGAGTTGAAAGTCGAAAAACGAAATGAGATCGGCTGGCAAAATATTTTCAGAGCTCAGAAAAAAATTCTGAGATGTAAAAAAAAAAAAAAAAAAAAAAAAAAAAAAAAAAACTTTTGTTAATTTTTATCATGTCTTCTAGACATGATAAAAATTAACTCACCCCCCTTTTGTCTGGGTATGTTGTCTCACCGTTTCTAAAAATAGACCAGAACCCAGTCTTTTCTTGGAATTCCATTCTTTAAAAGGATGAGTCATGGTCTATTTTTAGAAAGTGGGAGACAACATTCCCAGGAAAAACGGGGGGGTGAGTTAATTTTTATCATGTCTAGAAGACATGATAAAAATTAACAAAAAGTTTTTTTTTTTTTGAGCTCTGAGAAATTTTTCCTAGCCGATCCCATTTCACTTTCAACTCTTCACTTTTCTATAAAAGCTAAAAGCATTCCACGTTTCTGTTCAGAACAGTGTCTCTCTCTACCCAAATCTGAAACCCTAGTCACGATAGAATATGAGACTAGCAAAATAGTTTAGCTTATTGATCTAAAAAATGTCCCATGCTAGAACTCAGAATTATAATCAGAGCGGGGCTTTCCAGTATCCACTTCCAAGATTTTAGATTTGCCATGGGTGACATGTTCCCAAATTCATAAATTCTTCAATTATATTCCCCTTCTTTGACAAATGGCTAAGAAATTCTTAAAGAATATCATGATAAAGATTTAGCTATCTATATATAACATTATGTTTTCTTTTCTAAAACAAAATCCAGTCTTGATCGAAATGGACTTTACGCACAATTTATTGTATCCCCCCTTTCCAAGATTGGTTTGAAGAAGTGATAAAAAAATGGGTCTGGAAGGAAAAGAGTGCATTTCGAGAAAAGAAAAGAGGACCCTCTTTTCCTCGCAATGCACCCGTTTCCTTCCAGACCCATTTCTTTTGCCTCCTCAGAACTCTCTTTCTTTTCTCCTCCCTCTCTCTCTTAAGAGGGATTGAAAGAAAGAGGCTAGATGGAAAAGTTTCTTTTTTTTTCTTTCGAGAAGATAAAAAAAAATTTGGAGGAGGAGCAAATTTTTTTTTGGATGGTGGTGGTGGTTTTTTTTAGAAGGTGATAACTTTAGTGACATTTAAAGAGACCACCAGAGGATCCGTTTGAGTCTCGACGACCTTTTCTTGACGGGGGTCTGTCTGGCAATAAGCGCTGGCATATTGTTTAGGGTAAGTAGAAGAATCCGTCATGCCTGGATGAGGCGGTATGTAGCGCACTCCCAGATTAAAGAGGGTGATGAAGGGAAATTTCTCCCCCGGATAGAGCAGTCGGTAAACGGGTTGATTGGGTACAACTCGAACCAGCGGCTGAGTTAAAATGCTATACACCCAGGCCAGAAGCTGATTATTTTTAGGATTATTTTCGGCCAGATGTACCATTTCTTCGCTGGAGAGGACATATCCCTCTTGAGAACTGCCGAGACTCTCAAGATCTTTTATTTTCCTGAAGACGTGGTGTTCGTCGAGAAACACGGAGAGAATGTCCCAGGTTCTTTTACTGGAAGTATGAATCAGAGGCAAAATGTCCGTACGTTCCAAAACAATCTTCCGTCATCCACATAACAGCGAATGCTCACAAACTCATTATATAAGACGCGGATCATCATCTTGAGTAGAAATATGTATACGCACAGCAGTCTCTCTCTCTGGGAAATAGAGTCTGTCTTCCACTCGCCTCTCTATATATACGAGAAGACCACGTGATGGGTGACGTGACGGTTGACTTCTAGAAAAAAAATCAACTTTGTCTACCTCTCTCTCTCTATGACCTTCTATTTTTTTTTCCTAAAGGACACCCCGTCACCTTTTCAAAGGTCATGGGATTGAGAGGAACGAAAGATAAAAACAACCATCCTTTGTATACTACCTATGACCTTCTCCTAGAGACCCCTGTCATTTTCTTCTCGAGAGCTACGTGATGAAAGCTCTTTTTTTATTCTAGAGTTTATCAACTTTGTAGACACATGACCCCGTCACCTTCTCAAAGGTTATGTCGTATGGAATGGGACCCTTTTGGTTTTTTCTTTTGAGGAAATAAAAAATAAAACCACTTTATAATCATCTCTCTATAACCTTTACAAACACTCATGTTTTATGATTTTTTTTATTTTAGAATTCATCAACCTTGTTCCTCCTCCCCTCTCCCTCTCTCTTTGAGGAGTCTATATAAACGGATCGCCAGCGAGCTCTTGTTCATATCAGACGAGTGTTTCGCCTTGAGAACGGAAAAAAAACACAAAAACCATGCTGCTCAAACTGGAATATTACGATGACTATTACGTGCACGCGTATGTGGATCTAGTATTCCTGTACTGGAATGCCAAAGATATCTTGACTCTCTTGCCTACGAACGTCTCGCATACGACGAGTGTTCTCCAAGTCTTTTTTCCTAATCGACACCATTTTCTTCGACTAGGCGATTTGGACAACTACTCCAAAGAATGGGGTCAACCGAACCAGATTGTCCTCCCTTCGAATGAAGCGGCCTTCGTCGCTTCGAAATCTCTGCATAACAAGTCGCTCTTCCCTTGGATGTGTAAAATATTCATAAGACCTCTGACGAGAATTGAGGAGGACGGGGAAACGTATATCACCCTCCGAGAGACTGTGCTAGACGAACAAGAAAGGAAAAAGAGTCCTCTCTTTTTCATCACTCAATTCGGGATCCATCATCTCCCCAAAATCATTCAGAGACATCAAGCCTTCGTTGAAAAGTATCAGAAAGAGGATGATGGTGATGATGATGATGATGATGATGATGATGATGCGATATGGTCTCCAGTCGCTTAAAGAAGGGGAAACGTTCTCCGCTTTCCCTATACCATAGACTGGAGAGTTGAATCAGGAGACCAAAAAATGGGTCTTGGAAGGAATGTGTGCATTTCAAGATGCATTCGATTCCACTCTCTCCTCCAATATTGGGAGAGAGAGAAATAAAATTTATCATCTCCTGTCCACCCAAAAAGAAACTATGTATTTTTGTTTTTCTGCATGCGGCCGAATTTGTAGATGAATCGTCCAGAAACCAGCCCTCAAGCCCATTTTCAGACTATTTCTATACATATTCGGTCATCAAGATGGTCCGGGGACGACTTTGTTTGGACATCATCTCTATATAAATGGTGAAATTTGTATAGCCATTTCTAAAGAATCTCAGAGAAAACTAAAAGCGAGATTGCAAAAAAAGAAATAGCCTCCAGTGAACACAATTCCAACGACACTGGATAGGAAAAGTGAAGAGTTGAAAGCGAAAGTCGAAAAACGAAATGGGATCGGCTAGGAAAAATTTCTCAGAGCTCAGAAAAAAATTCTGAGATGAAAAAAAAAAAAAAAAAAAACTTTTTGTTAATTTTTATCATGTTTTCTAGACATGATAAAAATTAACTCATCCCCCCCTTTTGTCTGAGAATGTTGTCTCCCACTTTCTAAAAATAGACCATGACTCATCCTTTTAAAGAATAGAATTCCAAGAAAAGAGGGGACGACTTTGTCCGGAGACGACTCTGTCCGGGGACGACTCTGTTTGGACTCAACCATAACGTCATTTTAATATAGTGGAATGTGTGTAGAAATAGTCGAAAAAGGACTCGAACGCCCGTTTTCAGTATATTCAAATACAAAATTGATTGTCCACAACATAAAAAAGACATCATTTTTTTCTTAGATAGAGCTCCATTTGTATTAGAATATACTGAAAACCGACTCGAACGCCCGTTTTCAGTATATTCCAATACAAAATAGGGCAGTCCACAACATAAAAAAAAGACATCATTTTTTTCTTGGATGGAGCTCCATTTGTATTAGAATATACTGAAAACCAACTCGAACGCCCGTTTTCAGTATACTCCAATACAAAATTGGCTGTCCACAACATAAAAAAAAGACATCATTTTTTTCTTGGATGGAGCTCCATTTGTATTGAAATATACTGAAAACCAACGTGAACGCCCGTTTTCAGTATACTCCAATACAAAATTGGCTCTCCACAACATAAAAAAAAGACATCATTTTTTCTTGGATCGAGCTCCATCTGTATTGTAATATACTGAAAACCGATGTGAACGCCCGTTTTCAGTATATTCCAATACAAAATTGGCAGTCCACAAAATTAAAAAAGACATTTTTTTCTTGGATCGAGCTCCACTTGTATTGGAATATACTGAAAACCAACGTGAACACCCGTTTTCAGTATATTCCAATACAAATAGGCCAGTCCACAAAATAAAAAAAAGACATCATTTCTTTCTTGGATCGAGCTCCATTTGTATTGAAATATACTGAAAACCGACGTGAACGCCCGTTTTCAGTATATTCCAACGAAAGCCCGTTTTCAGTATACTCCAATACAAAATTGGCTGTCCACAGCATAAAAAAAGACATCATTTTTTTTCTTGGATGGAGCTCCATTTGTATTGAAATATACTGAAAACCGATTCAAACGCCCGTTTTCAGTATATTCCAATACAAAATTCGCTGTCCACAAAAGAAAAAAAAGACATCATTTTTTTCTTGGATGGAGCTCCACTTGTATTGAAATATACTGAAAACCGACGTGAACGCCCGTTTTCAGTATATTCCAATACAAAATTCGCAGTCCACAAAATAAAAAAAAGACATCATTTTTTTCTTGGATCGAGCTCCACTTGTATTGAAATATACTGAAAACCGACTCAAACACCCGTTTTCAGTATATTCCAATACAAAATTGGCAGTCCACAAAATAAAAAAAGACATCATTTCTTTCTTGGATCGAGCTCTATTTGTAATGAAATATACTGAAAACCGACGTGAACGCCCGTTTTCAGTATATTCCAATACAAATTGGCAGTCCATAAAATAAAAAAAAGACATCATTTCTTTCTTGCATCGAGCTCTATTTGTATTGAAATATACTGAAAACCGACTCAAACACCCGTTTTCAGTATATTCCAGTACAAATTGGCAGTCCATAAAATAAAAAAAAGACATCATTTCTTTCTTGGATCGAGCTCTATTTGTACTGGAATATACTGAAAACCGACTCAAACACCCGTTTTCAGTATATTCCAATACAACTTGGCAGTCCACAAAATAAAAAAAAGACATCATTTCTTTCTTGTATCGAGCTCTATTTGTATTGAAATATACTGAAAACCGACTCAAACACCCGTTTTCAGTATATTCCAATACAAATTGGCAGTCCACAAAATAAAAAAAAGACATCATTTCTTTCTTGGATCGAGCTCTATTTGTATTGAAATATGCTGAAAACCGACTCAAACACCCGTTTTCAGTATATTCCAATACAAATTGGCAGTCCACAAAATAAAAAAAAGACATCATTTCTTTCTTGCATCGAGCTCCATTTGTATAGAAATAGCCTAGAAATCAGTTCGAACGCCCGTTTTCAGTATATTGTAATACAAATGAAATGACATGAAAAATGCAAAAAGAGGAAAAGTAGCCTACCTTGACGGAAATTCTATCCAAAAGGGAAAAACTTGTATCCAGGTGGTCCCACAGCACGGCCGGAACTCAAGCGAAAGTCGATAGGTTGAAATCGATCCATTAAATAACATACTTAAAAAACAGTAAAGTTTTATTCTATTCCAAAAGGGGAAAACTTGTATCCGGGTGGGCCCACAGCACGGCCGGAACTCAAGCAAAACTCGATAGGTTGAAATCGATCCATTAAATAACATTCTTAACAAACAGTAAAGTTTTATTCACATCGAGTCGGCTGGGAAGAGTTTCTGAAAAATAAATTACCCCCCTTTTTAGTCTGAAAATTTGAAAATTGATGTCTTCAATTTTTGAAAAATTGAAGACATCAATTTTCAGACTAAAAGGGGAGTATTTTTTTTTTTTTTTTTTTTTTTTTTTTTTTTTTTTTCCAGCTAGATAAATTTTTCTCCGGCTCTCAGAAATTTTTCCGCACTCGACTGGATGAATAAAACATCCCCGTTTCTTTAAGAATGGGATCACTGTTAACTATTTCAGCATTAGACGTTTCGCGTCCAATAATAACTGCCGGGTGTTCAAGAATGCAGATGCACCTACTAGATTTTCTACAGAGAAGCTTGACTGGATGGAGAGTGGATGACTTTTTCCAAGATTCTCGACTTTGGACCGTCAAGAGGTAAAGGATTTTTTTTTTTTTTTTTTTCTTATAAAAAAATTTATGGATAGATTCATTTCTTTTTGAATGGACCTAGAAAAATAGGACAAAGTTCTTTTCCAAGATTGGATGAGAGAGGGACCCAAAAAAATGGGTCTCGGAAGGAATCGAATGCATTTGCACTCATTCCTTCCAAGACCCATTTTTTTTTGTCTCCTGATTCGTCTCTCTCTCTTCTCAGTCCATTTCCATAAATATAGGGAAAGCGGAGTACCTTTCACTACTTATTTCTAAAAAATCTTTTCTTTATTTTTTTTCTCCTGAGTTTATGTATATATCAATTCAAATACTTTTGAGAACGGTCATCCCAATTCTCTGTCGTCTTTTCGGTTTCATCGTCCCAACACTCAGTGGACATAGTCTCAGTAGATTTTGGAGCATGGGTCGTTAGTTCATTGTCCCAACATTCAGTGGACATAGTCTCAGTAGATTTTGGAGCATGAGTCGTCTGTTCATTGTCCCAAAATTCAGTGGACATAGTCTTAGTGGATTTTGGAGCATGACTCGTCCGTTCATTGTCCCAACAGTCAGTGGATTTTGTCTTTGGATCCTCTGAAGATATTTTGGGGGTCTCATGAGATTCTTTGGAAGGTTCGTCCCAACAGGCTGCTGGATCGTAATGGGGAATATTTTCAGATATGTCTCCCCAACCCTCCGTCTTCCTCGAGTTATTGGAGGAAGTTGACGACAAAGAAGAAGAAGTAGAAGAGCCCATCAAGTGGAAAGGCGTATGCTCATCCGGATGTTCCATCACTTGGAAACAGGACAGATTATCCCATTTCTGGATGAGGTTATCGTACGCTTTTGGGGACGGATTCTTCTCTAACTGATCGTAGGCCTTATCAAAAGCTTGCAGAGGATTGTCTGCTTCCTCCTGAATCCTCTCCTCTTTCTCCGTTCCGTCTGGATAGACGTTATTGATATGAAAATTTCCTTCCATAATATGCCATCGATAGTTGCGCACTTTGTTCTCGGCACAATGGAAATATTTCCTCCTCTGATGATGTCGGGCACATTTTCCCGATACTTCCAAATGATTCCATCTGGCACATAAATTTCCGTCACGGGTTTTTGATAATCCAAGGCTTTAGCAAAGAATTTAGCTTTCTGGCATCCCACCACATAAATCGTGGAGAAGCTGTGAGTGAGCGATTGGAGAAGGCGTCCTAAATGGTTGTAGGGAATATGACCCTCGTTCCAACGAAGTCCGTGCCGGTTTCTCGTCAGCCAGGCATTCGTCTTTTGGTTTTTTTCACTCAGTTGGTGGAAGGGGTGAGGAGGAGGAAACGTCAACGGTCCCACGGTCAAAAAATCTTTTGTCGCATAGCCCAATTCTTTTAAAACGTAGGTAAATTCACCCTTCTTGTGGTTGTAGGACTGGAAACCCTCTAGATCGAGGACGATAAAGTTTTCTGAATACGCCATGGCGATGAATACGGTGATGTCTCCCACAAACAGGAGCAAAAAAGAGAATCGAAAAAGTATATATGTATAACAGGGAAGATCTAGAAAGGGAAGAAAAAAAAAGCAATAAAACGTTTTAGAGTCGTCGTCTTGAAAGAGACATTTTTCTTTTCAAAGGGTTAAGAAGTTTCAAAGGTCTTTTTAAATGAAGTTATGATTAAACCATATTCATAGGACCAAAGGGACTTACCAGCTCAGTTCACGTCTTCTTCTGTTCTCTGAAGAAATCTCGCGCAGGATACACACTTTTATACTCGCGCGACTTCTGTCGGGATCACAACCCCATCTAAATGTCAGGGTCATTCCAACCTCTTAAAAGGATCTGAATGAAAGAAACACTTTGATAAAAAATATATTTATGAAAAGATATCTTAGGGTCGTGAGAACATTTTCTCTTTCCCCCCGCCTATTTCAAAAAAAAAATAAAAATTCTTTCTTGGATCGCGTCAAGATTACAAAACCACTCACAGGACTTGTTTATCTCTATCTCGTCAGGGTCACCGTTTCACATAAGAAGATGGATGGACCCTGAACTTTAGACATGATAAAAATTAACTCTACCCGCCTTTTGTCTGGTAATAGGGTCTCACCGTTTCTAAAAATAGACCAGATCCCATTCTTGGAATTCTATTCTTTAGGAAAGGAGGAGTGATGGTCTATTTTTAGAAAGTGTGAGACAACATTCCCAGACAAAAGGGGGGTAGAGTTAATTTTTATCATGTCTAAGACATGATAAAAATTAACAAAAAGTTTTTTTTTTTTTTTAAGGTTGAAAATTTTTCTGAGAGAGCTCAGAAAGATTTTTTCCTCCCAATCTTTTTCGACGATGAAAAGGGAAAAACTACTGATCCGATCTCCCTACGCTTTAGGGAAAAAAACAAAAAAAATACTTATGAAATATTCATGTGTTGAAATTGGCTATTCAAATAAGTGACATTTTGTTTCTCATTGGAACTGTTCAACGGCGAGTCCACTCGTCTCATTCTTTGGGGTAGGGGATGAAAGTACAGCGGTTTGTTGAAATCGATGATAGTTTCCTCTTTAGTCGGCGGAACTGTAAATCTATCCCGTCTTAACTCTTCTAATCTCTTTGAAAGTCTTTCCACTTGCTCTGCTAAGGTTTCCTCGGTACTCATGATCTCTCTTAGTTTAGGGAAGTCTTGACGTATTGGCTAGAGAACAGAGGGTCTTTTTCTCTCTATACATATATCATGTGCGAGCGTGTGATTTATAAATCCTTGTGAAATCTTTGTACGTCTTTTTAACTTGGAAGATTCGTCTTGTGTAACTTGGAAAATTCGTCTTCTTCTCGTCGATTGGGCTGGAGTTATGGAAAAGAAATGGGATTGGAAAGAAATCAACACATTACAAAAAAAAGGAACTTTTTTTTCTATTTTTTTCTCTAGGGATTTACATACCATTTCATTCATGAACATTCAAGGGTTCTCTCCAAGACCAAATTTTAGAAGAGGACCACAAAGAGTACACTTGAGGATCCTCTTTCAGGTCTAGGTGAGATAAGGGTTGAGACCAATATTCTTGGGTCTCTAAAGCATCCCAACTCAGACATTTATTATTATTATTAGAAAGTTCATCCTCCTCCTCCTCCTCCTCATCGTCGCACGAGTTCTCCTGGGGAGATTCTTCCGCCTCCTCTTCGTCTTCGACAGCTTTGCTCTCGGAGGGGTAACAATGTAATTTCCGGAAAACGTAACTACCCTCCATCAAATGGTATCGAAAATTTCTCACCTTGTTCTCGGCACAATGAATCATCTTTTGGAAATATTGGTGTCGCGTGCATTTCGACTTGTTCCGCCACTCGGTTTTCCCTGGGATGTAAAACTCGTAAACGGATCGCTGGCAGAGCTTGCTGAAAAATTCGGCTTTATCGTATCCATTGACGTAGATCACCTCCACATTTTCGGTCAGTATTTTCAGGATCGTAGGAAGATGCTCGTAGGAAAGACGACCCTCGGTCCATTGCAGGCCGTGTCGGTTATTTGTAGTCTGGTTGACCACAGCTTGATTGCGGGACGATAAGTCATCGTAATGGACAGGAGGGAGAAAAATCATGGATCCGCATAAGGTTAAATCACAATTGATGTAGCCCAATTCTTTCAAGATGAAACATATATCTCCCGTCTTTGGATCATAACAGTGAAAGTATTCCATGTCCAGAACAATGTAGGAATCTTTGAGAGGTTTGGCACTCAAAATGTCCATCTTCTTCAATTGAGGAAAAAAAGAAAACAAAATTATCTCTCTCTCTCGCTGTGTGTCCTGAAGGAAGAAATGGATAGCGTTATCTCGCCGTCTCCTCTTTTATATATAGAGAGAGAAGGTTGCACGTGACAGGTCGTATGAATTCTGGGAAAGGTCACATTCGTATATATGTTTGTTTTTTGAATAATGTCGTGCGTATCTCAGTACACATCCATCATAATAATAATAAAGGTCACCTTGGAAAGAAAAAGAAATAAAAAACATGGAACTCGTGCTCGACTTTGAAGGTTTCTACGATTCTCAAGGAGCCTTTATTGTGAAAGAATTGGCTTACGTCACATTGGACGGTACTTCTCGAGGGGTATTTGTTTTTAAACCCCCGTTTCCATGGCAAATGCTCACCGAGAAAGAAAAACGAACCGCTGTGTGGGCGAGTGATTATTATCACGGCTTGTCGTGGTACGAAGGAGAAATTCCGTACAGTTATTTTCCATGGGTGTTAACGATGTTGACGGAACCCTCTTCCATGATTTGGGTACGAGGAGAAATGAAACGGCGGTTTTTAGAGAAATGGTTGCAAAGATCCATTTATTGCATTTCGGGATCGACGCAAGAGATTCTCAAATACAATGGGATCGAACACATGAATTGTCCTAACCATACAAAAGGTTTTTTTCCATTGCGCTCTACAAAAAGCGGTTCGGTATCATTATTATTTAAAGACACAGAGAAGAAATTCGCAAGGTCGATCCTGCACAATTCAATCTTGACAGAACTCATTAAAAAAATACATATATCATGTTACTTCTTCAAAATCACAGATGGTTCTGAAGCGAAACTTGGAATTTTGAAATAATAGATCAGGGAGAAATCATTCTTAAAAACAAATGGGTAAAGTCTCGAATCGGCTGGGAGAAAAAAAATTTCTCAGAGCTGAAATAAAATTCTCTAATGAAAAAAAAAAAAAAAAACTTTTGGTTAATTTTTATCATGTCTTAGACATGATAAAAATTAATGACCCTCCCTTTTTGTCTGGGAAGGATGTCTCACCCTTTCTAAAAATAGACCATGACTCATCCTTTCGCTAATGGCAATCATTCCATGAATGAATCACGATTTGTTTTTCAAAAGAGTGAGACAACATTCCCAGACGAAAAGGGAAGGGGGTCGTTAATTTTTATCATGTCTAAGACATGATAAAAATTAACAAAAAGTTTTTTTTTTTTTTTTTTTTTTTTTGAGTTGTAGAATTTTTCTCAGCTCTGAAAATTTTTTTCCAGCCGACTCGAGACTTTACCATTTATATTTACGAATAGTCTTTGGATTATTTATTTATTTTCTTTTAAAAAGAAAAATTCTGAGCTAGACCTATCTATTGGCTTAACATTCTGGTCATAGAAACAGTCTAGAATCTCATTTTATTTTTCGAGGCTAATGCACGGGTTCTCCAATCAAAAGGGTTACTATAAAGGGATTGGTTTGAATGCATTTATCTGCAAATGTTGTAGGATTCTGTTGTTGAGAAGGGGGTATATTATTATTATTATTATTATTATTATTATTTTTATGATTGTGGCAGATTCGTTTTCTACATGGAAGTCTAATCTCCTCCGAAGACCTTTTCTGGGGATCGTCGATAGATGGTTTTTCAATAGGAATCGTTTCCCTCGGATCATCAAGAGATAGAGGGGGGTCCTGTCTTGAGACATGGAGCGGTCTCTCCTCCTCCTCCTCCTCGAGAAGTCTTGAGAAAGGGAGAGGATTTTCGGTTCCCTTATTCTTGAGGGGTCTTGACAAATTGAGAGGTCCCTCCTCTTCGAAAGAGAGAGAAGTTTTGGTTCCCTTATCCTCGAGGGGTTTTGACAAATCGAGATGTCCCTCATTTTCAAGGGGTCTTGATAAATGGAGAGGTTTTTCATCTTCGAGGGGGTTTGATAAAGGAAGAGGTCCCTCCTTCTCGAGGGGTCTTGAGAAAGGGAGAGGTTTTTCATCTTCGAGGAGGTTTGACAATGGGAGAGATCTCTCCTTCTCGAGGGGTCTCTCTTCCTCAAGGGGTCTTGAAGAAGGGAGAGGTTTTTCATCCTCGACGGGTTTTGATAAACTGAGAGGAATCTGAACAGGTTTCTCCTCATCCCCATCATTATCGAGGAGGATGAGGATAGGCTTTTGGAAAGGTTTTTTCTTTTTCTTCTGAACAGGCTCCTCTTGATGCTCGGGGAGAGGGATGGGGTAGTTGTTCCACCATTCTATTTTTTTTTGCTCGAGGATTTTTTCAAAAGTCGTGGCCTCTTTAAGATTAGACGAAGGAGGAGAGTCCTCGAGAAGAATATAATAGGTATTCTTCCCAGTCTTCTCGATCGAGAGAGGTTCGTGCAAACATTTGTGCAACCATTCACTAAAATGAACGAGAATCCCTTTTGTCTTCTCAAGACGATCCATAATCCTATTCATTTGCGAGACGGTTAGAAAGTGGGACGTGTAAAAATATTTGGCTCGTTTCATTAACAAAATTTGTGCATCCAAAGGTGGAATGTCACGAGCCATCAACACGTTTTCGTCGGATAAAAATTCGTCCCGCATCTTTTGATAACTCCCCACGGTATGATAACCCGCACATTTTGAAAAATCGGAGGCTTTCAGGTAAACGACTCCTTGGATGATATAAAAGGAAAGATCAACATATTTATATTTGAAAGGAATACACGTAGTGAGCTGGGGATGCCTCCTCATGATCCACTTGGACAAAAATACGACTTTGGGGCTCTCCCCTTTTATTTATAGAGAGAAAGAGAGTGTGACCTTCCCTTCCCTCCTTCTCTCTCCCTGCTTCCTCTATCTCTGGACGTCCTTGGATTGGAAAGGGTGACTTTGAAAAAAAAAAGAAGGTCATGGTTGGATAATTTTTTGTTTATTAAATTATTACTTTCACTTCCTCATTTCCACACACATTCATCTTTTTAAGAAAAGAAAAAGATGTCATGGAGATAAGATTTCTTGGAAAGAAGAGAGAGAGAGAAACAGAAAAAACAAATAAAACGAACGTCATAGAGCCTCTATGTGTGTCTGTGTGTGTCTATATAGATATACAAAAAGGCGAGAGTACTGGGCGAGATCATTTCTTTTCCATTGGGAGCCATGTCGCTATTAGATGTTTTTCCAACTCAACGGATTTCGAACGGGGAGGATTTGAAGACGCTAAAGCAAATCTCCAACTTGAAAAATTTTTTGGCGTGTCATTGTGCGACATTTATTCCGCATTTACCACCTCATCCAGCGATCGTTTCTTTCAACCAAGATGTCGAATCCTCCAACCTGCTCGTTCAGAATATATAGAGAAATTTATTCGAATCGCAACAAACGAAAGAGGAATTTCCCTTCTCTTGGAATCGGATGGATCGAGCTTTGAGACGGCCCATTCAAACAGACCGGCGATATACGGATCCGCGCACGAGTTTTCGGTGGAAGAATATTTTTCTCACGAAACGATATTTTACGTTTGGAGTGAGAACGACGGCTGAGGACGAAGTTCATATTGTTCAAACCACAGCCGCTCCTCTCGCCTATTACGAATCATTGTCCCCGAATCTGAAGGAAAGAAGTTTTAAAGTCAGCGACAGGATGAAATATAAGAAATATATTCTAAGACCTTTTCAAAACTATGTCGTTCCCCCGAAAACGCAATATCTCATCGTCACAACCCAGAAGAGTCTCTTTCTCGTCGATCGGTGCTCGTACTCGCTTTGGAAACAATTGAAAGAGGAGATTTCTTTCCAATCGCCGATGATGTTTGAAGAAAAAGAAGAAGAAAACCCTCCTCCACCTTTACCCATCCCTTCCTTAGATGATAAGAGGAGCTGGACCAAACCGTTATTTCCCGAAACAAAATCGACCCGGCAAGGGAATGAAATTGAAGTCATCACGATTGAAGATGAGGAGGAAGAAAAAAAAATTACCTCTTAAAAAACGGTCGACTTACCGGAACCTACCTGGCGTGCAAGATCCGCTTCAGAATCCAGAAGCTTCTTCTTCTTCTTCTTCTTCCCCGACTTGTTCAAACAGGCAACCTCTTTCGGACTCCTCACAGACAGAACCTCTTCCAGTACCTCTTCTTCTTCTTCTTCTTCTCTAACCTGTCCCGACATCGTAGAGGTAGAATGTCAGACGGGTCCACAAGCTTCAAAAAGTCCCGACATCGTAGAGGTAGAATGTCAGCCGGGTTCACAAGTTCCAACGGGTCCAGAAATCATGGAGGCAGAATCACAGCCGGGTTCACAAGTTCCAACGGGTCCAGAAATCGTAGAGGCAGAATTTCAGCCGGGTAAACAAGTTCCAACGGGTCCAGGGAATCATGGAGGTAGAATCACAGCCTGGTCCAGACATCCTAGATCCCTCCACTCATCCCAAAGAGACTCCAAGTGTTTCAAGACAGCCTTGTGAGGATCCAGCCCTTCCCGTATGGAATGATTATATGGACTTACAAAATTTGGTGCAACAGGAAGGAGAAGAAAATAATCATATGGATGGGTGGGTCAAAGACTGTTTAGATCATTTAACCTCGAATGAAATTGAACTGTTATGGAATTGCATTTCTGAAATCACATCGGAAATGGGATAAAAACCAAAACAAAAAAACTCTTTTAATAACAAATTGGAGGAGGGTCATGATGTCAATTAAAAAAAATATTATATAGAGTCCAATCTTGGTGGTTCACTTCAGTTTTCCAGCATGAGGTGATCCACGTTTCCCGAAATATGGATCCCATTCCAAGAGAGATTGTGTAGAGCCTTCACTTCAGTTCTTTTTTTTTTCCTACCAAGAGGAGAGGGTCCCAAAAGGGCTACCCATGTCCAAAGAGAGAAAGTGTAGAGCGTTCATTTCAGTTTTTTTTCCAAGTTTAGGGGAGGGAGGTCTCAAAATGACACCCCCCCATTTTCAAAGAGAGATAGTGTAGAGCGTTCATTTCTGTTTTTTCCAAAGTTAGGGAGTTTTCAAATGGCTACCCATTTCAGAGAAAGAGAGAGTGCGAGAGAAAGAGAAAGCGTAGAGCGTCCATTTCAGTTTTCCAACATTAGAAGGTCCCAAAATACCTTCTGAATTCAAAGAGAGATCGTGTAGAGCGTTCATTTCCAGTTCTCCAAGATCAGAAGAAGAGGGTCCGCTTTTCCCAAAATGGCTTCCCAATTCAGAGAGAGAGAGTGAAAGGGTGTGTAGAGCGGTCATGTTCATTCTCCAAGATAGGGTCGTCAGCTTTTTCTCAAAATGGCATCTCCGCATTCAAAAAGAGATCGTGACCAATTTTTTCCAGTTTTTTCCAAGATGGGGGGGAGAAGAAAACCTAGGATGGAATAACACGACACAGAGAGAGAAAGAGAAAAAAAACGCCATCTTGTCATTTTCTGATAGGGTACCGGTGTTCGAATAATTTTTGTGACCGACTGTCTGATTATACTGGGAGAACCATAAAATCGGAAAAGCGATGGGTTTCACAGTTAACGAGGCAATCGAAGACAGACTGGGAAAGAGAGATCCTTTTTTTTTAGCTGAGAAGCAGATTACCCTGGAAATCCGTGACTCTGACCATATAATTTCTCCATAGACTCTTTGAACGGTATTCAGGAGACATCCTCCATGAGGAAAAAAAATCTCCCCTTCCCCTTCTAAATCGACTGGAAAGAGAATGAGGTGGAAGACATCCATCCACAAGAGATCATACTCTTGAACGTCAGACAAATATGAAGTCGAATAGCTTAAACAAAAAATGCTTGAAAAATCATCGAGTCTCGAAAATCTAGGCCTCTCTCTCTCTGAAGGAAATGAGAAAATGGGAATCTGCGTTTTTCTTCCTCAACGGCTGACATTCATCTGAAGTGACACTCGAAATGCTTAAATAGATAAACGAGAGTCCATTCTTAAAAAAATGACGCTATGTCGTCAATTGGAGAATCGAGTCGGCTCGGAAAATATTTTGAGAGCCAGGAAAAAAATTTTCTAACTCTAAAAAAAAAAAAAAAAAAAACTTTTTGTTAATTTTTATCATGTCCTAGACATGATAAAAATTAACTCTACCCCCTTTTGTCTGGGAATGTTGTCTCACACATTTTAAAAATAGACCATCACTCCTCCTTTCCTAAAGAATAGAATTCCAAGAATGGGATCTGGTCTATTTTTAGAAACGGTGAGACCCTATTACCAGACAAAAGGCGGGTAGAGTTAATTTTTATCATGTCTAAAGTTCAGGGTCCATCCATCTTCTTATGTGAAACGGTGACCCTGACGAGATCGAGATAAACATGTCCTGATAGTTGTTTTGTAATCTTGACGCGATCCAAGAAAGACTTTTTATTTTTTTTTTTGAAATAGGCGGGGGTGGGGGAGAGAAAATGTTCTCACGACCCTCAGATATCTTTTCATAAATATATTTTAGATTCATATTATATTATATTCATAAATTAACTACCTTCCCCTTTTGTCTGGGAATGTTGTCTCACCGTTTCTAAAAATAGACCATCACTCATCCTTTCTAAAAAGAGAGACAACATTCCCAGACAAAAGGAGGGTAGAGTTAATTTTTATCATGTCTATAAGACATGATAAAAATGGGAACCATTCCAAGAATGAGTCATGGTTTGTTTTTTCGAATTTTCGAATGGGTGAGACATCCTTCCCAGACAAAAAGAGGGGACAGTTAATTTTTATCATGTCTTAGTTTTTTTTTTTTTAACTCAGAAATATTTTTTAGAGCTCTGAGAATTTTTTTTCTAGTCGACTTGGCTGGACAAGACATCTCCGGATTCTTTCTGGAATGGACTCTGTGATCTATTTAAACATTTCGAGTTCCGAGTTTCGCTTCAGTTGAGTGTGAGCCGTTCAAGAAGAAGAAACCATCCTGTGACTGGAGAGAGAAAACTATTCCTTTTTCCATTCACCCGTTGTCTTGAACCGTTCAGATATTTGCTTTTATTAATATTTTTTTCCTAACCCACCCATCTTTAAACAATGGAATAGTTTGAAAGGGTCGACCCATTTTATAGATATCAACCTCATACCCTCATCTCAACGGGTCTCGAGTGGGAGGAGGAAGGAGCAGGCGACGAGAACTAAGCATGTCTGTTTATCGAGTAGACGCATCGGGGAAAGAACGATACCCGACCGACCCCCAACATCCTCATTACGAATTATACGTTACGGATCCTGAAGGAAATCCTATCTTGGCTCGAGACGAAAACGGTCATGAGTATTACGCGGTATATTTAAACGGAAACCAATACATTTTAGCTCCTCGACGGTATGCCCGAACGGCTTTTGGACGAGAATACTACCCGAAATTTCAAAATGGGGACGAGTATTCGCTTTATACGTCTGTTTTATTCCCTTATGCCAAAGACGAATCGGGGCATGAAATGTATCCTAAAAAGGCGGATGGAGTCGAATATTGTTTAACGGCCGGCGATCGAATTCGTTATGCTCGCGATGCTTGGGGAAACGAGTTTTATCCTCGAAGAGCGGATCAGCAAACGGAATACCTCTGTGAAGAAGTGGGGTATGCGAAAAGAGCAGACGGATCCGAAACGTATCCTAAATTTTATATCTACACTTCTGGTTAAGATCTCTCTCTCTCTCTCTCTCTATCGAAAGAGAAGAAAATAATAAAGAGTGTATTACTGCAATGGAGCATTCTGACGCGGAACCTGTTTCGTATTCCATTTGGTGTGTGAAATGCCGAGCCAAGACCGATACGGTCGACGTCCACTATCGCATGTCGAAAAATCGACGGCCGATGGTCACGGGAAAATGTCAGGCGTGTGGAACCAAGAAACAACAGTTTATTACAAATGCTTCCGTTCCACCTGGAATTCAGTTCCTGGATGAGGAGGAAGAAAAAGGAAAATGTTCCGAGTAAGAAGAAACAAGTATATTCAAATCAAAAATTGGAAAAAGATGGATCTTACTATTATATGCTCTCCTAAAGCGGGTGGTTCACCTTTACAGTTTGGCATACAGACGGATTCGCATAATCCGGTTCCAAGACTCGTGAATTTTCCTCAACCGGCAACTCCACCCTTAGATACTTCTTCTTTGAATGAGTTTTCTAGCATTCTGAAAGAATATCTAAACGTCGTGAGAGAATTGATTCTTCCCCTGCATCGAAACGTTGAAGAAAAGAGCTCTGAATGTGGAAGCAAGCACACGGATCCAAAGCCAAATTCGGAGGGTTAAAAGGGATAGGTGAAAATCCATTATTAAAAAAAAACAATGGTCATGTCATGTCTTGTCGATCGAGTCGGCTAGAAAAAATTCTCTAGATGAGATTAAAAAAAAAAAAAAAGTCATGTCTTCTAGACATGTCTTCTAGACATGATAAAAATTAACTCTCTCTTCTTTTTGTCTGGGAAGGATGTCTCACCGTTTCGAAAAACAAACCTTGACTCATTCTTGGAATAATTGCCATGAGAAGGATGAGTTTTGGTTTCGTTTTCGAAACGGTGAGACATCCTTCCTTGACAAAAAGAGGGGACAGTTTCTAGTACATTCCTATACTAATTCCATTGTATTTAAAAAAAATAATGTCAGCACGGACTGATCTGACCCGAAACGCTTGCCCATCCAGTTGGCTGCTGGAGGGAGGAAAAAAAAAAAAGAAATTTGTTGTGAAGGATATGTCAGTTTTTTTCTAAAAATAGATTTCTAAGAAAAGAATGAACCTTTGTTGGAAATCTATTTTTAGAAACATGTCTAGACAACATGTTGACAAGAAAAAAATTCTTTTTTTTTTCCTGAGAGCGAAATGATTTTTTTCTTTCCACCCACTTTTCTTATTCTTTGGGAGGAAGGAAGAACTTCCCTTCCCCCCGCCTTTTTTCCACTAGTATTTATATAGATCCGAGTTTTTCTGCCTACAGGGTTCATTCTCGTTCTTCCTTCTCAACCGAGCAAAACTAAAATGTCGACCGATGCTGTTGCAGTTCTACCTACCCTGGTGGAAATCACGCCCGTCTGTCATCTCGAAGTAGCTGATCAATGGGAACCTCTCTCCCGTTTCGAGGAATGGTTTCGGGACCCGGAGCGTATGGAACAAATCGTCCAAGAAACCATGTGCTATTTATCCTGTTACGATGGAAAAATCCTGCATTATTTTTCGTCCATCGAAGCTTTCAAGCATTTTGCTTTCCAATCGATGATGGAGGCAGGAACCTTTCGCTTACACGCTTATCTGCGATGGGAAAATGTGATCGCCGTCGATGCTGGAACCTTTTTAAAACTGTTTTACGTTTCACCCGAGTGGGTTCATATTCTTCAAACCGGAGAAGCTTCTATCCGTCTTTATGGATGGGAAATGGAATCAGAAGCCGACGGGTATCGTATGATTCCCTATCGACTGCGAGCTCGCTCCGTGTACATTATTCACGGACCTCTTTACTACCAACTCCAATTTCATGACAAGACGGTGTTTGCCGTAGAAGCCCTCTCCAGGAAGAAAGTGGAGCCTTTACGAGCGTTGCATCCTGAACAGCATTTTCAATTCCCTGCTCGCGAGGAAGAGAGGAGAAGGAAAAGATCCAGAAGGAGGAGACACCTAAAGAGGTACTAAAAAGAAGTCGGAAGGTAAAAGCATTTTTTTTTTCATTAACGGAAAAAAAACTGTGAATCATTCTTTGTATATTTCTTGGAAAAAAAAAAGAAAAGACTAATAGTCATAATAGAGGGAGTTAGGAGGGACCCTATCTATATATAGCTCTCTATATAAATCGGAAGCGTTAACAGGACGGTGCACCGAAAACAATCTATCCTATCTTTCTCAGAGCAGAGTGGAAGAAAGGCCAAGATGCGTGGACTCATTGGAAGCAAAAAAATTCGAGTGATTTAAATAGATAAGTGAGAAACGATTTTGAGAGGTGTTGTTTTATGGATGGAGCTGGCTGGGAAAAAAATTGGCAAAGCTCAGAGAAAAATTTCTGAATTGAAAAAAAAAAAAAAAAAAAAAAAAAAAAAACTTTTTGTTAATTTTTATCATGTCTTATAGACATGATAAAAATTAACTCTCTCTTCGTTTTGTCTGGGAATGATGTCTCACCGTTTCGAAAAATAGATCATCACTCATCATCCTTTCTAAAATAATAGAATTTCAAGAATGGGATATGTTCTATTTTTCGAAACGGTGAGACATCATTCCCAGACAAAAAGAAGAGAGAGTTAATTTTTATCATGTCTTATAGACATGATAAAAATTAACCAAAAGTTTTTTTTTTTTTTTTTTTTTTTTTTTTTTTTTTTTTTTTTTAATTCAAAATTTTTTTTCAGAGCGCTGAGAAATTTTTCCCAGTCGACTCACTCATCCAAACAAGACATCTAAAATTGTTTCTAGAAGGAGCTCTTATTTTTTTCTATTTAAGAAACTCGAGTTTCGGCTTCCCATCAGTCTGTACTGTGCATTCAACCTGGATACCCATTCTTTTGGAGATGGGGGGGGGGAACTTTCGCAGTTTTTTTTCTGAAACTCTCTATGGATCAGAGAATCTCACACATATCCTCCTCCGTGGATCGAAATGGACTGACCGCCACATCTGTTTTAGATAATAGTTTTGAATTTTCCACCTCCTCCCCAAGATTGGACTATCTCAATATTTTTTTTAAAGAAAAACAAAATTATTTTTTATGATTATTCTACAATTTTTAGTTTTTCTTTCCCCCCCCCCGACTCTTTAAGAAAAATAAAAACATAAAGCACATTGAAACAGTTCCGATAAATTTTGAAACTGAAAGTCCATCACCTTGTTCTCCACGGGACTAAAATAAGTTTCTCCGGTCTGAGGATCTTCTTGGATTTGAAGAGGTTCTCTCATCACACTCTGAAGCCAGGTCGAAAAGAGGAGAGCGTCTGGACCCAAATCGTTGAGCAGTCTTTCCAGGGAATCGAAGGTGATAAAAGGGGTATAGCGGAGAATCCGGCTGGGGCGGTCCGACGTATCGATCCAGAGATCCGTCGTTAAGGATCGGTAAGGGCGAAAAGGGGCTCGAGAGATCCATTGCTGAATAGTCCGTTGACCTTTCGGATTCATCCAAGTCCTGAATAAACTTATTTTTCTTAAAGGTTATTTTTTATCGACGGACCAGCTTCACTGCTTCGTTTTTAATTATTTTATTTAGAAAAACATCATATACAAATATTTACAGTGAAGCAAAATACAATTTAATTGTGAGCTTCGGTTACAAGTAATTGCTCACGTCAGACCGGTTAGATTTCTTCTTCAAGTCTGCTGCCTCAATCGCAGGAGGCGATAATTTGGCGAGATTCGTTGGCGTAAAATGCGCCAACATCCCGCCCGGCCTTGCTATGTTCACATGCAAGAACTTAACATAAATTTAATTATGAAATACCAGTATTAGAGTTTCAGTTATTCATGTAAACAATAAAATATGTATAGAAAAATATAAAATAAGTAAACAAAACATGAATACAAAATTATTGAGAAAAATAATTTTCAATATAATTACTAACAACTGAGTAACATAATTCACAACTTGCTAAACTTCAATAGGCAATACAGCTATTTTATTAATTGTCCTTTTAAAGTCCCCTGTTTTGGTACGAACTTTTACAACACGGACTTTTCCATCAGAACCGTGGTACAATGATGTTATTCGCCCTAAAAGCCAATTGTTAATTGGCAGAAAATCTTCTTTAATCAAAACCATTTGGCCGATCATCAGATCATTTTTTTCAACCATCCATTTTGATCTAGATTGTAAAGTATTCAAGTAATCAGACTTCCATCTTTTCCAAATAAGTTGTATAGTTTTTGTAGTTTTTTGCCAACGACTTGAGCGGTTTTCCTTTAAATCCATTAAAAACGGCTCAGAAATTGCTGTTATAGGTCGCCCTATCAAGAAATGACCTGGCGTCAGAACTTCGAAACTTTCTGAATCACTAGAAAGAGGAGTCAGCGGTCGCGAATTTAATATTCCTTCTATCTGAATGACAATCGTTTCGAATTCTTCGTAAGTGAAATGAAAATTGCCAATCGTACGTTTAAGATGGTACTTCACCGATTTTATCCCAGCTTCCCAAAGTCCACCGAAGTGAGGCGATTTGGGTGGAATAAAATTCCAATCTATATTTTCTTGCGAAAAATGATTAGCTAATTCTTTGTCTGGGAAATTAATGAGCTTATAAAATTTTTTCAATTTTGAATTCGCTCCAACAAAGTTAGTAGCATTGTCGGTATAAATTTTGAAACATTTGCCATGTCTACTTGTAAAACGTTTAAGTGTTGCAATTAAAGCATCGAAAGTCAAATCTGTTAATGTCTCAAGATGGATGGCTTTTGTTGCGAAACATATAAAAATACAAATATACAATTTATTCAGAATACCTTTACGTTGATTTTTAAATTTCACTAAATAAGAGCCACATAAATCAATACCTATAATAGAAAATGGAGCTGAAACATTAACTTTTTCACTAGGCAAATTACCCATAATTTGTGAAGAAAGAGTGGGCTTACATTTAAAGCACGTTACACATTGATGTACTGTTTTGCGTGCGAGACTACGGCCACCTAAAGGCCAAAATTTCAAGCGCACTGCATTTAGCCGACCTTGTGGTCCAACATGAAATAATTTCCTGTGTAAACTTTCAAAATAAATTTTACTTAATCTTGAACCCTTAGGTAAAATAGGAGGATGTCTTTGAGAATATGGCACTGAAGCATTCTTCAGCCTTCCTCCTACACGTACTATTCCTTTGTCATCAAAAAACGGAAATAAATTCGAAATATTACTTGGCAGTTTCTTTCCTTCAAGGAGAACTCGTTGTTCATGCTTAATCAACACTTCTTCGGCTTCTCTTACCTCCTCCACTGACAGTGGTCCTGTGTTTTTTACCTTATTCCTGCAATTCAAAATAAACCTGAAAATATAAGACAAAACATGGTTCATTTTATAATAATTGTTTGAAAGTTCTAAGAGGTCGTCCACAATAAAATGTTGAGAGCTGTCATTTAGCAGGGCTGTCTCTTTACAAGTCTCATCTTCAAAAGGAATTTTCCTTTCTCGCCGCAAAGTTTCTTTTTCGACTTGTTCTATGGTTTCAATCTCAGGAATAAATGGTTGCAAGTTCTTGAAACTGTCAGGCTGCATCAAGAATTCTGGACCTGTCCACCATCTAGAATCTGTCACCAAGGGATCAGCATTCATTCCACGTGAGAGAAGATCGGCAGCATTTTCTTTACCTGCACAGTGATGAAAAGAGTTGGGATCTGTCAAGCTGGTGATTTCGTTCACTCGGTTTGCCACAAATTGCTTCCATCGGGTTTTTGCACCCTTTATCCAAAAAAGTGCAATCTTGGAATCTGTCCAATGGTATTCAACAGAAGATCTTTGCAGATTCACGATTCTCTTTACCTTAGAACTAAGACGAGCTGCAACTAGAACACCCAATAGTTCTAATCTTGGTAAGGTTACACCGTTTAATGGAGCCAGACGACTTTTTGAAGTTAGGAGTTTCACCGATATTCCACTGAGTGTCTTCACCTTCAAATATATGGCAGCGCCATATGCCTTTTTACTTGCGTCGCAAAAACTGTGTATTTCAACAGTATCTTCCTTTGATACAGAATCATTGACCAACCTAGGTATTTTCAAATTTTCTAAGTGATGAAGTTCAGCACACCACTTCTTCCATTCCTTTTCAATTTCCTTTGGTAAAGGTTCATCCCACTGAATTTTTTCATTCCAGAGATCTTGGATGAGGCATTTAACTCGAATGGTGAAAGGCGAAATTAATCCTAAAGGATCAAATATCTTCCCTATTGCTTGAAGTAAGAAGCGTTTCGTATTTTTGTCCATAGAAAGAAATTCCAAAAGATTTTTAGTATCCATAGTTAAATAATCTTCGTGCGTCTTCCAAGAAAGTCCCAAGATTTTAGTTTGGTGTGCGCCCAAGCTGAGAGTAGCGTCTGCAGGATAGGTATCGAATTCTTCATTCTTCCATTGCTCCATTAATTCAGCATTATTGCTAATCCACTTCCTGAGGACCATTCCAGACTCTTCCATAATTTTCTTAGCATTTTTAGATACTTCAAGTGCTTCTTCAAAATCCTCACTTCCAGAAATGAGATCATCTACATAAAAACACTGGTCTAAAATTTCAACTGTTTCGGGAAAATCTTCCTTGTATTTTTTAATATGATGTCTAATAGTAGCTGCTAACAGGAATGGGCTCGAACTGACCCCGAAATTTACTCGATTGAAACGGTAAATCTGTAAATTGGGCCTTTTATCAACACTTGGGTCATCACTACTCCAAAGAAAACGAACTGCATCCTTATGTTCATCAGAGAGGCATATCTGCAGAAAAGCTTGTTTAACATCTGAACAAAATGCAATTTTGTTCAATCTGAAATTAATTAGTAAATCCAAAAGATTTGGATTTAAGTTAACCCCTGGCCACAAGCAGTCATTTAAAGAAAGTTCATTATTTTGATGACTACCCGCATCAAAGACGATCCTAGTTTTCGACGTTAAACTACTTTCTTTCCGCACAGCCTGATGAGGCAAATAATATATAGGCTTGTTTAAAGCATTTTCTTTTGTATCAGGATTTACGATGCTAATTATGCCTTTTTTTAAATAATCACAAATAATTTCACGGTATTGTTGATGTAACTCTGGATCATGACTAAATCTTCTCCACAAATTCTGAAAACGCTGCCGCGCCAAGGAATAATTATCAGATAATTCTTCATAATGTTTCCTAAAAGGTAGTTGTACTACATAACGTCCATTTTTAAATTCAACGGTGTCATTAAAAATTTCCATTGCCTGATCCTTTTCATGCAAAACTGGATCATCACGAATAGCAAGTCCCTCTAAATCAAAGAAAAGTTTTAAAGTATTTTGAAGAGAGTCATTTTGCACAAGAAAACAATGTCCCTGATAAGAAGGTTGTATTTCGTTAAGCTTCCCGCATGCGATCCATCCGAATTCGGACTCTTTAAATAATAAATCATCATTTATTTTATACGTATTATTTTTCAAAACCTTAAAAAATAAATCAGCACTTATAAGGGCATGTACCTCTGAAGCTTCATAAAATAATTTATCAGCTAAATTTAAAAATTGTGGAATTTCTACTTTCGAAATATCTAACGTAGTACACGGAGTTAGTCCTGTTATCTTATTTACAATCAAGAATTCAACTGGTTCATTAAAGGTACATTCTTCATTTGAAATAAATGTATTCACTTTCCATTTAATATTTTGAATTG
Organism: Stegodyphus dumicola; assembly: GCF_044657685.1. Taxonomy (NCBI): domain Eukaryota; kingdom Metazoa; phylum Arthropoda; class Arachnida; order Araneae; family Eresidae; genus Stegodyphus; species Stegodyphus dumicola. Next base: position 144,827,424 of record NC_140769.1, on the reverse strand, counting down.
ATCCATTAAGACCTGTAACAGGCATTTTAATTTTCTCCCTTTTCATTCCTAAGCATTCACTTATTTTATCTGTAAGAACACATATATTAGATGCGCTGTCTAAAATCGCACGGATTTTTATTCTTCGATTATTGGCGTCACGGACATAAATCTCTGCAGTAGAAAAAAGTACACTTTTTCTTTTTTGTTTATTCTTGTTACTTAAAACACTCAACGCTTTCAATTCTGAGTCACCTTTTCCAGCGGCGGCATCGAGCTCACTTTTGTTTTGTCTAAGTGGCGTCACCGAGCGACAAGGAGTCTTCGAATGACCTTCATTATCCATGCATATTAATTTATTGTGTTTTTCCCCGCAAGCGCATTTAAATTTCGAGAGACACTGACTTTTCTTATGATTTTGCCTTAGACATAATTCGCAGAGTTTATGTGAACGAATTAATTTTAATCTTTCATGAACACTTAACTTTAAGAATGTATCGCAAAGGAAAATAGGATGAAGGCTCCTACACACAACACAGTTTTTATTTTTATTTTCATTTGTCAAAAGAACCTTTGATTTATGCGAAGGAGTGGAATTCTTGTTTATGTTAACCCTACTTCCGGGTGTAATATTTCTATTTATAGATAACAAAACTGATTCACGCTGTTCCAAAAATCTAATAAACTCGTCAAATGTTGGAACTACTTTCGATTTGTGAGATAATTCAAAATTTTTTCTAGATTCTTTATCTAGTTTTTGAAGAAGAATATTTATTAGAAAAACATCACATAACTTGTTCTGTTCATATTTTAATACTTTCAAAGCGCGTAAATTCTTTTGTATACAATCAATCATACTTCTGATATCTTTCGCATTTTCGGATTGAATCTTTTCAAAATTTAAAATATTCTGCACATGAATGTCAACAATCAGACGTTCATTATCATAGCGAGATTCTAAAGTATTGTACAAAGATTCAAAATTATCAAAGTTACTACCTAAATGCTTAGCATCATTAGTAAGACAAGATCTTAGATAATATAATTTCTGTGAATGACTCAGCTGAACATTATTTTTAATTAAATCATCAAATTGAGTTTTAAATGAACTAAATTCTTCATATTTTTCTGAAAATTCAGGCAAAACTAACGCTGGGATTTTAGTTTTGATTTGAAAATTTCCATCTACATTACTTTCAGTAACATTTACTGCTTTTGCAGAATTTAACTTATTGTAAGAATTAATGAGAATTTCAATTCTTACCTCCAATTTTTCCAGACGATCATCACATTGGTTTAAGTCGTCATCAATTTTGGTCAGATCATCATCTTTCATTTCACTTTGTGCGTAGCACGCACTTCGTAGTTCATCAACTTTCTTTTGAAGAATTTGAATGTTTTTTAGTTTAACTTTAAGTTCAACTAAGTCCACATCATTATTTGCAGTTTGCACAAAAGTTTCGAATCTAGTTATTTTCCCCTTTAGGGATGCTTTGCTTTTCATTAATATATCCATACCGCTGAAGTAGGCTCCAGGGTCGATGCAGCCAGATGAATAAACTTATTTTTCTTAAAGGTTATTTTTTATCGACGGACCAGCTTCACTGCTTCGTTTTTAATTATTTTATTTAGAAAAACATCATATACAAATATTTACAGTGAAGCAAAATACAATTTAATTGTGAGCTTCGGTTACAAGTAATTGCTCACGTCAGACCGGTTAGATTTCTTCTTCAAGTCTGCTGCCTCAATCGCAGGAGGCGATAATTTGGCGAGATTCGTTGGCATAAAATGCGCCAACAAGTCCCTTGCTGGGAAAGGCAAGTCACGAGTTCCGATCCTCGAAAATAGAGCGTGCCCGACCCCAAGTAAAACGTGAGGGGAATTGTCTTGGCGAACCGGAAACGAATCGCGAGGGAAAAAGACTCTCGCCGTAACCACTCCATGGCATTTGGTTTTCTCTCTCTCCTGAGGACGAGATGGAAAAAAAGAAAAGACAACTTTTCTCTCGGTTTCTTTTATATATAGGAAGAGAGAGGGGGGGAGGGTTCTCGAAAAGACTCATGGGCAATTTCCTCTTCTTTTTCTTCTTCTTCTTCTTTTTGGGGTAGGTGGGAGGAACTTGTTTTTTTTTTTGGCGGAGAAAATGCGTCGGCTGACATCCCTAGACATTTAAAAAAAGAATAGATAGGATGGATTCTTCAAGTGAGAAATGCGGGGTGGTTAAGGGATCTTATTCCATTTTTTTACTTTTCTAAATAACAAATAGAATCGGGTGGATTCCATTTATCTCCTTCTAAAAAATATAGCAACACTTGATCCTTCCCGTCTTTTTTCATTTACTCCCGATATTGCGTTCGAGAGCCATTCTATAAGCTGCTTGAGATTGGAAAGGAGAATAATTATCAAAGTAGGTATTACGGCGTAAATGTTTAGGATGTTCGACTATAAAAAAATATTGTGTATAAATACATTGATCTAATCCCGTAAATTCTAGTTTGATTAAGGGATACTGAGCCACGTCCGAGGGTTGGTAGGCAAATCGGTAGCCGGACTCTTCTTCAAATTCCTGATACGCGACTCTGAACCATTTGAATCGAGGGTCGTCGTCTTTCTTGAAGCGTCTTTTATCCATTTGTCCATGCGGGAAATCCCATTCATCTTCATAAGCTAATTTAGCCTTGTACCGATCATAATCGTCTTGTAAATTGGGATGGAGAGTCGGATAAATATGGTTTTCAAATTAATCTTGAAGCACCGATATTTTTTCCAAATCGAAGGGTGGTTCGATACGTTTATTTTTAAAAGCTGAATTAAATAATTTTGAAAACAGTATGGCATTTTTCGATGAATCATCACCACCTGTCCTGATGAGGTCTTTACCACTAAACCATATGAAGTAGAGTATTTGTTTCTCTGGATCATCTGAAAAAAGGAAAAAGAGAGAAAAATTCCTTGATTACCTATCCACTCAATGAATAAATTTATGAACAGCAAATTTCACTAATTGTTGGAGCGCTAGCATGGCCATAAATCGATGACAAGATTTCGATCGACAAGATGGACATTGCTGTGGCTGACGATGTTGAGGTTTGTAAATAACAGTCCATAAAAACTTGAGATGTACCTTTTGATGAATTTTTTCTCGAGTGGGTTCATTCGCCACGTACAGTTTTTCAATATGAAGTCGTTCCAGATCCGCATTCAATTGCTGAATAAATTCCTTCGTATGTGTTTTCAGGTCTCTGGCTATAAACCGGACGCAGTTCGTAAGAGTATATCCATCAGAGGTGACAGCCAACACACCAACAATTCTTTGGTGGAGCTTGGTCTGTGAGGACTTCTTTCTAGAGCACTGATGAGTGGATGACGAGGGAGGAGAAGACAGTATTTCCAAAGAATGAGTTGGAGAAGGAGAAGACTTTTTCGGTACTCTAAAAACGGGTGAAAATGGTCCATAAAAAGTGGGTTCCGTATCTGGAATATCCTCAAAGGGATCTTCTTCACATGAAATGACTAAGTTATCCGTTGCCATGTGTTCGCTATCTTTTTACGAAACAGAATGAACCCCGATTTCTTTTTCAACCATTTATATACTAAGAGAGGGGGGGAATAAAATAGGTAGAGGTATCGAGATATCGTTGAAAAATATTTTTAAGAACTAGGAGAAAAAATTCTTCAGTAAAAAAAAAAAAAAAAAAAAAAAAAAAACACACTTTTTGTTAATTTTTATCATGTCTTTTAGACATGATAAAAATTAACTCTACCCTCCTTTTCGTTTTGAATGATGTCAACATGTTGTCTAGACATGTTTGTAAACAATAGACTTCCAAGAAAAACATGATCATTCTTAGAAATCTATTTTTAGGAAAGGTGAGACATCATTCAAAACAAAAAGGAGGGTAGAGTTAATTTTTATCATGTCTAAAGACATGATAAAAAATTAACAAAAAGTGTTTTTTTTTTTTTTTTTTTTTTTTTTCAGCCAAGAATTTTTTCTACCCGATTCGATTGACAAGACATCCCAGTTTTTTTTAAGAATGGAATTTCTGTTCTATATATTTCAGCATTTCAACTGTTGCTTCAGATCCCTCTGTGCTGTTGAAAAAGCCTGCACTTCAACTCTCCTGGAAACAGTTTAAGCCATGTCTTCTCTCAAGATTCTCTTTAGATCCAGCAAAGATGTGGATTGAGTCTCGTGAAAACAGTTCATTGTTCAAGAAATTCATAGAAGGATGGGGAGGTCTTTTTAAATGTACTATTTCTTTTTATTAACTCTTTTCTTATGTTTACGAATTTGACAACTTGTTGCTTTCTCAACTTCAGGTTTTTTGGTCGGCTGTCTAAACTCAGCTCTTACCTCAGTGGACGATGCATCAAATTCCATTGTACTGAATTCTCCATTTCCCGAAAAGACTTCTTTCAATATGTGGATGGCTTCTTTGGTCAATTCTAATGTTTTATCTATCGTTTTATTCTTTTCATTTTCTCTACGTTGGAGGATAGCGGGAGTTAAAAAAGGATTTTGACAACAGGGTTCAAATTCTTTCGTTTTGTCTTTGCGATCATGACGATGTATTTCTATAATCTTGTCATCCGTATCATCGGGGTTTATCCATATTTCCAAATCTAACTCTTTACCTTCAGAATTTTTGGGAGATAGATGAATAAGTACAGGATCCATCGCCATGGTTAAATTATTGCTTCTTCCTTTTTTATTCCTCTTCTCCCTCTTCATTTTTTTTCAAAGTTTTTTTATATAATCCACTCTTCAAGTCCCATATTCAACGAATATATTTCTGACTTTCTTTAAAAGCTTGCATTAGCCACTGAAATCGGTATCGTATCAAGTAGGCCAGAGCTCCAAAGTAAAATAATAGAATTAAACAGACGACATAATAATGAATCTTCAATACGTTGCCCAGTAAAGCGAAAAGAATCGTAGGACCCGCCGTTACCAGTAGTAAATGAATGGCGAACGTTTGTCTCTTCGACCATCCTTCCTCTTTGGGGCTTTCGTCTTCCTTTTCAAACCGACTCAATTCTTGGTCCGTTTGAAAGTTTTTCTCGATTCGTTTGAAATGAGATGTCATTCTTGACCTCTCGAAATTTTAGGAACACTTGTTCCATGTACAATGACATAATCGTACGCTGTGTTGCCTCGCAAGACCCGTTTTGTGAACCGTAAAACCGACTGATTCTCTGGACAATAAATCGGTCGGAATTCAACAGATTGGTCGGTCATACATTCTCGTTTTCCCGTTAACCTATGCTTTTCGTCTATGTGTGTATATTCCAAAACACAGGGGGAAGATAGATCGCCCAGAACTCGATGCACGTAGGGTCCACATTCACAGACGTGTCGTTCGGCGTCCCATCCTAGTCCGGGCACGTTCCACAAATCTCGAACGCAGTAATCGACAGAACAGACCCACGGAAATGTTTGAATCATTCGATTACCTCGTCGATCTAAAGAATGGCATTGACATTGGTATCGGAACGATCCATCTTCTAACGTTTCGTAATAATCGGCTACTTCTTGAGCGGGTTGTTGGGTTCGACGATCTATTAAAACATTGAGAGAAGGATCACGGGCTTCTGGATGTTGACAGGGATGGGTGAAAGAGGAACGAGGAGCACAGAGCCATCCCGAGGCCGAAAAAATAGGAATTTCTGAGGAAGAAAGACAAGCGGTCCGGATTCCTTGGGGAATACAATAAGTACCCGGTTCGAGATGATTCCATGTTTTATCAGAAAGAGTGAGTTTTTCGTAAAACGTGGGATTTGTTTCACAGAGCTGAGAACAATCGCAATGGCTATCGGAACACTGAAAATTTTGGAAAGGGCAATACGTCTCGGTTGAAATTTCTGGTAAGGCTAATGATGATGAGGGAGGAATAGAAGGCATCCGGAGATCGGGTTTATAAAAAAGATTCAAGAGAGTCACTAGAAATACAATGCATAGAATGATCGCGATCTTTCTTTCCTCCTTTATAAATTAGAACCGGTTCCAGTCCCTACGAGTTCTCATTATACTGTGATTCGACACTTTTCCAAGGACAAGTGGCTTCTGCAACTGTTTCCTCAAGACGTTTACGTGTTCGTCGATCAAGGTATTTGTTATTTGTACGAGAAAACCAACGAAGAAAAAACCTATATTTCAGCTATCCGGCTCGATACGCTGAGACGGCACGATCTTTTACATTATAAATACATGCTAAAATGGCCTCATATGATTGAAATCGTGTCGTATCCGAATCATCTCACCCATCCGATGGATATGTTAAATTACAGAGCTTGAGGTTCGGTTTTGATGAAAGGAGCCGTATTCTTCACGGCAATATCGTTTTTATTCTCCGTAGTATACCAATGAGCATCGACCTCCCAAATATTTTGAATAGCCTTGCGTTGTGTTTCATAGACGGGATCGTCGAGCGATTTGAGAGGTAATAACGCGTTCGGTTGTAACTGTTGTTCGGTATTCAAACCTTGGTGAACGATCCGTTTCAACATAAACGTAAGAAACAAGCGACGTTTTCCAAAGAAAACCAGCGACTCTTCTGTATGGGTATCCATAGCCGGATGAAAAAGTGTGAAATGGCGTCCTTTTTGGGGATCCATCACGTATTGGATGACGATATGATGATACCAATCGCGTTGCCGCATTTGCGAGAGGAAGTGAAGCCGTTGCAATTGACGAAAATAACGTCGGGTTAGACGATACGAATCCATTCTGACTTACTTTTTTATCGCGCCAAGATCTTTCTTTTTTGTTGACAGGATACACATTCACGATACAGAGCCGGCATTTCATCCAACGCGCGATCTTGTTTTAAAAAATGTCGATAATTCGGTTTGGAACAACACGCTGCTGCGTCCTTTTTCGGAATTTTTTGCTCTTTCCATAATTGGCACATCTCGTTTATGAATAAAGGCTGGATGCTCGTCATACTTTTATTCGTTTTGGGTTTATACTACTGCTACTTGTATTTCTATAATTTTTCGTTCCCGTCCCCGAACGTTCCTTCTTCTCCTCGGACGACAACGACGCGTTTCCAATATCAGATCGAGACCTCAAACGACAACGAGGTTTCGTTTCACACCTCCACGGGAAAAACATGGACGTTTCCTCTCCCACCCGAATATTATTTCGCGGAAGGACGGATTTGGGAAAAAGATGAATGTTTTGGACAGCCCGATGATACTCAGCTCCCCGCAACGGGGAAAACCTCTACCTGTTTTTATTACGATCGCAGAGTTTTGTACCCCGCGAAAAGTCCATGATGTATTATTATTATCGATGTCGGCACGGTCGTGTTCTAGACGTGCTCATGTGTCAAGAAGAACATTCTCCTTCTACCTGCATTCCTGTCAATCCCTGCATCGATCAGCATGACGGATCGGTTTTACCCGATCCAACCAATCGACGTTTTTATTACGAATGCCAGAACGAACAACCGATTCGAATCGCCTGTCCGCCCAAGACATTTTTCTACTACAACGCTTGCACTTCGCGAAAACATTTCGTATCTTACTGTGAAGACGGTCAACATTTTCCGATTGACGAGGTGACGTATATCGAATGTCGTGGCCATCGACCGAAAATGATTCGATGTTCGCCCGGAGAAAAATATTCGACACATTATCGGCGATGCGTGTCTGATCTCTTCGACGGATTTCCGGATAATACGCAACGACCTCTCCCCATCGTCCAAAAAGGATCTTTTCTGTACTCTCCGGGTTACGCGATTTGTGAAAACGGAATGGTTCGAGACACTATATCCTGTCCTCTTTCCTGGGACACATGGACCGGCGATGCCTTATTCCATTTACCGATGGTGTACGACGAAACGTCCCAAACATGTCAACCGCCTCTTTTCTGTGAAAATGTTCAACCGAGCTCAAAAGAAACTGTCGTTCCCGCTCACGAGTATACGAAACATCTCCCGTCCTATCCATTTTCAACATCCTTGGATCGAGCTGTAGCTTACACGTGTGATCCAACCCGAAAACGTACGGTTCTAGAACCAGGCTATCGAGTGTCGGATCAATATACGGTTGAATGGGCTTGTGAGGATAAGTCGTCGTCGTCGAAACTCGCGATAGGCGATACGAGCGATCGATATTTTGATTGCGCTCGGAGGGAAATTCAAACGTGTCCTCCTCAAGCATTTTTTGACGGAAATGAATGTCGACCGCGCATCCCCGGCGCGTTTCAGTATCGGCATCTCGATGTGTTTAAATTCGATCATTTATCGATCGTTGCGAATTGGATTCGGCCCTGGACGACTCTTGATCATGAACCTCGTACCTCTTGTGACGAAACCAACGAAGAAGTTTATATTCCCGGCTATAATATTTGTTCTCATCCCGACTGCACGCCGTACCCATTCCTCAAACAATTGAAAACGGCTATTTATTTACCCACTTCTCCTCACATGCGTCTTTTCGAAAAGGGAAAAATTCGAAAGAAACGCGTTCGACGGCAAGGTTTGAAATTTTGGTCGCAGCGATTCGTGAAACAGACTTCGACTTATAGTGTTCCCAAAACGTGTCGTGAAGGCCATCGCATACGATCGGGACGATTTATTCCCGATTCCGTATTATACGCCACTTGTAATTGGCGTCAACCTTTTGTCTTTTGTCCTTCTTCCTCCACAGAAGGAATTCGAGAAAATCTGTACGGGTATCACGTATGCGTACCCAAAGAAGAAGCCTATGAAGGGATTTTACCGGCTGGATTAACCCTTCGACTTGAAGTTCAAGAGCTGAGTCGTATTATACCGGAACATGGAGCGCGATATAAAATAGATGGACGAGAAGCTGTTTTTGATGCGACGCAGCATCCCGAAGGTATCCCCCTCCTTACCTCAGTCTATGAAATTTGGACCCAGCGCGACATGAAATTGTTTTTTAGAATTCTCGTCACGCATCCTCGTTGAGCTTACTGGGAAGACCGAAAATTAAAAGCCCTCCCCGATCCTGACATGACGTTGTTGTACACGGGTGAAATGACCGAAAAGCCCGTCACGACCGATGACTATCCGGTCTCGGCCGACTCGTTGATTCAAATGGAATAAAGTAGAAAAAAAATGGATCGTTATTTAGGTCAAGGCATATTGTTTTACTCTACGGTTTATATCAGCATCATCCTAGTCGCAGTCACCCTCTTAACGAACCGGCTCATATTTTTATTTTTATTAATCCTTACGTTTGGTCTAGCCGCTTACATGGCTTATTTGACCGTTCATAATTCCGAACATCTCAAAATGACGGGCCAATCGATTGAAGACTGGATTCGAAAGCTGTATCAAAAGATAACTGGATAATCGGAGGTGACTCATGTAAATATCAAGATCGGTAAAGGAAAAAAACATGGTTTCGGTTTACACCATAGATGAATTTGGGAAAGAACGATATCCAAAAGATCCTAAAAAACCTAAACAGGAGCTGTATTATTTCGATAATGACAATCGACCTATTTTTGCCAAAGACGAGCATGGAAATGAATATTACGCTGTGGAATATCGGGGTCATGAATATATAGCGCTTCTTCGTCGGTACGCCAAATCCAATTCCGGAGACGAGTTTTATCCTAAATTAAACAATGGAGGAGAATACCCGTTAAATTCATTGGATGTAAATGTGAAAACGTATGCTGTCAATGCGAGGGGAGGAGAGATTTATCCTAAATCCAGCATTGGAAAAGAATATTATATACAGGATAGAATTCGGGAAAAGCCAGAGACGAATTACATCCGATATGCACGAGACGAAAATGGAAATGAGTATTACCCGAAAGATCATAAAAACGAGGAATTTCTCTATATCTATCTAAGTTATGCTAAAAAAGCGAATGGTGATGAATTTTATCCGAGAAAGTGGTATTATTGAAAGATCTTCAGGAGAACAGTATCCGCAGCATGGACTCATCTGAAACGAAACTTGGAAAGCTTAAATAGATAAACGAGTCCATTATTAAAAAATGGTATCTTGTAAATCGAGTCGGCTGGGAAAAAAATTTTCACAGCTGAAAAAAAAAAAAAAAACTTTTGGTTAATTTTTATCATGTCTTATAGACGTGATAAAAATTAACTGTCCCCTCTTTTTGTCTGGGAAGGATGTCTCACCCATTCGAAAAAACAAACCATGACTCATTCTAGGAATTCTATTCTTTAGAAAGGAGTGATGGTCTATTTTTAGAAAGTGTGAGACAACATTCCCAGACAAAAGGGGGAGACAAAAGACTTTATTGAAATGAAACGGATCCAATATATCGAGTACGGCGGACAGAATACTTATACCCGTCAGCACATTGGAAGTAACCGAGAATCCTGTCGCGGCGATTCTGGAAAGTGTTGCGAGCGTACTTAATTAGGTCCGAACGACGGCTTGAAGGATGGCCGATTGAATGGGAAGAGACTGCATACTCAATTTGGTTAAGAGTTTAGGCATCCGTTTTTCAAGGATTTTTTGCGCGGCTTCTAATCCGATATCGATCCCTATATCAATCGCCAATTCATGAACCAAGGACCGTTTCACATGTTTCTTGGGCCAATTTTGTACAAAGTCGGGAAGATGAGGAGGATATGGTGGTAACGTATGATTTTTTTGCAGAGTGGAAATAGATCGATAGATACTGCTTCCCAAGAAAAATTCGCCAATATCTTGCCCCGTCGTCGTCACACAATCAGACCCGTTGAAAACAAGACCGTACGCTTCACAATAAGGCTGGTTGAGTCGTAAATGACCCTCGACGAGATTGAGGCCGGCATGATGACGAGGAAGAGAAGGATGATTCGATTGAAAGAAAACTTGTTCGGGCAAGAGAGCTAATAATTTCTTGGCGAGATTTACGGCTACACATTTTCCATTTCGATATTCCGTGTCCATACTCTGCTGCGTGTTGGAATATAAACGATCGCAGGCGGGTTGGCAAGCTAAACTGAAACCCGTTCCGAGTCGAATCCATCGCGGTTCATCTTCCGGGAAACACGATTCTAAATTTTCTTGGAAAGGGAAGCAGGCAATCATGTCACATCCCGTTTGCGTAAAAACAAATTTTTCGACGACGTGACATTGTTCCGGATTGAGGGTTTTAGGTATGTAGTAATCCCGTTTGGAGTCAGCTTTTCTTATTTGGAAGGTGGTATGTTTAAAAATAAAAGCGTACCGACTTTGAAGAGCTTGTTCGTAAATATAGAGTTGAGTCGCTTCTTGAGCATACCGAATAGCATGATCGAGATCGTAAGAAGTGACAGTATATTCATTTCTATTTTGAAACGAATCCCATTTCATCTTGAAGGAGGGCTTTGTTCCTATACATCGAAAAAAAGTTCGATGTTGTTGCTTTTTTAACAACAAAAATAAAAGGATTCTTTTTTTATATAGTAACAAGTATAAAATGAGATTCAATTCAGTATTTACAGTTGCGTATGGAACATATACAAAAACCAGTTCGAAAAAAAAATTTTTTTAATTAAAAAATAAATTGTCTCAACTATAAAATCCTATAAATTTTAGTTTTTACAGTTGCGTATGGAATAGCGATAAAAACCAGTTCGAAAAAAAAATTTTTTAATTAAAAAAATAAATTGTCTCAACTATAAAATCCTATAAATTTTAGTTTTTACAGTTGCGTATGGAATAGCGATAAAAACCAGTTCTCAAAAAATTTTTTTAATCAACTATCTTATCTATAAAATCTTGTCAAAATCAGTTTTTACAGTTGAGGATGGAACCTGATGAAAAAATATTTTGGAAAGGATGCTATTCAAAAAACATTTTATCATGGTTAGTAGTTCTTGTAAAGGACAAAAACAAGTTCATTTCGTCTAATATTTGTGCATCTAAAGTATTTAAATCTATTCCAAAAAATATATATATAGTCTCCCACATACCTTCAATGTATTATTGGACTGTCCACTCTTTATATTCCATTAAAGAGCCATGGAAAAAATGTTCCGAGTCTCTAGGGGTTCATTTTGCCTTGTTCACTACTTGTAGTTTCTACATTTTCGTCTTCACACTCTAGTCTTTCGAAGGAAGCTTCTACAGGATCTTCTCCTCCCCTTTCCGATGGAGGTGGACTCTCGGGAGAAATAGGATCTTCTTCCCCCTTTTCCGATGGAGGTGGACTCTTGGGAGAAGGATAACGAACAGGTTGCAAATCGACAATCGAAGGGTCGAAATAATCACTCGAAGCTAAAGTAGGGTCCGACATATTATTTCTGTTTTTCTTCTTGATTCTAGGATCCTCTCTCACATTCTTTCTCTTCTGAGAATTATTTTCTTGTTGATTCTTTTTCGCCTGGTATTGTTCCAATTCTTTCGTCTTCCAGACTTTAATTTCGTAAAATATATTTGAAAATAGATCCTCTCCAAGATACTTTAAATACAATGCACCCCATTCGCTTACTTCATCACTGGTAGAAGGTGTAGTGTTTATTATTTCTTCTATAGTACGTCGAATCACATCCACGTAGAGAAGAGATTCCGATCGTTTGGTAACTTCGTGATATAAACAACGGACGATTCGAGCATGAACTGCTTTAAAATCTAGAGCTTCTTGTTCGTTTAAAGGTGTTTTTTCATCTCCTCCGTACTGTAGATTAAAAACATACTTTTGCAGATCCTCGCCCAGCAATCCGTCTACGGCAAATAATTTATACACTTCTATCTTAGGTATTTCCTGTCGTTTGAATAAGATGTTGGAAAGTCTTATTAGATCGGTCGATCTAGAATAGTCTTTAGATAAAACTTTCTCGATCATATTCCATTCATCTGGCGTGGAGATGGTTTTATTTTGTACCAACTGCTGTTGCACATCCATCCATAAACGCCAAATGGTATTTAAACAGTATCGATGGACGGGTACAAGAGGTTTCAAATCTTGAATCAAGGTCCACGGAAACATCATCATATTAGCTATTCTTTTTAAAACTCTCAACTGAACGGTGGTTTTAGTCGTAAACAAATTAGATTGATTAAATTCTTCCAGCACGACTTCATCCAACACGTACTTGAGACGATCCTTCAAGGGTAATGTCAAAGGCTCCAGGGTTACAGTGTTTTCCTGATCCATCTTGTCCTCAGTATGAAATGAGAAAATCGTCTCAGCTCCAGCTGTTTATATACTGTGAAACGAAAGTGGGGGAGGTAGAAAGGAGAAGCAAAAGTTGGGTAGTAGGAAAAAAAAAAAAAACTTTTTGTTAATTTTTATCATGTCTTTAGACATGATAAAAATTAACTCTCCTTTTTGTCTGGGAATGATGTCTCATCTTTTCGAACATATTTCTAAAAATAAATTTCCAAGATAGAAATGAGTCATGTTCTATTTTTAGAAACATATCGAGACAACAGATTAACATCATTTGAACAAAAGAGGGGGATAGTTAATTTTAATCATGTCTGAAGACATAATTAAAATTAACAAAAATTTTTTTTTTTTTTTTTTTTTTTAATACAGCTCTGGAAATTTTTCACAGTTGGTTCGATCGATAAAACCAGAAAAAGGATTTCCACTTAACTATTTAAATTACTCGAGTTTCGGTTTCAGATCTGTCTGTGCTTTGGATACCAGCCTCGAAAGATCTTCAGTTTAAGTCTATTATATACACATTTTGGTAAGTGAACTTTATTATTTTGTTGAATTGTTTTTTGGCTTTTGTGAATTGCTTGGATATTGTTTCTTTTTCAACTCGTTGTGTTTAAGCTCTTTTCTTTCTCAAAACAATACGAGCTTGTCGTGGCAATCGATCTCGAGCTGTTGGATGCCGTCGTGAGCAATGACTTAATAGATATCGACAAGCTTTATTGGGAATTTTCTTATTTCGTATGTGGGGCCCACCTTCGGTCACAAACGTAATGGAATGGTTACCATATTTATGAAGCAATCGATTAGGACCCACACGAACGGTTCGAGATCCAAGAACGTATCCTCGACGTTTTCTCATAGGTCTTCTACGAATGGGTCTTTGTGTTCCTCTACGATTGATATTGGAAGGAGAGGAAGAAGAAGATGCAGACGATGAAAAGGAAGCCGAACGACTTCTTCTTACAGGACTTCTTCTTCTAGTATGACGTATTTCTAAACTACGACTACGATTTCTCTGACTTTTTCTTCTTCTTGGACTTGGACTTCTGCTCCCGCTTAGACTTGGACTTCTGCTCCTTCTTGGACTCGGACTGCGTTTTCTTGGACTTCTTCTTGAACTTGGACTCGAACTTCGAGAAGAAGGAGAAACGGATGGTCGAATAATGTAAGGGCTAGTGGTTACATCGGATTTGGCATACGTGTGGAGAGGAAATTGAAGTTCGAAATCGTCGGGAAGGTCGACTTGGTTTTGAATTTGTGAAGGTAGAATATCGTCATAATAAATAACTTCGGGTGTTCCAAGAGGTGGAATTTCCTTCGAAACATCATCCTCGTTAGGATCATTCATTCTGACTTTATTTCAATCGAAACACGGATCCGACGACAGGATCTAAGTTATATCGCATAGAAGCTCGATACGCATCTTGAACCGATGTGCAAAGAATATATTCCAAAGGTCCGAATCGTTTCTTTTCTAAAATAACGGGAAGATCGATCGTCCCTGCTCGATAAAAAGGCGTGAGGGAGAGAATTTCATTCAATTGTAACACGTTCCCGTGCTGGAATTCCCTACAACAGAGATAATCGATCCATTTCTGAACGAGTTTCTTATAAGCACGAGCTTCCGCGGACGTTTTAAAACACAATTGCCAGCCTTCAATGCAATCGATATGATTCAGCATGTAATCAAAAGCTGTCCAAAAATGAAATAACAGTGACGACGTATTCCGGAAGGACGTGAGATCGATTAAAATCCATGACGTGTTTTCTAAGGGAGTCGGATCGGGATTGTCGGGACTGATCCATCGATCCAGGGTAGGACTAGGACCGATCGAAAGAGCTTTCTTGGACTCTTTAACTTCGGGTAGATCCGTTTTATAAAGGAACGTCTGTTCCAAATCCATCAGCTGTTTGGTTTTTTCCATATACCTTTCTAAACTTCCCGGGAAATGAAAATAGGATAAATAGGAACACGTATGGTATCGATCGATAAAAATCATGTGGCTCGTTAAAATGACGAGGCGCTGAGCCGTTTTAATGTCGTGATGTAAAACGGCATGCGGAAAAGGTTCAATGTAGAATAATAAATCGCACGTGTTCGTGCTCAATTCTTCCGGTTTAATTACATGCACATGAGGGGAAGACGGGTACGTATAAAAGGGACAAATGACAAAAATGGTGAGGTGGGATAAATGTTTGGAAATGTAATCGTTGATCACATAGGGTAATCGACTCAGGTTCCCAAACACAATTGTTTTCTTGTGTTGGAGAAGGTACTGAAACAATTCGTCTAAATGATTCATTCTTTGCTCTTCTTTTTCTTTTTCTGAAATAAATGAAAAAAAATATTTAAAAATAAGGAACCATGAATTCAGAAACGATTATGAAACAAACTGTAGCTTGCATTTCTTGGTTTTTGAATGAAACGTTCGGTCCCTCAATTGCCGATCGGTTCAACCAAGAAATTCAATGTTGGCCCGAGACGTGGAACCGGTTACGCGAATGGTTAGTTCATACGCCGATGCAGAATCCCAAAGACTGTATTTTATCGTTTGCTCAAACTCTGCCTCAGTACGAAACGTTCCAGGCCTCTTTAGAAAATTCGCTCGCTATTCACGAAGAATTTTGGAATAAAGTATTTACTAACTTGAGAGTTGCCCAGTCGCTTTTAGGATCCCCATGAATATTTCGAAGCTAGAACCGTTCGGTATCTTTGCTTTAGCGGGCGGATTACTCTATTCCATTTGCGTGTTGATTGTGCATGAGGAAGAAACTCACTTTAAATTTCATTTCACGGTCTTAACGCTCGTCATTTTTCTAGCGCTCATGGCCATCACATCTTTCAAATATTTAAAATACCGCTATCAATGTGAGAGAATGGAAGATATAATGTCCGCTTTGAAAATTCAATAATAATAATAAGAAGAAAAAAGCACTTCCATCATGAATTTTGTCGAACAGTTATACGAAATGACGTTGGATGAAATGTCCACTTATTTAAGTGAGAAAGATCCTATTTTCCGGAAATTGTTCACTGAATATGTGGAGTATGCCAATTTATTACCCGAAGAACAAACTCAAGCCGAAACGCTTTACCGACAATATTTTCCAGAATCGGAGGATACTCTCGACGCGTTTATTGACAATTGGCGACGGTTTAAATTACAGTATCGTTCCGACAATGGCCGACAGGTCGAAGAAGATGTCGAACCGGACGAGGTGGAAGTTCGTTCTCAAAAAGGTGGACCTTGTCCGGGTTTCGTCTTTGATCCGAAGGGGAAACGACTTTACAGTCCGAGAGTCCTGAAACCGTTCAAATCCGATCGCCGGCCAAATGAATTTGATGTGTTCAAGTTTCTCATGGACAAAGAACGCAATCATGAAGTGTATCACCTAAATATTGAACCGAACGCCAATGAGCTGTATTTAGATATGTCTTATGAAGATAGACGCAACATGGACACTCGAGCAGATCAAGCGCTACGGAAAATGGCGAAAATGGTGACCATCTTAAATCAAAATTGCCATTATAAAATATTGGATCTCTATAGCGAAAGACGAATCACATAAACTAAACGCGAAAAGCCAAAGAAATAAAAAATATATTATTAACATACCTGAACAGAAGCTTGTATTCAGGTCATAGCACAGACTGATTTTTTGAAGTGAAACTGGGATGGTTTAAATAAATAAGTGAAAGTTCATTATTATAAGAAAATGGTGATGTCTGATCAATTGAGTTGGCTGGGAAAATTTCTGAGAGCTGAAAAAAATATTCTCTAGTAAAAAAAAAAAAAACTTTTTGTTAATTTTTATCATGTCTAGAAGACATGATAAAAATTAACTCTACCCTCCTTCCCTCCTTTTCGTTTTGAATGATGTCAACATGTGTCTAAAAATAGATTTCCAAGAAAAGTATGATTCATTCTTAGAGATATATTTTTAGAAACATGTTGACATCATTCAAAACGAAAAGGAGGGTAGAGTGAATTTTTATCATGTCTAGAAGACATGATAAAAATTAACAAAAAGGTTTTTTTTTTTTTAGCTCTTGAGAAATTTTTCTAGCTGACTCTGATCATTCTTGTTCTTCCTTCTTGAGTGGGCAAGATGTCAATAAAAGCAGTTGTTGGTATATTTCTTCTTGGATTGAAGTTACGCCCGTCCATCACCTTGAACGTGTTTATGAATACGAGTGACTCATCGTTATCTATGAAAGTATTTCTCTGAAAGATTTTGGATTCATCTTGGGTAGGTCTTGTCATATTTTTTTTTAATTAAATCATTACTTTTTCATAAAAATGCCTCCACCTAGCATCAGAGCAATAATATGTAGCATTATATTTCCGTAAAACATCCAGTTGCGTTG
Organism: Stegodyphus dumicola; assembly: GCF_044657685.1. Classification (NCBI taxonomy): domain Eukaryota; kingdom Metazoa; phylum Arthropoda; class Arachnida; order Araneae; family Eresidae; genus Stegodyphus; species Stegodyphus dumicola. The sequence continues at coordinate 144,809,980 of NC_140769.1, read as the reverse complement.
ATTAAAATGTTCGGCTCCTGTTTTGGGTGTCGCATCACTGTAAATAGCTGTTGCCAGGTAGCCGAAATTGAGTAACGAGACAAATACAATTCCTAATAAGATAATTACCATGATAGCCTTTGTATCCATCGTGATATATTTTTGAATCTAGTCTTTATTCTCTTTTCGGTTACACGTAAAGTAATAAACCGACCATTAGTATATTGATCACATTGACAACCGTTGGAGCAATGAGCAACATTTTATTGTTGGCCCAGAAATCGCTCGCTGTCGTTCCTTTGGTCGTGACTTTATTCGGATCGGCAGCATCATAAACGAAAGCCACACTGCCGTAGGAGAGACGATATACGATGAGGGCCATGATGACCAGTGTTGTCACCAGACATATTAAAATGGTTATGGCGAGAGTCGAATGAAGATTAAAACCAAACATTGTTTTATCCACTAATGATTCCTTTATTATGTGATTTCTTGATGGACTTGTCGATACCATTGAAGAAGATTGAAATGAAAAGGGATCGATTGTCCCGAATAATAGACGAGTAAATTTCGGTACATGAAACATTGGAATAGGTAAAGAAGAAAAAAACAGAGTAGATGAAATAATATCATGATGGAAACGATTCTTGATCGTTCATCAGCTTGGATTCCTTATCAGGAAGAATTTCTAAGAAGTCAATTGTTATTGACGTATCCCAAAAATATTATTTTTACAGCTCAAGTCTTAGACGCGCATTTACGATATGTAACGGAACATGTTTATCCCAATTACCCCTCGGCAGAAAAATTCAACGTGGATTCTTTAAATGAGGTGGATTGGGCTCATTCCGTGATTCTGGTGAATCAAGACAGACAATTATTAATCGCTCCTGAACCGGTTAAACAGCTCGTCAACCTTGATCGGCGTTTACGATACCATGAAGCGGCCGAAACTATATTCCATGGATTTAATTTCTTTCCTAAACTCTTCTATATATTTCAGTTTCGATGGATCGTGTTTCTGGTGTTGGTTGCGTGGTTTATCGAATGGAGAATAGACATTCAAAAAAAGAAATTCTTTTAAGAATATGGACCCAAATAAGAAGGTTTTTTCCTATGATGGAGTATAAGCTTGGATCCAGTCCACAGCACTGACTGACGATTTAAATAGTTAAGTGAAAGTTTATTCTGGTTAAAAAAGGGTAACTTCTTGTCCACATCGAATTAACTATTAAAAAAAAAATCTGAAAGAATTCAGATTTTGGATTACGTCCAAAGGGACATTGTCCCCGAAGGACTTTGATTGTCGTTAATGATATGATAATTGTTTTTCAATACAAATGATTTTTACAATAGTTTTTTTTTACTAAGGTCTATTACAATAGTTTCCTCTTACTGCGGTTGCTTGACTACCGTTTTATTGAGAATGATTACTATTCTATTGTTTCATACAACGGGAAATGGTAACTATATGGAAATGGAGGACAAGAGAGAGGAGAATGAGAGAGTGTGGATGAGTAGAGAGAGGAGGAGGATTAGAGATTGGAGGAGGATGGGAAAGCGAGGAGGATGGGAGAGAGAGGAGGATGAGAGAGTGGAGGAGGATGGGAGAGCGAGGAGGATAAGAGAGAGGAGGAGGATAAGAGAGCGAAGAGGAGGTGAGAGTGGATCAGGGTAAGTGCGTTATTTTGAAAAGTGATACAGCCTTCTTACGGTTTCCGACGCAAAACGCCCAAACGAAACTAATAGTCCTTCGGGGACAATGCCCCTTTGGACTAAAAAAAAACTTTTTGTTAATTTTTATCATGTCTTTAGACATGATAAAAATTAACTTTACTACCCCTCACCCCTTATTTTGGTTTGAATCAGGTGTCAACATGTTTCTAAAATAAATTTCCAAGAACGATATGACTCATTCTTTTGCTTAGAAATCTAGTTTTAGAAAGTGTGAGACATCATTCACAACAAAAAAAAAAGAAGGGGGTAGAGTTAATTTTTATCATGTCTAAAGACATGATAAAAATTAACAAAAAGTTTTTTTTTTTTTCAGCTCTTAGAAAATTTTTCCAACTGACATTGTCATGTTTTGTTACTAATGGACTTTCGTATTCCTAAGCTTTTTTTTTTCATTGGTTATTTTTCTCCTTTTCTAGGTGTTCCGATCATTTCAAAGTCAGGCGTAGATGCAGTTGCATGATTTGCTGCGATCGCCATTAATATACTTGTCACGTATTTACTGACGGCATACATTTGCTGCGTGAAACGATTATACAAAGGGTTGGGGACTTTGAGAGGTTCCTTCTTTGACAATTCGTCTTGAATCAAAAACGAAACGCAATGGAGTTCCGTGGATACGTTCGTATCGTCTGCTTGCAGAGTTTCTTGGAATACGGCAAAAGCCCGATTCAAATCGCGATCGGTGACTAGTTTCGTTAAATATGGAGCGATATATTTATCGTGAATGACTTTTCCGATCACGCCATTCAACATGTCAAAGATGGAATTAAACGCCATCAATTTTTTTAACTGAATTTCCGAATGGACGCATGTTTTAACGATACTGTACATTTTTAAAAATCTGGAATTTCGGTCGTTGAATCTAGAACATGTTTACTCATGGGCAGTTTTTCAATGACTTTCCGTAGATAAGAAACGAGATATTTTTCGCGAGCCGTTTCCAATTCTCGATTCATTTGCTGACCGGGATCCGTGTGTTTATTTTGAAGCTCTAATAATAGAGACACGTCCGACTCTTTAATTCGTTTATGGGTAGGTTCTTCTTCCTCCTTCTCCCCCTCTTCATGGTCCATTTCCTTTTCGGATTCTTCATGAGCGCGTTTCATTTTTATTTTGATTATATGTCTCCCTTTCTTTTATTTTGATTTTCTCTCTCTTTCTCTTTAAAAGAAATGACCTTTTTCCAACGCTTTCGTGGGTTCTCCTTTAATATCGGGAAAGACGGCTGGATCTAACGTCGCCGCATATGTTTCTACATAAGGAGCTCGAGCAAACGTGACATGCCACATGCCTTCCTCATTCGGTTTCATCTGAATACCGTTCGATCGAAGAAGGTTTGGGAGGGTTTTCAACAGTAAATGGAAAGGAATGAGAACAACATGGCCTTGATAAATTTCGGGAACGCGTCGATCCTCCTCTGAAAAAAGACATACGGGATATCGATACAGGAGCGTGTAGGCGTTCGCGTGTTGACTTAATTTTCCATCCAGTTCTTGCTCGATCAACTGGCAACGCGTGAGCTGGCTTTGTCGAATAATGGTTTCGTAGCACGTTTTGACATGAAAAATAGGATCTTCGTGGCAGTGACGCGTATGCACCGTAAAGGGAAGGTACTTAAAAACATATTGCAAGTAGTCAAAAGGCCAGGTTTCTTCGATTTGTAGATGGTGTTTCTTGGATTGGACCACGTAATAATTGAAAGGATAGGATAATTGAATCGGGTCTAAATTTTCAAATTCGATGAACGCGACCGGCGAATAATCAAACATGTAGAAATAGGCAAACAGTTTCACATGATGGATCGGGGAATCGGGTTCGCTTTTAAAAATATTCGCGCAAGCATTATAGCCCTTATCGTTATTTTTCAAATAATAGGGATGATCGAGTCGCACCCCGATATTCCCATACCTCGGATCACACACACAACTTCCAAATTCTGCATGATAAAAAGTATGTTTTAAAGGCTGACCTGTAAAAGCATCGAAGGAACAGGGCTGCTGGAAGTAACCGGGTTTTTGGAAAGACGCGAGATACTTTTCGGAAAATACGGTTGGATCCCATACGTTGTTTTTTTCTTCTTCCTTCGAAAACGCTAATCGTTCGTGAGCAGTCATTTCTTCACACCCGAAACCTTGCAAAAGCGGCTTGTATCCAAAATCGCAAACGCATTTACCTTCTTTCAAAGGATCTTTGTCTAAACTTTCTAATCGGCCGTGAGGTCCGCAAGCAATGTCTACGTCACAATTCCCCCCGCGTTCTTTTTGCGTGACGAGATGAGGGTATTTACAAAAACAGGTCGCGAATTTCAATCCTTTTTGATTCACCAGAACCCACTCTCCCGTAGCTGAAGAACAAGTAGCATGGGGAAGGAGTTTGGGAAGACATTCACCCCGAAAACATATTTGATCGTCGTCACAATCGGTTGCGTGAATACAAGTCGAATAAAGCGTCGTCCGCTGAGGAGGGTGGTAGGAAATGGATTGCCAAGGAGGGGTTGTAGTCGTTTGTGACTCGTTTCGAAACAGGTAGATCATGATCAGGTAAAGATAAAAGACGAGAAGAAATATCCAAAGCGTCATCTTCTTTTTTTCAATAGAGGTTCACAACTTTTATTTTATCGCCTCGATCTTCATGCACCAGACCGGCATTGTCTCGTTGGGCCCCTATTTGTTCAAAATATTGCAAAAGTTTATATTTGGTTTGTAGATTCTGGATCGATAATAAATATTTTCGAACACTGTAGACCATATCGTTTCGTTGAACCTTCACCATTTTGACAGGGTCGTCCATTATTTTTTAAATTACTTGTTTACGCCAAACATTTGATTCAGTGCATCCTCCGTGGAGGTTCCTGGACCCCCCTTAATAACACTTACTTTTCTAGCATTTGGATCCTCTATTGGGTCTTTAGGAAGTCTTCTTGTGTCCATCGGTAATTCTTTCTGTTCCGGTTTCACCTTTTCCGCGATCGAGGTGGCTATTAACTGAAGGAGAAGAGGTTGATTAAAATTGCGGCAAGGAACGATTTTGTTCAAATATTGACTGTACTGAGGATCAATATTATCTTTTCGGTGTATAATGCTGGAAAGCATATGATCGGTAATCACAAAACTGTTACTCAACAGCGATTCCGATAAACCTCGATGAATAAACATATTATGAGGGGTGAGATAGGGAAGTTGATCCATTTCTTTTTGAGCCATCTTGGCAAAAAATCGGTAACGTCGTTTGGATAATAAATGTCGACGATGGATTTTCCATAAATCCATTTCTAAATGCTTTCTTCATATTTAAAAATGAGTAACGGGTTTGAAGTAATTGGGAATGCCGATAATTTCGGGACACTTCTCTTCCCCTTCTTCCATCTCTTCGACTACAGGGAGGGAAAGAGGAGTTTCGATATCCAGATCGGTCGAGAACAGAACACATTCTTTAAATAAGATAAATTCGCGAACTAAACCTCCTACCTTGTACGAATTTTCTCCGAAAGTGTACCGGTTAGAAATTTGAAGGTTTAGAATACCTAGAAAAGAAGTCGTCGTACCAAACATATTTTCAATCGAACACTGAAAAGTATTTTTTAAACCCTCTCCATTAAAGATCCGACTCTTTCGTATACACCACATATTTCTATGAATTTGAAATTTATCTTGGGCTCCTTTACAAACAGAGCAAAACGCGGGATCACACCGGTCCATGAAAAAACGACAATTCTCCGCAAATTTGTGTTGCGGATTCTCTTTCATGCTTTCGCCAATTTTAGTTAAAGGAGCACACAGTCGAGTCATGAACGAAGTTCCTGTTTTATTATTCTTCCCCGGTTTCAAATACCAATAACCAGCCACGAGAACATTATAGCAATTTTGTAAACCAATAATGTTTCGGATGTGAACAGTATCTTTTCGAGTTCCTTTGGAAAATTGAACTTTTTGTTGACAATGTGTCTCGTACAGCGGATCGTGATTTAAAACATCTTCCCAGTTGGGACATATTAAGTTGAGAGCACCTTGACGTTCTTTTAATTCGTCGATAGCTTTCTCAAGGATGGGAGAAGAAAGAATATTCTTGATAATCAACGAATAATCCATTCTTACTCAATAGATTTCTTCTTTTCGAACAAAGTAGAATGTAGTATCTTGGTTATTAGACTACTGGCCTTAGGAGATGTTACCTCTTCAGCAGCACAAACTGATTTGAAGCGAAAATGGGATGACTTAAATAGATAAGCGATAATTCATTCTAGAAAGAATTTTGCAATGTCTTGTTTGGTTGATGAAATCGAGTAGAAAAAAAAATTTTGTGAGAGCTGGAAGAAAAATATCTGGAGAGTAAAAAAAAAAAAAAAAAATTTTGTTAATTTTTATCATGTTTTAAGACATGATAAAAATTAACACTACCACCCTTTTGTCTCTGAATGATGTCTTACCATTTCTAAAAATAAACTATGACTCATTCTTTTCTTGGAATTTTATTTTTAGAAATGGTGAGTCATGGTGTATTTTAGAAACATGATGCTGAGACATCATTGAAAACAAAAAAGGGGGGTCATTAATTTTTATCATGTCTAGAAGACATGATAAAAATTAACAAAAAGTTTTTTTTTTTTTTTTTTTTTTTTTTAGTTGTAAATTTTTCCTGACAGATTTTTTTCCAGCCAGATTTTCAACCGACCTTTTCCCAATCATCATTTTTTAAAACTGGTTCGCTATTGGTTTGTTTAAAAATGACGTCATCGCTTCAAGAACTATATACACATAACTTTCTCGTACTCACTTCTCTATACGGAATGGGGTTCCCAGCTGACGTAGCAAAAACCCTATCTCGCTTCATCTACAACTCTCGTTGATGATCTATACAAAATTGGGTAATTTTTTCCACGACTTTATACAGTTCTTGATCACGGGGATCTATCTGCTTGTACGGCTTCACGTGAATTCTTAAATCATAGCACTCATCCATATTTTCATTGACGTTATCATCGACCCCAATTAAAAGAATGTCGTAATCGTACAAGACTCTGATATGTTCCGAACATTTTGAAATATTATACTTTCGGCACGACTTTTCACATTGTGTGCGGCCAAATATCCGATACGCATATCGTGCAATATCGTGCAATGAACTGTTGATCACTCGCTCGACATAATCATCCGAACCTTTACTCCACAAAATGATATCGATATTGCAAAGACGTAAAAACTGGATCAGGAAATTGGTTTTGGGTCGAATTTGAAATGTTTCTCCTTCAAAGTATCCAAGCGTCTCATCCATATTTAAGACACAGACCACCACCATCTTTCTTTTTTAAAGAAAGAAGAAGATGAGTCGATCCACCACTCATACTATTATTGAACACGTGAAAGAAATTGTTTATTATACTCCTTCCAAATGTCCTTGGCATTTTGATTATGCCTGTTTCCTCATTTTAAATAATTTCAATCAAAGACGATTCCATTGCCTGTTTACTTCCCACTCGATGCAATGGAGATCTTACAGTGCCAGCAGCTCTTGTGACTTGCCCGAACATTTTTTCGATTTGATCCTTCTTCATCGACAATTGAGTTCGGAGTATGTGTTGCCTTTTGCGACGCATTTCCGAGAACGTTCGGGATATACAATAGGTCTCTTTGAAATGAATCCTGGACTTTATAGTGCTCGCATTCTTCAACCGGAATATTTAGCAGAAACGTTTTACACGTTCATTGTTTTCTTGTGTAGTATTTGTTATCGACTCGGAGGAACGGCTCCCGTTTTAAAATTATGTTCTTTTGTGTACACGGACCATCATCCCGTGCTCGTGGATATTGGAGCTCTGAATGTGGAAAAGAGAGAACGCATCGGTCATCGAGAATTTTTAAACGAGAAGAAATGGCATCGGTTCTTGAAACGACGAACGACTCGACGCATTATTCGGTACGTGAAACTCATGCATCCGGATTATTTTAAGAAGAAATGTCGTGGTCAATGCATTCTCTCCGAGAAAGTTGTCTTCAACGATGTAACGCATCAACTGATTTGTAAAAGTCGACAACGCAGTCTGGCCGAGGTTTTAGATACTTTTCAAGAACTCATGCCCCATGAGCCTATTCGTCAACTCATTCGAACGTGGCTTTCTGTGAGACAAACAAGAAGATGGATTATAAACAACTCGTCCTCGATTTATTGAAACAGAAAAAATATCCCATTTTATTGGATTATGTAGTTATGGATATTTATTATAAAATGGTTTATAAATCAGACGGGAAAGTAAAACGATTCGACTCTCCATGTTTCGAGCTGAATCAAAGATATTTAGAAGAACCCAATCCGTATAAACTGGAATTTATCACTTCGGATGATAGTAGTAAATTGGTTATTCGACGACAAATCGATCCTAAACATTTTATTATAAATCAATATCCGGAAAAATGTTTTCGTGTTAAACTGTCCAGCCACCATCTTGCTGAATTTGATATGTTTAAATACAAGATGTTCGAAGAACAAATTTATAATTTCACAATGTACCTGAATAGTAATATTCCTGCCATTCGAGAATTTTTGAACTTAACTCACGACGAAAGTACTCAATATTTACCTCAGTCCATACGACTGTGGGTGTATAACTATGAAACGGCCAAGATCACTCATCAAGCTATGGATCCCGAATATTTTGGACCGCGTTCATCTCTTTTACTGGAAACACGCATGATTCAAGGTTTATTATCACCATGCACTTCTAAATCAGTATTATTGTCTCTTCGAGATGATTATGCTTGGAAGAATCATACCAATAAAGCCATTTTACCGTCTTATATATACGATTACGATCCTTATAATTTACATTATTCGGATCACTGGAAAGCTCTTGTCCCGCTGGCCTTTAACCCGTTAGAAAATCCCATCATTCATTAATATTCCAGTTGCAGCACATACTCATCGTCTTCACTCCCGTCACGAACAAAATTGATGTAACGTTTCGTTTGAGGATCCTTGTAGCGACAGACTTGGCGAATACCCCGACAAATAGATCCCGGCAAATTTAAATCTCGATCCATTCCTCGAGTCGGTTTTAGAATCAGACCTGATTCGTTTGTCTCAAGGGCTTTTATAAACTTTTGATCGTAGCCAACACGAGCTTTGAGTTTGGACTTTCTCTTTCTCCCTCTTTTTTTGGGTAGAGGAGCCAAGTAATGCCGAATGGGTATATCTATACTCGAAGAGCGACTTCGGGATCGATTTCGGACTCTTGTTGGACTTGGAGATCGACTTCGGACTCTTGTTGGACTTTGAGATCGTGTTCGGACTCTCGTTGGACTTTGAGATCGACTTCTCGATCGACTTCTAGAACGTTGACGTTGAGATCGACGCCGCATATTTGGATTTATTTCTACTTTATTACGGTTTAAGAAACGTTTTACATAGTCTTGGACACGAGGTTCTTCACTCATAGCGTCATACCAGTAATTTCCCGGAATGATTATACATTTATCGTCTCGAAACTTTATAAACTCTTCTGGACTATAGCGGGGAAAAAATTTTTGTAAATGAGACAAGTCGAATAAAACGTGCCCCAACGAACATGTCCCTGTTAATTCCGAACGACGCACGTTTCGATTTAATTCCTCTTCTAACACTTTTTGAACATACTCAATAGGAACTTTGGAAGGATAAGACATTTTTTTTTTTTTTTTGCTTTATATATCCCAAATGACTTGTCCATAGAAATATAATCGGAAGAAAACTGAATCTCGAACGTGCTGGTGTGTATCATAGTAAGCGTGATCGTATAAATCAAACACATCTAAATGAGCCAAGGCATGTAAAGTAAAAATGAATAATAATTACCATGTCGTTTCATTACGATAAAATCGAGTTTGATCTACATTGACCTGATTAGCATAATAGGTGTTCATATTGATGGTACCCCTGTTTTGATCTACCAGCATCTTGTTCGAAGTGGAATAGTTTAAGCAGTAATTGCGATGAATTTTAATAAACTCGAAAAGATTAAAAATAACGTAGACGGGAATTTTTCCTTCCTCGGTTTCGGTTTCCTTAATATATAACTGAATAATCTCTTTGGGTCCTCCTGGCTCTTCACAATAATACATGGACATTTCGTAACGGTCCAATCGACGAATTGGATTTTCCAAGATACGATTGAGAATCGAGACCCATCGTTCAAATATGAAATGGAATTTTTTAAAATCGATCGTGGCCCAATTATCCATGATTTTAAAGCATGCCGTAAAAGCATCTCGCCAAGTATTAATTTTAGACTGAAGAGCCGTTCGACGACAAGATCGACGTTCTTCGTGTTGATCAACTCGTCTTTCCATATCCTTATCCTTTGTTTTTTGTCCAAAGAAAAAAGATGGCTGAAATATATATATTCTTGATGATGTTTGGTCTCTTTCTATTTTTCTTTCCTACTTCTGTTATGGAATCGGATTCCATCCCCATGAACGAATCGATACCGCTTAAAGATTGCCGACGAGAAAAAGTCTGGTGTGTGGATACATGTGATTTTCTTTGCACAAACGGGGAAGAAATGCAATGTGTTCGAGGACTCTGTATGCCCAAACTGAACCCTTACCCGTGTCAAACTGAAAAGGGGGGAATGATTATTCTTACGGAAAAAAATGGATTTTATCAGTGGTCGTGTTACTGCACAGATCCAGCTTTTTACAATGGACCAGATTGTGGAGAATTGGCGAAAGATGTTTGTCAAAATGGTACATTTATCTATAGGGGGTTCAATCAGCACGAATGCATGTGTCAATTTCCACAAGCAAAGGCTATAATTCAAGGAAAACCTCAATGTGTACATAGGAATATAGCTCGGTTTTATAGGGAACCATAATGAACTGTTAGGATCAAGTCAATTAAGTTGGGCGTTTTATCATGTCTTTAGACATGTCTTTAGACATGATAAAAATTAACTCTACCTCCCCTTTTTTGTTTGGATCAGGTCTCAACATGTTTCAAGAACAGATTTCCAAGAAAGGTATAATCAATCTTTTTTCATAAATCTATTTTTAGAAAAGGTGAGACATTATTCCCAGACAATTTTTTTAGTTTATTCATTCAACAAAACATTTCAAAATTCTTTCTAGAATAAACTCTTTCTTATCTATTTAAGTAATCTGACTTTCACTTCAAAATCGCCTGTGCTGTTGAAGGAGGTAACATCTTCGAAATTGGCTTACATATGCATTATGACAAAGACTTCAGTAAAGGTAGGAAATCTTTTGCTTTTTACCTATTTTTCATTTTGTTTGAAAGAAATTTTCTCTGACCAACTCCTTTCATGGAATATTCTTTCATAACTCTGATTCTCTGACATATTTCTTCACTCCCATTTTTTTTAACTCTATCTAAGCATTTCGACTCAATCTATAAACGTTAACAGTTACTATATTTTTAAAAAATAAGCTGTTACGTTTTTGATTCCATCTCTTTTTTTGCTTCTTCTAGCATATGTTTACGATAACCTACAATTTTCATGGAACGTTTAATGATAGTATAGGAAGGATTAAAAGGTCGATACGGAAAATATTTTCGAAAGAATCGTTTTAACTTTCTTGAACAACTATCTAATCTTCGAGGGAAAAGTGGGCCGGCAATAACCAAGCCAGAAATTCATACAAAAACCGATTACGTTGATCCCATATATTGGACGATACCAATTTTTTTTGTGCATAATGCCGTCGAAGATCTGTTTCGTTCAGAATTCTTAAAATTTCTTTTGCTTTTAAATCAGTTTCAAGAATGATGAGAAAAAATAATGCCATTTCTTCATATTCATAGCACTTTATAACTATTTCTTTCAGTTTCTTTAGGTCATCTAATGTAAGAAGAGGGCCTCGACACCTTTTAATATTAGTTTGCTTCGGACGCTCCCATTTAACACTTAATAAACGATATAAAAACCATAGTTTATTCTTCACTTGATTACGCGATTTCTTTTTTTCCTCAGTCAGATACTCTTCATATTTCTGTAGTGCTCTCTTATAATGATATTTTATACCATCACCATGTTTTCGATACCAGTCATAGAATTCATTAAAATAAAATTCATAATTAGTTCGTGTTGCTTCCGAAATATTCATCCGTTTAATAATATTTTGACATTCCTCCATTGACGGACATGGTATGAATACTGTATTGTCATGCTTGTGTCTATGTTTAGGAAGAGAGTTTTCCCAACATTTCCATCGTCTCATTCGTTGGTATTCCCTCTCTTTGAATCGAACGTTTGGATCTCTTCTCCTCTCTCGTAATCTCCATCGATTTGCTTCTTTTACTCTTTCCAATGACCAATAATGTTTCATATAGGCCTTTTTCTTCCTTTTCCTTTCAGATAAAATTGTAGATTACTCATTATTCATCTTGATTCAATCCCTTCATATTAATTATTATATATGTTATTTTTGATTCCGTCTTATATTTTTTTAATCTAATCCTTTTTTGGTATCTAAAAATTAAATTGATTAAAAAAATATAGGGGTTCTATAAACCTTTTAAATATCCTTTAACCGTAAAATACAAAGCATACTAAAGTTCTAACCCCTCTATTATTACCCCATTTCTCGAACAAGGCACCTTGATCAAGTAATGGGGTTATGATAGAAGGGTTAGAACTTTAGTTGTTTTTGTTCTTTTACAAAAATTTAAGAAAAAGGTTTATACTAGAAGGTTTCAAAATTTTATTAATGATATTAAATTATTATTAATGATTTTTTTGAATGGGTGCCAGGATCTGACGCTATTGATAAAGAAATAAATTAATCCATAATATATATGTCTGAAAAACAAATACCATGTAGGGGGAACATAGTTTTCCTAATATTTATCTTGCTGTGTTTTATAAATCATGTAGATGGTCAGACAAATCACTAATGTAATGACAAATAAACAGTAAAGCTGAATAGTATGAATAAAAGGCATAAATGTCTTATAATTAGATCCAAAAACGGATCGGAGAAATGATTCATAACTCATTTTATCTTGTTCATTCCTTTCTCTCTATTTACATACAAGTTCTATCAATATCCTTAATGGATCCAAGATTCTACTTCAACTATAAAATTGACTCATCGTAAGATTTTTTACTTGCAGATACTCGAGGCAGTTTGGTCTGTTTATTAGAATTCCAAATACATTTCCCGCATCTGTTCTAACCAATGGATTCTGGATTTACAACGAGCGGTTTTTATCAGAAGCATAAAAGACTTTCCCATCTATTCTCTAGCCATGGATTTTAGATTTTATTAGACCCCTTAGCGAATGTCAGTTCGGATACTACGCCAACTATAAAATCGGCTCATGGTAAGCTTTTCCACTTGCGGATACTTTCTCAGATGTCTATTTTCTTCTTTTTTTAATCCGACCCTCTCAAAAACAAAGGATAATGAATATTCATAAATACGCTACACTTTACAGCCAATTTCATGGCTTGCATTTAGGAGGATTCAATGTGATTTAAGATACGATTTTTTTCCCTTAGCCCATATGCGGCTTCAACCTTCTGTGATTCGAAAACTCGTTCATTTCGATAAAGTCGTCCCGAGTCAGAAACCACTCGTTCTCGCCCTAGCCGCCTATTGTAAAATGTTGGACTTATCGTGTACCGTTTTTCTTCAACGCAATGCGTCATGGATCCTTCTTTTAAAAAACGAACGGGTCATTTTCCCCACGATCCCGAATTCATCGGAATCCTCCCACAATCTTTTCAAACTTTTCGCCACACCATTTTTTGTGAAAGATCCTAAAACGATCGAACGATATTTACAAAATCCCGTGTTCGAAAACGTGTACCGCTCCCAAAATAATCATACAATTCTATATTTAGACGAATGGGATATACCGTATCCAGGAGGACATTACTTTGATGATGATAACGGGCCCAGATTACATTTACCAGAAGATGACGGAGGGAAAAGGTATCGTCTTTGTTTTTTGTCCAACCAGGTCCATCACGAGAATGACCTCGTCCATAATTTCATCAACGAATGGAAAGATCGACCGGACGTTTATTACGATCCTCTGAAAACGCGAACGGCTTTTCCGTCTTCCTTTATTGAATTTTTACCGTCCGTGAATCCTGAGAAACCCATCCCGTTTCCCATTGAGTACAATAAGAGTACGGCGCTCATTCAAAAACAATGGACGTATCAGCACCATCCTCAATATATTGTCCAAGATATTTTGAATACGTACGATCAGAGAAATTCGCTTGAGAAGGTCGGACTCTTGATCGAATACCCGTTTCAAATCGGGTTCGAAAATGCTACTCGATCGAATCCTAACGGGAAATGCATTGGACTCGTCATCAAAGGTTCTGAACCGGAAACGATTTTATATGTTCGATCACCGTATCAGCGGTACATGGAATATCAAGCCATCCCCACGACCGTGCACTGGATTCCTATTCTTTACGAACCAGAAACCACGTATCCACTCCAACCGGTCGTACTCTGTTCGACGGTCATCGGGTTTGAATACAAAATGGCTTTCTTATGTTTAAGTTATGTCATGCTCGAATCTCATCCGAAACAACCTGCTAATAGAAACACAGCGTGTCTGTTCCATCCCGTCACAGATGTGAGCGAATTGACGTTTCTCGAGAGTTACGAATACGATTGTCAGCATGCGCTTCACCGAGTTCGATATGCTTCCATTCCTCATGATTTATGGTGTCTGACCAAAATCGAAGAAGAAAAACCAGTTCCACTTGCTAAACCCTATGCTCATCTACCTTACCTGGTTCAATCATGGCTGGAGTTTTATCATCAGAATCGTTCCACGGATTCAGAAATCAGGTACGGCAACCTGAAACTCTTTCAATTGGCTCTAACTTTGGCTCGACATAAAATATGCTTTTCGGCCGAAACGGTCGAAACCGAAGAAGAAGAAGGTATCATTGTACCAAGAAATTCATCGTCCCCGATCGTCATTCGCCTAAGTCGGGAAGCTCGAAAATTTCTCGATATTGTCCGGTTAAGAATTGAATTTATGGAACGACCAGTTTCCTCTCCATGTGTTCTGTTGTAAAGAGAAAAAAAACGAAACAAATATCTGTAGATTGAGAAATGGTGATTCCCTTAGCTCAGCTAGGAACTCAACTCACAAGAAGTGCGAAAGTTATCCACTGATATGCACAATTCTTGAAACGATGACGTCATCTTGAAATGTCTTGTGAATCGAGTCGGCTGGAAAAAATTTCTAAAAGCTAAAAAAAAAAAAAAAAAAAAAAAAAAAAAAAAAAAAAAAAACTTTTTGTTAATTTTTATCATGTCTTTAAGACATGATAAAAATTAACTCTCTCTTCTTTTTGGCTCACCGTTCCGAAGAAGGATGTCTCACCGTTTCGAAAAACAAACCGTGACTCATTCTTGCAATGATTGCCATGAGAAAGGATGAGTTATGATTTGTTTTTTTCAAACGGTGAGACATCCTTCCCAGACAAAAAGAAGAGAGAGTTAATTTTTATCATGTCTTAAGACATGATAAAAAATGAAGGGCGGAAATTTATGAAATTTGATATATTGAGGTACCACAATATTCAGTCGAGGACGATATTTATGATGAAGAAGGTGATCGATAGGAGTCTTTAAGGATTGAAGTGTAACGATATCCATCTTTTCTTATACGAATTTCGAAATAATAAGGCCGATGATGACAAGAACGATTCCCAACAAGATTGGTTTTAGGTACGGTATATTACCCAAAACATCTAAAATACCACTCGTGATGGAACCCGTCACGTCTTGACTGAAATGCGTTAAAGCTTCTCCGATCGTGGGTCGACGGCATTTCAATTCTTGCGTCGGTGTACAATCGTGATATTGACAATCACATAATCGACAACACGTATCCTCTTTCTCGTTGTCGTACCCTTCACACGCATTCCATTGCTGAATAGGAAATCCCGTGCACGATTCGATCCCGTGAACAGGTTCGGGTTGACAACAACTCAGTTCTTTAAGTTTACAAACCATGTCCCCTCCGTTGTAGAGAAAACAGCCCGAATTGTCCCGAATGTATTGGTTGACATATTGAGAACCGAGCGCGACGGCCGTCACCCCTCCTGCGGTCAGAAGAGCTTTCTTACTAAACACTTTATCAAAAGCTTTTTGAAGGGGTTTATTCTTCGCGACGACTTTAGCGACCTCCCCTGCTCGTTTGACAGGAATGTCGAATCGTTTAAATTGTTTAGCGACTTTGCCTCCAGACTTGTTAAAAAATCGCATGTCTCTTGACCCTTGCCGGATTTTCAGAAACCAAGACAATGAACGAATCCAATTGTATTTTTAGTAATCGAAAAATTCCTTGTGGGTCGGACAATATTTCGGCGTTTCGGAATATTCTCTGCCTGAACCATCTTCGAAATCCTTATGGATTGCAAATTTATTATCATCGAATGGAATCGGAATCGCATACCAAGGTCGTTGGACCTTTCCTGATTGTGAAGGAAAATTTCTCGTTTCCGAAAAATACTGTCATTTTACCGACGCGCGAGTTCCTGGATAAACATTTCCGACCCGATTTACACGACGTCCAGTTGGACGATCTCACATTTAAACTCAACCCGTGCATCGAGCACTATATCAACCACCTGTATTCTCAAGACCCGACCGACTTGAAACGCAATAACGCCATGGATGTGTTTGATCGGCGTTTCCATTACGAACTGCTACGGAATTTAAGTGTTCGCAACACGAACAAAATTGGTTTAGGCGTGAACAATACCACGAAGATGCAAGAAGAAATGATGGTTCACTTCAAGAGCACGCTTCAGCAACGTCTTTGCGGTTTATACCACTATATTAATAATTCAAATGTAGCGACGCTCTTCGACAAGATAAAGGTATGCGACATGGCGAATGGAGGTCTCTTTGTCGACCCTAAAACGGAATTCTCTCCTTTTTACAATTTCCTGCTGGCGCATTGTTTATTCGATTTTCATAAACTACCCAATTTAGACCTCGTTCCCGAAACCCTTATTTCGAATGTCGCGTACAAGAAAGGGGTTGGGTTTTATACGTTAGAAGATATTTGTCACCCTGAACCGATTGTTGTGATGGGAGAAGAAACAGGATCTTCGTATCTCTATCAATCCAAATGCATCACGTATCCCAAAGAAACGGCTTTAAATAAACAATTGATGAGAAAGGATTTGCCCGATAATCTCATTATGAAAAATGCCATGCAGTTTTCTGATACGCGGTTCCTAACTTGCTAAATGCGAAAAGGTTTGGAGAAATAAATTGATTTGGTTGGGGGGGTTAAAAAGTCAGTACAGAAAAATTAAAAATTTCTATTATGTAAAAAAAAAAAAAAAAAAAAAAAAAAAAAAAGGTAATATACCTTGACACAGAATCTGTTTTCATCATGTAGAAGCTTGTACACAGGCCACAGCATCAAACGATCTGAAATGAAACTCGAATGGCTTAAATAGATAAGTGAGAACACATTCTTGAAAAAAAATGATGGTCTTGTTGATCGAGTCGGCTGGAAAAAATTTTTAAAATCTGAAAAAAAAAAAAAAAAAAATTTTTGTTAATTTTTATCATGTCTTTAGACATGATAAAAATTAACAATCCACTTCCCTTTTTGTCTGGGAATGTTGTCTCACACTTTCTAAAAATAGACCATAACTCATCCTTTCTAATGGCAATCATTCCAAGAATGAGTCACGGTTTGTTTTTCGAAAGAGTGAGACAACATTCCCAGAGAAAAAGGGGAGGGTAGTTAATTTTTATCATGTCTAAAGACATGATAAAAATTAACAAAAAGTTTTTTTTTTTTTTTTTTTTTTTTTTTTTTTTAATCCTGATCATCCAGATCACGACGTGACCTGAGAGCGTACGGTTTATACGCAAATTTACTAAACTTGTTCTTTATAGAACTGGCAGAAACCTCACCTAAATAGACTGGATCCTCATTGCCTTTTACATCCTCAGCCTCCTTCTTAGACTTCTCTTTCTTGAACGGTTTGCACAGATCTGGATTGATCTTGCTTTTGATGGGAACCTGGTCTGGATCCACCTTTTCAGTTTTGATTTTCTCTTTATCGAAGGTAGTGGAAATGGTTTCGTTAATAATATTTCTCGAAGAAGGTTCTAAAATATTTAACTGAAACACGGGTTTTTCGATCATATTCAGAGCATCTTCTTGAAAGAGAATCATATCTCTACAAATGCCTCCTACTCTACAATACAAAGCGTCCGTTTCGTAAAAGTACCGCGAATTAATTTTAATATTTAAAATACCAATAAACATATCGTTATTCACAAATTCTTGGTCCAGGGTTTCTTGAAACACGTTTAAAAGGGTCGTTCCATCAAACACTTTGGTTTTGCGTAAACACCATTGATTTTGAGACATCTGAGAATTCAGATCATTTCGTTGACTCATTTGCCGACACGCTTTACAGAGAGAAGGTCTACATTTTTCAATGAAGAACCGACATTGTTCTGAAATCAGCATTTGGGAATGATCGGCAGCCACGGCTTTGGTAATGTCCACCAGAGGAGGACAGAGTTTACATATGAAAGAATGGGCATTCAGATTCCTCTTATAATTAGTAGCGCAGAGAACCCAATACCCCGCTACGAGAATATTATAATGATGATTGAAATCTTTAATATTTTCAATCTGAATATAACCTTTTTCTACGGGATGCTGGAACGGGATCGCTTTAGCTTGAAAATCTTGACACTGAGGATTGTTGGCTAATATATTTTTCCATTCCCGGCTCACGAGGTTTAACGTTCTCGGGTTATTTTCAACGATTTCGTCAATCCCCGCTTTTAAAATCGGGTGCCCAAGAATACGATCGATTAACTCTGAATACTCCATAGTTCCCCTTTATTATTATTTTATGGACTTCTAAACATCTCGGTCTGTTTCCTCAATTCTTTCGCGTACCGGTCAATGATTTCAATCGTTTGATTCATGCAATAGGTTAAGAATTCATCTTTAATGTAGGCTGTATGCGACCCCTGCCAATCTAACCCTCCTGTCAGAGTTTGTACGTCCCATTTGATGTATTGCAATAAAACATCGGTCCATTCTTTCACAGTCATATTGGATCGAATGCTTCGATCCACGAAATCCAATTTATTCAGCACGGATCTAATATATTCCTCCGACGAAAAAACGGTTTTTCCGTACACGACATCAAATCGTAATCGAAAATAGGACACGTATAATTGATAAAACAGGTCGCTGAGCATTTTGAAATCGGACGATACGGAGGGAGAAGGGGTTGGTTTGGTTTTAATGTGTTCCAATTCCTTTTGCAAGTGGGCTTTTTCGTCCAGACATCGATCTAAAGCGTGTTTGGCATCTTGTAAATCCAATGACAGACCTCTTACATAGTCTTCGTCGACCGTCGATACGTGCTTTCGTTTATATTTCGAAGTATCGGACATTTCTACATCCTGCGGAGCTACGAGAGCTTTAGCCAGTTGGTTTTCTAAAGTTTGGTTTCGAGACCGAGACACTTCCAGTTGGTTTTGTAAATCTTTCACTTCCCGCTGTAATTCCTCCACTTGATCCGTAGGATACGTAATGGCCGGTACAGTAGTGGGTTCTTTCACTTCGGTGATGTGAGGACGTTCCTCCAACTGCCGTCGATATAGGTCTCGTTCCTGCTCGAAATATATAATCACCGAATTCGCCAATTCTTCAATGGGATCCGGTATGTTCGGAAACTGGGCTCGAAGCGTGACAATTTGTTTATAAACGAGATCTTGAAATTGTCGATGCTCGTGAATCACGTTTTGGAGTTGATGGACAACGGCTTGCGGCCAATCTTCTCTTTCATCACTAGGGTCATTCTGAAGGATCGTTTTTAGGAACGTGGTTAATTTCGTTTTGGCGTAGAGGCGTTCGTTTTGGCGTACTCATTACATTTCGTATAATTACTTTCGACTTGATCGAGTTTCTGTTTCAATTCGAAACGTTGTTCTTTGGTTTTACGGAGCTCGACTTCACAATCGTTGCGATTCTCGACCTGTCGAGCCCATTCGATCATGCTCGACGCCAAATTATCGAATTGAACGACCGGTATTTCGGGAAAATGACCTTTCAGTTGCGCCAATTGCGTTTCGAGGGTCCTCTCTAGATTTTCTTTGAAATGGAATACTTTTTCGAGTTCCGAGAGAATCTGATCGTAATCCGTGGCCCCAAAATACACATTCCATTTAGTCCGTATCAGAGTTACCAAATTCGTTTTCAGGACCTCCAGTTTCTTTTCCAAAGCGATGCGTTGCCGTTTTTCATGTTCTAGACTCTGCTGTAATTTTTTATGTTCTTGGCTACGATCCCGATGGAGTTGAGCTTGGATTTGTTGTAGGACCTCCTTCGCTTCGTTCTGGTTCTCAATCGATTGTTGAAGATCGTGCAATCGTTGCAAGAGGGTCGTGTCTTCCATCATGCTTTTAGAGGAAGAAGGGAGACTGTGAAGAACGGAATGAGCTAAATTGTCGGGCGTTAGCGATTGATTTAAAGCATTCCCGAGAAGTGTTAATTGGTTCAAAAGCTGGGTTTGCCAATTTTGTAAATACTGGATATACGTTTGAATTTGCTGGAAGAAAAACGTTTTCCAATCTTGGTTCGCACCTAAAGGTTTCCAAAATGAGGGGGGAAGGATCGTCTGTAAAAACGTCATAAACTGCGTTTCGTGGAACTCCTTCATTTGTTTAGCCATTTCGTCTCGAAGAATCGTCTCGATATGAGGATTTTTCTTTTGCAGCGTGTCAAGAACGCGTTGAATACCTTCCTGGAAATGTGTTTCGGACTCGATTTTCCATTTTTGCAGGAGGTCGGTTCGTTCTTTCTGACCCTGCTCCAACTGCTTTTCCAATATCCGTTTTTCGTTTTGACAAAGGGTCAATTGTCCTTTCAGTTCCTCGTTCAATTGCTGGACGTGCTGTTTTTGTTCCGATTGATACGATGTTAAAAACTGGTCGAGGGTTTCTTGTAATTGCTCTAATTTAGATCGCGACGACTCGATCATGAGCTGCTGAGAAGGAGGCGATTCGAGCGGTAAAGTTTCAATGACCGTAGTCGTAGAAGAAGGAGGAAGTTTCAGTTGCTCGATCGTTTCTTGTAAAGCCATTTGCAAAGGGCGGATTAAACTTTCCGTTCGTTGCATCCATTCTTCAAGTCCCGCTTCGTAGCGTTGGTGGAGCATTTGCCATTCGTTCATCAAACGGTTTGGAAACTCGATATTATTATTATTATTATTATTCAATTGTTGTTGTTGTTGTTGTTCTACTATTTGCCTCTGCCATTGTATTTTTTCAGACTCGTGCGTTCTAATTTGTGTCTGTAAGGTTTCATGATCTCGTCTCAATTGCTCCCACTGAGTTTGTAAGGTTTCGTGATTCCGTTTCAGCTGCTCCAACTCAGTCTGCAGGGTTTCTTTCTCCCATGTAAGGCGTTCCAATTGTCGTTGCAAATCCACGACTGAATGCTCTTTTCCGAATCGAGCGGTATTCACGTATTGTTCTTTTTCCGCTAGAAAATAACGCATTTCGTTCCTGTGCTCTTGTTGGAGCGTCTCGATTTGTTTCTCAAAAGCTTTCCGATCTGCCTCCAATTGAGTTTCCAAAGAAGCGATTTTGTTTTCCAGGTCCTGCGATTCCATCGGAACAATCTCTTCCAAATGCAAGCCCAAAATGCGAAACAAGAAATCGATGATGCTCGAACTCTTTTTATACAGTTGAGGATAGAGATGGAGTAAAGGTCGACTCAGGAGAAAAGCATCGATCACGTCGTCTCGAAGATTTTGTTTGAGACCATCGACAACATTTAAAGATATAAAGTGGGATCGGACTGGTATTGAATAAGACATCGAACCAGTTCTCGTAACATTCTTTTCTTTTTGCTTTTTTTAAATCATTAAAAGGTAGGCTACTCTGTTCAAATCGAGCAACATATATTGATATTTTTCTTCGGAGCGGGACGATAACCAAATCATGACTTCTTTCAAGTAGCGACGATTCTTTCTAAAGTGGGAAACGTATATTTTAAATCCTTCTCGGGTCCATAATTCATTCTTTCGGTAAAACGGTAGCCAATAATTACATTGTTCACGATTCACGTCGAGGAACGTTTCATGATGGAATGACGCAATCATGGGCGAAACATACATCACTAAAGACATATTCAAAACGACAAACCAAACACCGGTTAATTTCGTGTCATCAAAAGTAATTTCACAAGTATAAAAGTCCGATGGAATAGAATCCGTATGCAGGTAAGGTGGAAGGGAGCGTTTCCACAATTTATGAAGTTTGGCAGCCAATTGATCACTCGCAGCTTGTCCCGTTAAATGTATGAAGTGGAGGATGAGCATGGGATGTAAATAGTGATACCAGTTGGACCACGATTCCCAGACGTGCGTATTTCGTTTGAAAAATCCGAGGCGCATGCAATGCTCTAACTGGAAAGGTTCTCTTTTTATGTAGGTCATCGTCAGATCGCTTAAGGCGCGAAAAGCCATATTGCGAGGAAGTACTTTCCAGAACAAGGAAAACGGATTGATGGTCGAACAAACAAATAAGGTATTATTTTCATAGGAGACCTTGATAAAATCTCGAGAGGGAAATAAACTTTGTAAAAACTGATCGGTCGTATGTCTAGAGACGTTAATCCAACGAGGATCCTCTTTTGTTCCATGCACGCAAAAGACTAAAGACCCACGAGGAAACGGATAGTCTTTGTCTAAATTTTCTCCTTG
This sequence comes from Stegodyphus dumicola, assembly GCF_044657685.1. Classification (NCBI taxonomy): domain Eukaryota; kingdom Metazoa; phylum Arthropoda; class Arachnida; order Araneae; family Eresidae; genus Stegodyphus; species Stegodyphus dumicola. Next base: position 144,787,527 of record NC_140769.1, on the reverse strand, counting down.
GAAAATGAGTCGATTTTCACTGACCACGAGAATGCAAGGTGCTCGAACGAGACCCGGGCTAAAATGTTTCAAAGTATCGACATGGAAGATGGGTAGTTTGAAACGAACAGCTATAAAATAATATTGTCTATAAACATTTCCATACGCTTCCACATAATCCGAAACATTGTAGTACTTTTCATTATCCATGACAGAGCTTACTTTATCTCGCCTTCTTCCTCGAAAGGAATAAGTCTACAGAGCCAACTTACACGCTTTATATATACATGAGAGATGACGTCATTCAAGGACATAAACAAGGACGTTTATGTCTAGAAAAGTAAAAGCTGGCTGGGAAAAATTTCTCAGATAATCTGAAATGTATATTTAAAAAAAAAAAAAAAAAAAAAAAAAAAAAAAAAAAAAAAAAACTTTTTGTTAATTTTTATCATGTCTTTTGGACATGATAAAAATTAACTGTCCCCTCTTTTTGTCAGGGAAGGATGTCTCACTCTCTAAAAAATATACCTTGACCCATTCTTTTATTGGAGTTCTATTTTTAGAAAGGATGAGTCATGTTCTATTTTCCGAAAGTGTGAGACAACATTCCCAGACAAAAGGGGAAGGTAGTTAATTTTTATCATGTCTAAAGACATGATAAAAATTAAATCTAAAATAAAATTTTATCATGTCTAAAGACATGATAAAAATTAAATCATGTCTAAAGACAATTTTATCATGTCTAAAGACATAATAAAAATTAACAAAAAGTTTTTTTTTTTTTTTTTTTTTTTTTAATATCTACTTTAGAATTTTTTTCTGAGTTCTGGCTAGAAAGAACACTGGTTTATCTATTTAAGACGTGCGAAACGAATTTCACTTTAAATCATTCTGTGCCGTGAATTCAACAGTATATAGGAACAGACTTTATGAAGGTAAAAGTGCTCAGTTTATTTATTCTTTAGAGGAGCACGTGGAGATTTTATAGGATATTTACTTACAAAGCATTGCTTGTATTTTTTTAAGAAATATTAATCAAGTTAAAGATATATAATCATGTCGCAGAGCCTCCATTATTTAACAAGGATTAATTCGGTTGGAGATGCGCGCAACGATGCTTACATTTTCTACCAGATGTCGGGAGGAATCTTTTACTGTAACCGAAAAGACTACGCACAATTTTCTCGATTTTATACTCGAACGTCTGCCGAAAATCTTTTTTTAACAATGGATCTTTGCTCGACGACCCATCATTCCCTTATCCTAGATATTGATATTAAAACCGAATGCGATGCATTCCTTCCTTCATCTATGCTCTACGATTATGTAGATTCTGTTATTCTCTCAACCTTAAATTTTACTTTTTATCCCTTAAGCATTTTACTTTTATTGTGGCTATTCGTCCAGGAGGTGGTATTCATGTCCATTTGCCGGAAATTTTGATCGCTCATGATGATTATATTCAATTCTGCAGCCAACTTCAACCCCGGTTCTATCACGAAACATCTGAATTTATTTTCCAGTTGGACGTTTTAGCGAATGCGACGCTTGTGAATTCGTCCAAGCCCTATACGAATAAATACGAACCCATGCTGATTATTTATGTAGACGAACAAACTACCTGGCGTTTAGATTTGACCAATCCCAATGCTTTCAGCATGCGATTGTTAGGCATTCAATCAAAATTTAAACGTCGCAAGGATAATACCAATTCCTTTTTTCGTAAACTGCTCCACCTCCAGCCAATGGATATTCAAAAACAACTTTATGAATATATGATGCCTGTGGTGACACTGTACGATCCTTTGTATCGAGTATCGTATCCCACGCTTATTAGCAAAGATGAGGAAGCTGGACCCGACGATGAAAAAGTGGCTACGTTTGTGTATAAACTAAAAACCCCGATGTATATTTACAAAGGGAAGGATTTTGGAACCGAAGGTCATCATTGGTTAAAAACGTTTTACTTTATCAAGTTTAACGGGTTTGTGATTTCAGACTTTGAATCGAATAACCGGGCTCTAAAACGATGGTACCGGGAAAGTCAAAATTCTATCGTCATCGAAAACGATGTATTCCAGACGGTGAATCAAGCTCTTAAGTTAGACAATCCTAGTTTGCATTCCGATCCCAATCCCCTTCGTACGATTATGCAGTACAATCAAGGTTACTATTTTTTACCTGTCTTTTGTGCCTTGTGTCAACATTTACGAATGTCCTCCCATACACTCGCATCCCATTTGCGTACGATATTAGAATCTCACGAACTCATAGATTCTGTGGAAAAAATCAACAGTAAAATTATAGATATCATTTCCCAAGATTTTACTCTCGACACGATCCTCTTTTGTGGTTCGAATCTCAATCTTAAAATTTACAAATTTAAAGATAAACTGGAAGCTATTATCAAAACCATGAAAGGCGTTATTTTATATTCGGTGTCTGGAGATCAGCTCGTGGAACAAATTCATCGAATTCAAGAGCGATATTTTCCGATTCTCGTCATTACCATGCACAATTCCTGTAAGAAACCTCAACGCTATATGTGGAATAATATCCACGAGTACTGGCAAGAAGTGCCCCACCAGATAGAAATTCTAAACCTGATGAATGCCATCTGGTCCTCCATTCAGGCCTATGCTCGGAATCAGTTTGCCGATAAAACTAAAAACATGTGTCCTTTCACAGACATTATGAAACAGGTCAACATTAATTATGTGGTCTCGTCCATTCTGAGTCGAACCAACATTCATCGTAAAATCATTCAAATGGATCGACATAAATGGCATATTCGAACCCACGATGGGGTTCTGAATCTCTTGACGGGTCATGTAGGAGGGACGGCTCCGGAATTTTACCTATCGGATCGACGTCTGGGCATCAATTTTAGTCGACACGAGTTGATGCAATTTCGTCACGATCCGGATTTGATAGCCATCTATCGTTTATTAACCGACCGGAAATTTTTTCTACAATACCTGAAAAGCTGTTTTCTCGACCTCACGGACGATTTACTGGATACGCTGCGGGAAAAAGTGCGCGAGTTTCATGACAAACTGGAAACCAACCCGCTCATTCAAAGCATGCTTCATTTTTATGTGCACATGTGTAAATATACGTGTTTCGAATACGATCTGTTCATGTACCTTTTAGATGTCCCGGCCAGTCTTCTCATTGCGACCAATTACGGTCGCAAATTTTTTATTTTGAAAGGCAACACGCGCAATGGAAAAAGTAAATTCTTTCAAATGATCTCGAAGGTCTTTGGAGGCTATAGTCATGGTATTCGAGCCGTCAATTTACAAACGACGAGTGGTCAAGGACTATCAGCCCAACCCGAACTGGCCTCTCCTTTTAAGAGGTTGGAATGACCCTGACATTTAGATGGGGTCGCGATCCCGACAGATGTCGCGCGAGTATAAAAGTGTGTATCCTCCGCGAGATTTCTTCAGAGAACAGAAGAAGACGTGAACTGAGCTTGTAAGTCCCTTTGGTCCTATGAATACGGTTTAATCATAACTTCATTTAAAAAGACCTTTGAAACTTTGAAACTTCTTAACCCTTTGAAAAGAAAAATGTCTGTTTCAAGACGAAGACTCTAAAACGTTTTATTGTTTTTTTTTCCTTTCTAGATCTTCCCTGTTATACATATATACCTTTTCGATTCTCTTTTTTGCTCCTGTTTGTGGAAGACATCACCGTATTCATCGCCATGGCGTGTTCAGAAAACTTTATCGTGCTCGATCTAGAGGGTTTCCAGTCCTACAACCACAAGAAGGGTGAATTTACCTACGTTTTAAAAGAATTGGGCTATGCGACAAAAGATTTTTTGACCGTGGGATCGTTGACGTTTGCTCCTCCTCACCCCTTCCACCAACTGAGTGAAAAAAACCAAAAGACGAATGCCTGGCTGACGAGAAACCGGCACGGACTTCGTTGAAACGAGGGTCATATTCCCTACAATTATTTAGGACGCATTTTCCAATCGCTCACTCACAGCTTCTCCACGATTTATGTCGTGCGATGCCAGAAAGCTAAATTCTTTGCTAAAGCCTTGGATTATCAAAAACCCGTGACGGAAATTTATGTGCCAGATGGAATCATTTGGAAGTATCGGGGAAAATGTGCCCGACATCATCAAAGGAGGAAATATTTCCATTGTGCCGAAAACAAAGTGCGCAACTATCGATGGCATATTACGGAAGGAGATTTTCATATCAATCACGTCTATCCAGACGGAACGGAGAAAGAGGAGAGGATTCAGGAGGAAGCAGACAATCCTCTGCAAGCTTTTGATAAGGCCTACGATCAGTTAGAGAAGGATCCGTACCAAAAGCGTACGATAACCTCATCCAGAAATGGGATAATCTGTCCTGTTTCCAAGTGATGGAACATCCGGATGAGCATACGCCTTTCCACTTGATGGGCTCTTCTACTTCGTCAACTTCCTCCAATAACTCGAGCAAGACGGAGGGTTGGGGAGACATACCTGAAAATATTCCCCATTACAATCCAGCAGCCAGCTGGGACGAACCTTCCAAAGAATCTCATTAGACCCCCAAAATAACTTCAGAGGATCCAAAGACAAAATCCACTGAGTGTTGGGACAATGAACGGACGACTCATGCTCCAAAATCCACTAAGACTATGTCCACTGAGTGTTGGGACAATGAAACCGAAAAGACGACAGAGAATTGGGATGACCATTCTCAAAAGTATTTGAATTGATATATACATAAACTCAGGAGAAAAAAAAATAAAGAAAAGATTTTTAGAAATAAGTAAGGAAAGGTTCTCCGCTTTCGCTATATTTATGGAAATGGACTAAGAAGAGAGAGAGACGAATCAGAAGACCAAAAAAATGGGTCTTGGAAGGAATGAGTGCAAATGCATTCGATTCCTTCCGAGACCCATTTTTTTGGGTCCCTCTCTCATCCAATCTTGGAAAAGAACTTTGTCCTATTTTTCTAGGTCCATTCAAAGAGAAATGAATCTATCCATAAATTTTCTTAAAAGAAAAAAAAAACAAAAAGATTCTTTACCTCTTGACGGTCCAAAGTCGAGAATCTTGAAAAACGTCATCCACTCTCCATCCAGTCAAGCTTCTCTGTAGAAAATCTAGTAGGTGCATCTGCATTCTTGAACACCCGGCAGTTATTATTGGACGCGAAACGTCGAATGCTGAAATAGTTAACAGTGAACCCATTCTTAAAGAAACGGGAATGTTTTATTCATCCAGTCGAGTGCGGAAAAATTTCTGAGAGCCGGAGAAAAATTTCTCTAGCTGAAAAAAAAAAAAAAAAAAAAAAAAAAAAAAAAAAAAAAATACCCCCCTTTTAGTCTGAAAATTGATATCTTCAATTTTTCAAAAATTGAAGACATCAATTTTCAAATTTTCAGACTAAAAAGGGGGGTAATTTATTTTTCAGAAACTTTTCCCAGCCGACTCGATGTGAATAAAACTTTACTGTTTGTTAAGAATGTTATTTCATGGATCGATTTCAACCTATCGAGTTTCGCTTGAGTTCCGGCCGTGCTGTGGGCCCACCTGGATACAAGTTTTCCCCTTTTGGAATAGAATAAAACTTTACTGTTTTTTAAGAATGTTATTTAATGGATCGATTTCAACCTATCGAGTTTCGCTTGAGTTCCGGCCGTGCTGTGGGCCCACCTGGATACAAGTTTTCCCCTTTTGGAATAGAATTTCCGTCAAGGTAGGCTACTTTTCCTCTTTTTGCATTTTTCATGTCATTTCATTTGTATTACAATATACTGAATACGGGCGTTCGAATTGATTTCTAGGCTATTTCTATACAAATGGAGCTCGATCCAAGAAAGAAATGATGTCTTTTTTTTATTTTGTGGACTGCCAATTTGTATTGGAATATACTGAAAACGGGTGTTTGAGTCGGTTTTCAGTATATTTCAATACAAATAGAGCTCGATCCAAGAAAGAAATGATGTCGTTTTTTTTTATTTTGTGGACTGCCAATTTGTATTGGAATATACTGAAAACGGGCGTTTGAGTCGGTTTTCAGTATATTTCAATAGAAATGGAGCTCGATCCAAGAAAGAAATGATGTCTTTTTTTTTATTTTGTGGACTGCCAATTTGTATTGGAATATACTGAAAACGGGTGTTTGAGTCGGTTTTCAGTATATTTCAATACAAATAGAGCTCGATCCAAGAAAGAAATGATGTCTTTTTTTTTATTTTGTGGACTGCCAATTTGTATTGGAATATACTGAAAACGGGTGTTTGAGTCGGTTTTCAGTGTATTTCAATACAAATAGAGCTCGATCCAAGAAAGAAATGATGTCTTTTTTTTTATTTTGTGGACTGCCAATTTGTATTGGAATATACTGAAAACGGGCGTTTGAGTCGGTTTTCAGTATATTTCAATACAAGTGGAGCTCGATCCAAGAAAGAAATGATGTCTTTTTTTTATTTTGTGGACTGCCAATTTGTATTGGAATATACTGAAAACGGGCGTTTGAGTCGGTTTTCAGTATATTTCAATACAAATGGAGCTCGATCCAAGAAAGAAATGATGTCTTTTTTTTTATTTTGTGGACTGCCAATTTGTATTGGAATATACTGAAAACGGGTGTTTGAGTCGGTTTTCAGTATATTCCAATACAAATAGAGCTCGATCCAAGAAAAAAATGATGTCTGTTTTTTTATTTTGTGGATTGCCAATTTTGTATTGGAATATACTGAAAACGGGTGTTTGAGTCGGTTTTCAGTATATTCCAATACAAGTGGAGCTCGATCCAAGAAAAAAATGATGTCTTTTTTTTATTTTGTGGATTGCCAATTTTGTATTGGAATATACTGAAAAGGGGTGTTCACGTCGGTTTTCAGTATATTCCAATACAAGTGGAGCTCGATCCAAGAAAAAAATGATGTCTTTTTTTTATTTTGTGGACAGCCAATTTTGTATTGGAATATACTGAAAACGGGCGTTCACGTCGGTTTTCAGTATATTCCAATACAAGTGGAGCTCGATCCAAGAAAAAAATGATGTCTTTTTTTTATTTTGTAAACAGCCAATTTTGTATTGGAATATACTGAAAACGGGCGTTCACGTTGGTTTTCAGTATATTTCAATACAAATGGAGCTCCATCCAAGAAAAGAATGATGTCTTTTTTTTTATGTTGTGGACAGCCAATTTTGTATTGGAGTATACTGAAAACGGGCGTTCGAGTCGGTTTTCAGTATATTCTAATACAAATGGAGCTCCATCCAAGAAAAAAATGATGTCTTTTTTTTATGTTGTGGACTGTCCTATTTTGTATTGGAATATACTGAAAATGGGCGTTCGAGTCGGTTTTCAGTATATTCTAATACAAATGGAGCTCCATCCAAGAAAAAAATGATGTCTTTTTTTTATGTTGTGGACTGTCCTATTTTGTATTGGAATATACTGAAAATGGGCGTTCGAGTCCTTTTTCCGACTATTTCTATACACATTCCACTATATTAAAATGACGTCATGGTTGAGACCAAACAGAGTCGTCCCCGGACAGAGTCGTCTCCGGACAAAGTCGTCCCCGGACAATTTTATACCGAATTTGTATAGAAATATACTTAAAATGGGCTTGGAGGGGGGGCGCTTTCTAATATATTCCTATATACATTCGGTTGCATTCAGAAACAAAAAGAATGTCTTTTTGAGTGGACAGGATGACTATGGAAACTGGATCTCTCTCTCCCAAGATTGGATGAGAGAGTGCCTCCTATTTGTATTGCAATATACTGAAAACGGGCTTTCGAGTCAATTTCTAGACTATTTCTATACAAATGGAGCTCTATTTACGAAAAAAATTATGTCTTTTTTATTGTGTGGACAGCCCTATTTGTATTGCAATATACTGAAAACAGGCGTTCGAGTCGGTATCTAAAGTCTTCCTATACAAATTCCACCATCTATATAGAAATGATGTCATCGTTGAGTCCAAACAAAGTCGTCCCCGAACCATCTTGATGACCAGACATATTGCCTTTTCAACAGCCCGTATTATTCTGAACAAAAACGTGGAATACTTTTATAGAAAAGAGAAGAATTGAAAGTGAAAGTCAAAAAACAAAATGGGATCGGCTGGGAAAAATTTCTGAGAGCCGAGAAAAAATTCTGAGTCAGAAAAAAAGAAAAAATATATAATATATATATTATATAATATATATATTATATAATATATATTATATAATATATATTATAAATACTTTTTGTTAATTTTTATCATGTCTTCTAGACATGATAAAAATTAACTCATCCCCCTTTTGTCTGGGTATGTTGTCTCACCGTTTCTAAAAATAGACCAGAACCCAGTCTTTTCTTGGAATTCTATTCTTTAAAAGGATGAGTCATGGTCTATTTTTAGAAAGTGGGAGACAACATTCCCAGACAAAAGGGGGGTGAGTTAATTTTTATCATGTCTAGAAGACATGATAAAAATTAACAAAATTTTTTTTTTTTTTTTAACATCTCAGAATTTTTTTCTGAGCTCTGAGAAATTTTTCCTAGCCGATCCCATTTCGTTTTTCGACTTTCACTTTCAACTCTTCACTTTTCTATAAAAGCATTCCACGTTTCTGTTCAGAACAGTGTCTCTCTCTACCCAAATCTGGAACCCTAGTCACGAGAGAATATGAGACTAGAAAAATAGTTTAGCTTATTGATCTAAAAAATGTCCCATGCTAGAACTCAGAATTATAATCAGAGCGGGGCTTTCCAGTATCCACTTCCAAGATTTTAGATTTGCCTCTCCCAAGATTGGAGGAGAGAGTGGCCCAAAAAAATGGGTCTCGGAAGGAATCGAATGCATCTTGAAATGCACTCATTCCTTCCAAGACCCATTTTTTTCGTCTCCTGATTCAACTCTCCAGTCTATGGTATAGGGAAAGCGGAGAACTTTTCCCCTTCTTTAAGCGACTGGAGACCATATCGCATCATCATCATCATCATCACCATCATCCTCTTTCTGATACTTTTCAACGAAGGCTTGATGTCTCTGGATGATTTTGGGGAGATGATGGATCCCGAATTGAGTGATGAAAAAGAGAGGACTCTTTTTCCTTTCTTGTTCGTCTTGCACAGTCTCTCGGAGGGTGATATACGTTTCCCCGTCATCCTCAATTTTCGTCAGAGGTCTCATGAATATTTTACACATCCAAGGGAAGAGCGACTTGTTATGCAGGGATTTCGAAGCGACGAAGGCCGCTTCATTCGAAGTGAGGACAATCTGGTTCGGTTGACCCCATTCTTTGGAGTAGTTGTCCAAATCGCCTAGTCGAAGAAAATGGTGTCGATTAGGGAAAAAGACTTGGAGAACACTTGTCGTATGCGAGACGTTCGTAGGCAAGAGAGTCAAGATATCTTTGGCATTCCAGTACAGGAATCCTAGATCCACATACGCGTGCACGTAATAGTCATCGTTATATTCCAGTTTGAGCAGCATGGCTTTTGTGTTTTTTTTTCCGTTCTCAAGGCAAAACACTCGTCTGATATGAACAAGAGCTCGCTGGCGATCCGTTTATATAGACTCCTCAGAGAGAGAGAGAGAGAGGGAGAGGGGAGGAGGAACAAGGTTGATGAATTCTAAAATAAAAAAAATGATAAAACATGAGTGTTTGTAAAGGTCATAGAGAGATGATTATAAAGTTGTTTTATTTTTTATTTCCTCAAAAGAAAAAACCAAAAGGGTCCCATTCCATACGACATAACCTTTGAGAAGGTGACGGGGTCATGTGTCTACAAAGTTGATAAACTCTAGAATAAAACAAAAGCTTTCATCACGTAGCTCTCGAGAAGAAAATGACAGGGGTCTCTAGGAGAAGGTCATAGGTAGTATACAAAGGATGGTTGTTTTTTTCTTTCGTTCCTCTCAATCCCATGACCTTTGAAAAGGTGACGGGGTGTCCTTTAGAAAAAAAAAATAGAAAGTCATAGAGAGAGAGAGGTAGACAAAGTTGATTTTTTTTCTAGAAGTCAACCGTCACGTCACCCATCACGTGGTCTTCTCGTATATATAGAGAGGCGAGTGGAAGACAGACTCTATTTCCCAGAGAGAGAGACTGCTGTGCGTATCCATATTTCTACTCAAGATGATGATCTGCGTCTTATATAATGAGTTTGTGAGCATTCGCTGTTATGTGCATGACGGAAGATTGTTTTGGAACGCTACGGACATTTTGCCTCAGATTCATACTTCCAGTAAAAGAACCTGGGACATTCTCTCCGTGTTTTTCGACGAACACCACGTCTTCAGGAAAATAAAAGATCTTGAGAGTCTCGGCAGTTCTCAAGAGGGATATGTCCTCTCCAGCGAAGAAATGTTACATCTGGCCGAAAATAATCCTAAAAATAATCAGCTTCTGGCCTGGGTGTATAGCATTTTAACTCAGCCGCTGGTTCGAGTTGTACCCAATCAACCCGTTTACCGACTGCTCTATCCGGGGGAGAAATTTCCCTTCATCACCCTCTTTAATCTGGGAGTGCGCTACATACCGCCTCATCCAGGCATGACGGATTCTTCTACTTACCCTAAACAATATGCCAGCGCTTATTGCCAGACAGACCCCCGTCAAGAAAAGGTCGTCGAGACTCAAACGGATCTTCTGGTGGTCTCTTTAAATGTCACTAAAGTTATCACCTTCTAAAAAAAACCACCACCACCACCCAAAAAAAATTTGCTCCTCCTCCAAATTTTTTTTATCTTCTCGAAAGAAAAAAAAAGAAACTTTTCCATCTAGCCTCTTTCTTTCAATCCCTCTTAAGAGAGAGAGGGAGGAGAAAAGAAAGAGAGTTCTGAGGAGGCAAAAGAAATGGGTCTGGAAGGAAACGGGTGCATTGCGAGAAAAAGAGGGTCCTCTTTTCTTTTCTCGAAATGCACTCTTTTCCTTCCAGACCCATTTTTTTTATCACTTCTTCAAACCAATCTTGGAAAGGGGGGGATACATTAAATTGTGCGTAAAGTCCACTTCGACCAAGACTGGATTTTGTTTTAGAAAAGAAAACATAATGTTATATATAGATAGCTAAATCTTTATCATGATATTCTTTAAGAATTTCTTAGCCATTTGTCAAAGAAGGGGACTATAATTGAAGAATTTATGAATTTGGGAACATGTCACCCATGGCAAATCTAAAATCTTGGAAGTGGATACTGGAAAGCCCCGCTCTGATTATAATTCTGATTTCTAGCATGGGACATTTTTTAGATCAATAAGCTAAACTATTTTTCTAGTCTCATATTCTCTCGTGACTAGGGTTTCAGATTTGGGTAGAGAGAGACACTGTTCTGAACAGAAACGTGGAATGCTTTTAGCTTTTATAGAAAAGTGAAGAGTTGAAAGTGAAAGTCGAAAATCGAAATGGGATCGGCTAGGAAAAATTTCTCAGAGCTCAAAAAAAAAAAAAAAACTTTTTGTTAATTTTTATCATGTCTTCTAGACATGATAAAAATTAACTCACCCCCCCTTTTGTCTGGGAATGTTGTCTCCCACTTTCTAAAAATAGACCATGACTCATCCTTTTAAAGAATAGAATTCCAAGAAAAGACTGGGTTCTGGTCTATTTTTAGAAACGGTGAGACAACATACCCAGACAAAAGGGGGGTGAGTTAATTTTTATCATGTCTAGAAGACATGATAAAAATTAACAAAAAGTTTTTTTTTTTTTTTTTTTTACATCTCAGAATTTTTTTCTGAGCTCTGAAAATATTTTGCCAGCCGATCTCATTTCGTTTTTCGACTTTCAACTCTTCTCTTTTCTATAAAAGCATTCCACGTTTCAGAACACTGTGGGCTGTTCAAAAGGCAACACGCCTCCCTCTCTACCCTAATCGGGAATCCTGATCCAGGTGTTCCCCGCTTCACGCTACCTATCTTCACCCATTTCTAAAGAATCTTAGAGAAAACTAAAAGCGAGATTGCAAAAAAAGAAATAGCCTCCAGTGAACACAATTCCAACGACAGTGGATAGCTTTTTGGGGTCCTTCCAGATATATTACCGGTGACCGATAGGTTGTTCAGGGTCTACAGCACAGACTCAATGTTTCTAAAAATAGACCAGAACCCATTCTTTTCTTGGAATTCTATTCTTTAGAAAAGATGAGTCATGGTCTATTTTTAGAAACATTCCTAGACAGCAATCCTAGACAAAAGGGGATAGTTAATTGACAACATTCCTAGACAAAAGGGGATAGTTAATTTTTATCATGTCTAGAAGACATGATAAAAATTAACAAAAAGTTTTTTTTTTTTTTTGACTTGGAATTTTTTTCTCGGCTCTCAGAAATTTTTCCCAGCCGATCACAAACACTCATGTTTTATCATTTTTTTTATTTTAGAATTCATCAACCTTGTTCCTCCTCCCCTCTCACTCTCTCTTTGAGAAGACTATATAAACGGATCGCCAGCGAGCTCTTGTTCATATCAGACGAGTGTTTCGCCTTGAGAACGGAAAAAAAAAAACACAAAAGCCATGCTGCTCAAACTGGAATATAACGATGACTATTACGTGCACGCGTATGTGGATCTAGGATTCCTGTACTGGAATGCCAAAGATATCTTGACTCTCTTGCCTACGAACGTCTCGCATACGACGAGTGTTCTCCAAGTCTTTTTTCCTAATCGACACCATTTTCTTCGACTAGGCGATTTGGACAACTACTCCAAAGAATGGGGTCAACCGAACCAGATTGTCCTCACTTCGAATGAAGCGGCCTTCGTCGCTTCGAAATCCCTGCATAACAAGTCGCTCTTCCCTTGGATGTGTAAAATATTCATGAGACCTCTGACGAGAATTGAGGAGGACGGGGAAACGTATATCACCCTCCGAGAGACTGTGCAAGACGAACAAGAAAGGAAAAAGAGTCCTCTCTTTTTCATCACTCAATTCGGGATCCATCATCTCCCCAAAATCATTCAGAGACATCAAGCCTTCGTTGAAAAGTATCAGAAAGAGGATGATGGTGATGATGATGATGATGATGATGATGATGATGCGATATGGTCTCCAGTCGCTTAAAGAAGGGGAAACGTTCTCCGCTTTCCCTATACCATAGACTGGAGAGTTGAATCAGGAGACGAAAAAAATGGGTCTTGGAAGGAATGAGTGCATTTCAAGATGCATTCGATTCCTTCCGAGACCCATTTTTTTGGGCCACTCTCTCCTCCAATATTGGGAGAGAGAGAAAAGAAATTTATCATCTCCTGTCCACCCAAAAAGAAACTATGTATTTTTGTTTTTCTGGATGCGGCCGAATTTGTAGATGAATCGTCCAGAAACCAGCCCTCAAGCCCATTTTCAGACTATTTCTATACATATTCGGTCACCAAGATGGTCCGGGGACGACTTTGTTTGGACATCATCTCTATATAGATGGTGAAATTTGTATAGCCATTTCTAAAGAATCTCAGAGAAAACTAAAAGCGAGATTGCAAAAAAAGAAATAGCCTCCAGTGAACACAATTCCAACGACAGTGGATAGGAAAAGTGAAGAGTTGAAAGTGAAAGTCGAAAAACGAAATGGGATCGGCTAGGAAAAATTTCTCAGAGCTCAGAAAAAAATTCTAAGATGAAAAAAAAAAAAAAAACTTTTTGTTAATTTTTATCATGTCTTCTAGACATGATAAAAATTAACTCACCCCCCCCCCTTTTGTCTGGGAAAGTTGTCTCCCACTTTCTAAAAATAGACCATGACTCATCCTTTTAAAGAATAGAATTCCAAGAAAAGAGGGGACGACTTTGTCCGGAGACGACTCTGTCCGGGGACGACTCTGTTTGGACTCAACCATAACGTCATTTTAATATAGTGGAATGTGTGTAGAAATAGTCGGAAAAAGGACTCGAACGCCCGTTTTCAGTATATTCCAATACAAAATTGATTGTCCACAACATAAAAAAAGACATCATTTTTTTCTTGGATAGAGCTCCATTTGTATTAGAATATACTGAAAACCGACTCGAACGCCCGTTTTCAGTATATTCCAATACAAAATAGGGCAGTCCACAACATAAATAAAAGACATCATTTTTTTCTTGGATGAAGCTCCATTTGTATTAGAATATAGTGAAAACCAACTCGAACGCCCGTTTTCAGTATACTCTAATACAAAATTGGCTGTCCACAACATAAAAAAAGACATCATTTTTTTCTTGGATGGAGCTCCATTTGTATTGAAACATACTGAAAACCAACGTGAACGCCCGTTTTCAGTATACTCCAATACAAAATTGGCTGTCCACAACATAAAAAAAAGACATCATTTTTTTCTTGGATCGAGCTCCATTTGTATTGTAATATACTGAAAACCGATGTGGACGCCCGTTTTCAGTATATTCCAATACAAAATTGGCAGTCCACAAAATAAAAAAAGACATCATTTTTTTCTTGGATCGAGCTCCACTTGTATTGGAATATACTGAAAACCGACGTAAACGCCCGTTTTCAGTATATTCCAATACAAAATTGGCAGTCCACAAAATAAAAAAAAGACATCATTTTTTTCTTGGATCGAGCTCCACTTGTATTGGAATATACTGAAAACCGACGTGAACACCCGTTTTCAGTATATTCCTATACAAATAGGGCAGTCCACAAAAAAAAAAGACACCATTTCTTTCTTGGATCGAGCTCCATTTGTATTGAAATATACTGAAAACCGACGTGAACGCCCGTTTTCAGTATATTCCAACGAACGCCCGTTTTCAGTATACTCCAATACAAAATTGGCTGTCCACAACATAAAAAAAGACATCATTTTTTTTCTGGGATGGAGCTCCATTTGTATTGAAATATACTGAAAACCAACGTGAACGCCCGTTTTCAGTATATTCCAATACAAAATTGGCAGTCCACAAAATAAAAAAAAAGACATCATTTTTTTCTTTGATCTAGCTCTATTTGTATTGAAATATACTGAAAACCGACGTGAACGCCCGTTTTCAGTATATTCCAATACAAAATTGGCAGTCCACAAAATAAAAAAAGACATCATTTCTTTCTTGGATCGAGCTCTATTTGTATTGAAATATACAGAAAACCGACGTGAACGCCCGTTTTCAGTATATTCCAATACAAATTGGCAGTCCATAAAATAAAAAAAAGACATCATTTCTTTCTTGGATCGAGCTCTATTTGTATTGAAATATACTGAAAACCGACTCAAACACCCGTTTTCAGTATATTCCAATACAAATTGGCAGTCCATAAAATAAAAAAAAGACATCATTTCTCTCTTGGATCGAGCTCTATTTGTATTGGAATATACTGAAAACCGACTCAAACACCCGTTTTCAGTATATTCCAATACAAATTGGCAGTCCACAAAATAAAAAAAAAGACATCATTTCTTTCTTGGATCGAGCTCTATTTGTATTGAAATATACTGAAAACCGACTCAAACACCCGTTTTCAGTATATTCCAATACAAATTGGCAGTCCACAAAATAAAAAAAAGACATCATTTCTTTCTTGGATTGAGCTCCATTTGTATAGAAATAGCCTAGAAATCAGTTCGAACGCCCGTTTTCAGTATATTGTAATACAAATGAAATGACATGAAAAATGCAAAAAGAGGAAAAGTAGCCTACCTTGACGGAAATTCTATTCCAAAAGGGGAAAACTTGTATCCAGGTGGACCCACAGCACGGCCGGAACTCAAGCGAAACTCGATAGGTTGAAATCGATCCATTAAATAACATTCTTAACAAACAGTAAAGTTTTATTCACATCGAGTCGGCTGGGAAAAGTTTCTGAAAAATAAATTACCCCCCTTTTTAGTCTGAAAATTTGAAAATTGATGTCTTCAATTTTTGAAAATTGAAGACATCAATTTTCAGACTAAAAGAGGGTTTTTTTTTTTTTTTTTTTTTTTTTTTTTTTTTTTTTTTTTTTTTTTTTTTTTTTTTCCAGCTAGAGAAATTTTTCTCCGGCTCTCAGAAATTTTTCCGCACTCGATTGGATGAATAAAACATCCCCGTTTCTTTAAGAATGGGATCACTGTTAACTATTTCAGCATTAGACGTTTCGCGTCCAATAATAACTGCCGGGTGTTCAAGAATGCAGATGCACCTACTATATTTTCTACAGAGAAGCTTGACTGGATGGAGAGTGGATGACTTTTTCCAAGATTCTCGACTTTGGACCGTCAAGAGGTAAAGGATCTTTTTGTTTTTTTTTCTTTTAAGAAAATTTATGGATAGATTCATTTCTTTTTGAATGGACCTAGAAAAATAGGACAAAGTTCTTTTCCAAGATTGGATGAGAGAGGGACCCAAAAAAATGGGTCTCGGAAGGAATCGAATGCATTTGCACTCATTCCTTCCAAGACCCATTTTTTTTTGTCTCCTGATTCGTCTCTCTCTCTTCTCAGTCCATTTCCATAAATATAGGGAAAGCGGAGAACCTTTCCCTACTTATTTCTAAAAAATCTTTTCTTTATTTTTTTTCTCCTGAGTTTATGTATATATCAATTCAAATACTTTTGAGAACGGTCATCCCAATTCTCTGTCGTCTTTTCGGTTTCATCGTCCCAACACTAAGTGGACATAGTCTCAGTAGATTTTGGAGCATGGGTCGTTAGTTCATTGTCCCAACATTCAGTGGACATAGTCTCAGTAGATTTTGGAGCATGAGTCGTCTGTTCATTGTCCCAACATTTAGTGGACATAGTCTTAGTGGATTTTGGAGCATGAGTCGTCCGTTCATTGTCCCAACACTCAGTGGATTTTGTCTTTGGATCCTCTGAAGATATTTTGGGGGTATCATGAGATTCTTTGGAAGGTTCGTCCCAACAGGCTGCTGGATCGTAATGGGGAATATTTTCAGGTATGTCTCCCCAACCCTCCGTCTTCCTCGAGTTATTGGAGGAAGTTGACGACAAAGAAGAAGAAGTAGAAGAGCCCATCAATTGGAAAGGCGTATGCTCATCCGGATGTTCCATCACTTGGAAACGGGACAGATTATCCCATTTCTGGATGAGGTTATCGTAAGCTTTTGGGGACGGATCCTTCTCTAACTGATCGTAGGCCTTATCAAAAGCTTGCAGAGGATTGTCTGCTTCCTCCTGAATCCTCTCCTCTTTCTCCGTTCCGTCTGGATAGACGTGATTGATATGAAAATCTCCTTCCATAATATGCCATCGATAGTTGCGCACTTTGTTTTCGGCACAATGGAAATATTTCCTCCTTTGATGATGTCGGGCACATTTTTCTCGATACTTCCAAATGATTCCATCTGGCACATAAATTTCCGTCACGGGTTTTTGATAATCCAAGGCTTTAGCAAAGAATTTAGCTTTCTGGCATCCCACCACATAAATCGTGGAGAAGCTGTGAGTGAGCGATTGGAGAATGCGTCCTAAATGGTTGTAGGGAATATGACCCTCGTTCCAACGAAGTCCATGCCGGTTTCTCGTCAGCCAGGCATTCGTCTTTTGGTTTTTTTCATTCAGTTGGTGGAAGGGGTGAGGAGGAGCAAACGTCAACGATCCCACGGTCAAAAAGTCTTTTGTAGCATAGCCCAATTCTTTTAAAACGTAGGTAAATTCACCCTTCTTGTGGTTGTAGGACTGGAAACCCTCTAGATCGAGCACGATAAAGTTTTCTGAACACGCCATGGCGATGAATACGGTGATGTCTCCCACAAACAGGAGCAAAAAAGAGAATCGAAAAGGTATATATGTATAACAGGAAAGATCTAGAAAGGGAAGAAAAAAAACAATAAAACGTTTTAGAGTCGTCGTCTTGAAAGAGACATTTTTCTTTTCAAAGGGTTAAGAAGTTTCAAAGTTTCAAAGGTCTTTTTTAATGAAGATATGATTAAACCATATTCATAGGACCAAAGGCACTTACCAGCTCAGTTCACGTCTTCTTCTGTTCTCTGAAGAAATCTCGCGGAGGATACACACTTTTATACTCGCGCGACATCTGTCGGGATCGCGACCCCATCTAAATGTCAGGGTCATTCCAACCTCTTAATAGGATCGGAATGAAAGAAACACTTTGATAAAAAATATATTTATGAAAAGATATCTGAGGGTCGTGAGAACATTTTCTCTCTCCCCCCGCCTATTTCAAAAAAAAATAAAAAGTCTTTCTTGGATCGCGTCAAGATTACAAAACAACTCACAGGACTTGTTTATCTCTATCTCGTCAGGGTCACCGTTTCACATAAGAAGATGGATGGACCCTGAACTTTAGACATGATAAAAATTAACTCTACCCGCCTTTTGTCTGGTAATAGGGTCTCACCGTTTCTAAAAATAGACCAGATCCCATTCTTGGAATTCTATTCTTTAGGAAAGGAGGAGTGATGGTCTATTTTTAGAAAGTGTGAGACAACATTCCCAGACAAAAGGGGGGTAGAGTTAACTTTTATCATGTCTAAGACATGATAAAAATTAACAAAAAGTTTTTTTTTTTTTTTTTTTTTTTTTTTTTTAAGGTTGAAAATTTTTCTGAGAGAGCTGAGAAAGATTTTTTCCTCCCAATCTTTTTCGACGATGAAAAAGGAAAAACTACTGATCCGATCTCCCTACGCTTTAGGGAAAAAACACAAAAAATACTTATGAAATATTCATGTGTTGAAATTGGCTATTCAAATAAGTGACATTTTGTTTCTCATTGGAACTGTTCAACGGCGAGTCCACTCGTCTCATTCTTTGGGGTAGGGGATGAAAGTACAGCGGTTTGTTGAAATCGATGATAGTTTCCTCTTTAGTCGGCGGAACTGTAAATCTATCCCGTCTTAACTCTTCTAATCTCTTTGAAAGTCTTTCCACTTGCTCTGCTAAGGTTTCCTCGGTACTCATGATCTCTCTTAGTTTAGGGAAGTCTTGACGTATTGGCTAGAGAACAGAGGGTCTTTTTCTCTCTATACATATATCATGTGGGAGCGTGTGATTTATAAATCCTTGTGAAATCTTTCTACGTCTTGTGTAACTTGGAAGATTCGTCTTGTGTAACTTGGAAAATTCGTCTTCTTCTCGTCGATTGGGCTGGAGTTATGGAAAAGAAATGGGATTGGAAAGAAATCAACACATTACAAAAAAAGGAACTTTTTTTTTCTATTTTTTTCTCTAGGGATTTACATACCATTTCATTCATGAACATTCAAGGGTTCTCTCCAAGACCAAATTTTAGAAGAGGACCACAAAGAGTACACTTGAGGATCCTCTTTCAGGTCTAGGTGAGATAAGGGTTGAGACCAATATTCTTGGGTCTCTAAAGCATCCCAACTCAGACATTTATTATTATTATTAGAAAGTTCATCCTCCTCCTCCTCCTCCTCATCGTCGCACGAGTTCTCCTGGGGAGATACTTCCGCCTCCTCTTCGTCTTCGACAGCTTTGCTCTCGGAGGGGTAACAATGTAATTTCCGGAAAACGTAACTAACCTCCATCAAATGGTATCTAAAATTTCTCACCTTGTTCTCGGCACAATGAATCATCTTTTGGAAATATTGGTGTCGCGTGCATTTCGACTTGTTCCGCCACTCGGTTTTCCCTGGGATGTAAAACTCGTAAACGGATCGCTGGCAGAGCTTGCTGAAAAATTCGGCTTTATCGTATCCATTGACGTAGATCACCTCCACATTTTCGGTCAGTATTTTCAGGATCGTAGGAAGATGCTCGTAGGAAAGACGACCCTCGGTCCATTGCAGGCCGTGTCGGTTATTTGTAGTCTGGTTGACCACAGCTTGATTGCGGGACGATAAGTCATCGTAATGGACAGGAGGGAGAAAAATCATGGATCCGCATAAGGTTAAATCACAATTGATGTAGCCCAATTCTTTCAAGATGAAACATATATCTCCCGTCTTTGGATCATAACAGTGAAAGTATTCCATGTCCAGAACAATGTAGGAATCTTTGAGAGGTTTGGCACTCAAAATGTCCATCTTCTTCAATTGAGGAAAAAAAGAAAACAAAATTATCTCTCTCTCTCGCTGTGTGTCCTGAAGGAAGAAATGGATAGCGTTCTCTCGCCGTCTCCTCTTTTATATATAGAGAGAGAAGGTTGCACGTGACAGGTCGTATGAATTCTGGGAAAGGTCACATTCGTATATATATTTGTTTTTTGAATAATGTCGTGCGTATCTCAGTACACATCCATCATAATAATAATAAAGGTCACCTTGGAAAAAAAAGAAATAAAAAACATGGAACTCGTGCTCGACTTTGAAGGTTTCTACGATTCTCAAGGAGCCTTTATTGTGAAAGAATTGACTTACGTCACATTGGACGGTACTTCTCGAGGGGTATTTGTTTTTAAACCCCCGTTTCCATGGCAAATGCTCACCGAGAAAGAAAAACGAACCGCTGTGTGGGCGAGTGATTATTATCACGGCTTGTCGTGGTACGAAGGAGAAATTCCGTACAGTTATTTTCCATGGGTGTTAACGATGTTGACGGAACCCTTTTCCATGATTTGGGTGCGAGGAGAAATGAAACGGCGGTTTTTAGAGAAATGGTTGCAAAGATCCATTTATTGCATTTCGGGATCGACGCAAGAGATTCTCAAATACAATGGGATCGAACACATGAATTGTCCTAACCATACGAAAGGTTTTTTCCATTGCGCTCTACAAAAAGCGGTTCGATATCATTATTATTTAAAGACACAGAGAAGAAATTCGCAAGGTCGATCCTGCACAATTCAATCTTGACAGAACTCATTAAAAAAATACATATATCATGTTACTTCTTCAAAAGCACAGATGGTTCTGAAGCGAAACTTGGAATTTTGAAATAATAGATCAGGGAGAAATCATTCTTAAAAACAAATGGGTAAAGTCTCGAATCGGCTGGGAGAAAAAAAATTTCTCAGAGCTGAAATAAAATTCTCTAATGAAAAAAAAAAAAAAAAAAAACTTTTGGTTAATTTTTATCATGTCTTAGACATGATAAAAATTAATGACCCTCCCTTTTTGTCTGGGAAGGATGTCTCACCCTTTCTAAAAATAGACCATGACTCATCCTTTCGCTAATGGCAATCATTCCATGAATGAATCACGATTTGTTTTTCAAAAGAGTGAGACAACATTCCCAGACGAAAAGGGAAAAGGGTCGTGAATTTTTATCATGTCTAAGACATGATAAAAATTAACAAAAAGTTTTTTTTTTTTTTTTTTTTTGAGTTGGAAAAATTTTCTCAGCTCTGAAAATTTTTTTCCAGCCGACTCGAGACTTTACCATTTATATTTACGAATAGTCTTTGGATTATTTATTTATTTTCTTTTAAAAAGAAAAATTCTGAGCTAGACCTATCTATTGGCTTAACATTCTGGTCATAGAAACAGTCTAGAATCTCATTTTTTTTTTCGAGGCTAATGCACGGGTTCTCCAATCAAAAGCGTTACTATAAAGGGATTGGTTTGAATGCATTTATCTTCAAATGTTGTAGGATTCTGTTGTTGAGAAGGGGGTATATTATTATTATTATTATTATGATGATGATTGTGGCAGATTCGTTTTCTACATGGAAGTCTAATCTCCTCCGAAGACCTTTTCTGGGGATCGTCGATAGATGGTTTTTCAATAGGAATCGTTTCCCTCGGATCCTCAAGAGATAGAGGGGGGTCCTGTCTTGAGACATGGAGCGGTCTCTCCTCCTCCTCCTCCTCCTCGAGAAGTCTTGAGAAAGGGAGAGGATTTTCGGTTCCCTTATTCTCGAGGGGTCTTGACAAATTGAGAGGTCCCTCCTCTTCGAAAGAGAGAGAAGTTTTGGTTCCCTTATCCTCGAGGGGTCTTGACAAATTGAGAGGTCCCTCCTCTTCGAAAGAGAGAGAAGTTTTGGTTCCCTTATCCTCGAGGGGTTTTGACAAATCGAGAGGTCTCTCATTTTCGAGGGGTCTTGATAAATGGAGAGGTTTTTCATCTTCGAGGGGGTTTGATAAAGGAAGAGGTCCCTCCTTCTCGAGGGGTCTTGAGAAAGGGAGAGGTTTTTCATCTTCGAGGAGGTTTGACAATGGGAGAGATCTCTCCTTCTCGAGGGGTCTCTCTTCCTCAAGGGGTCTTGAGAAAGGGAGAGGTTTTTCATCCTCGACGGGTTTTGACAAACTGAGAGGAATCTGAACAGGCTTCTCCTCATCCCCATCATTATCGAGGAGGATGAGGATAGGCTTTTGGAGAGGTTTTTTCTTTTTTTTTCTGAACAGGCTCCTCTTGATGCTCGGAGAGAGGGATGGGGTAGTTGTTCCACCATTCTATTTTTTCTTGCTCGAGGATTTTTTCAAAAGTCGTGGCCTCCTTAAGATGAGACGAAGGAGGAGAATCCTCGAGAAGAATATAATAGGTATTCTTCCCAGTCTTCTCGATCGAGAGAGGTTCGTGCAGACATTTGTGCAACCATTCACTAAAATGAACGAGAATCCCTTTTGTCTTCTCAAGACGATCCATAATCCTATTCATTTGCGAGACGGTTAGAAAGTGGGACGTGTAAAAATATTTGGCTCGTTTCATTAACAAAATTTGTGCATCCAAAGGTGGAATGTCACGAGCCATCAACACGTTTTCGTCGGATAAAAATTCGTCCCGCATCTTTTGATAACTCCCCACGGTATGATAACCCGCACATTTTGAAAAATCGGAGGTTTTCAAGTAAACGACTCCTTGGATGATATAAAAGGAAAGATCAACATATTTATATTTGAAAGGAATACACGTAGTGAGCTGGGGATGCCTCCTCATGATCCACTTGGACAAAAATACGACTTTGGGGCTCTCCCCTTTTATTTATAGAGAGAAAGAGAGTGTGACCTTCCCTTCCCTCCTCCTCCTCTCTCCCTGCTTCCTCTATCTCTGGACGTCCTTGGATTGGAAAGGGTGACTTTGAAAAAAAAAAAGAAGGTCATGGTTGGATAATTTTTTGTTTATTAAATTATTACTTTCACTTCCTCATTCCCACACACATTCATCTTTTAAGAAAAGAAAAAGAGGTCATGGAGATAAGATTTCTTGGAAAGACGAGAGAGAGAAACAAAAAAAACAAATAAAACGGCCGTCATAGAGCCTCTATGTGTGTCTGTGTGTGTCTATATAGATATATAAAAAGACGAGAGTACTGGGCGAGATCATTTCTTTTCCATTGGGAGCCATGTCGCTATTAGACGTTTTTCCAACTCAACGGATTTCGAACGGGGAGGATTTGAAGACGCTAAAGCAAATCTCCAACTTGAAAAATTTTTTGGCGTGTCATTGTGCGACATTTATTCCGCATTTACCACCTCATCCAGCGATCGTTTCTTTCAACCAAGATGTCGAATCCTCCAACCTGCTCGTTCAGAATATATACAGAAATTTATTCGAATCGCAACAAACGAAAGAGGAATCTCCCTTCTCTTGGAATCGGATGGATCGAGCTTTGAGACGGCCCATTCAAAAAGACCGGCGATATACGGATCCGCGAACGAGTTTTCGGTGGAAGAATATTTTTCTCACGAAACGATATTTTACGTTTGGAGTGAGAACGACGGCTGAGGACGAAGTTCATATTGTTCAAACCACAGCCGCTCCTCTCGCCTATTACGAATCATCGTCCCCCAATCTGAAGGAAAGAAGTTTTAAAGTCAGCGACAGGATGAAATATAAGAAATATATTCTAAGACCTTTTCAAAACTATGTCGTTTTTCCGAAAACGCAATATCTTATCGTCACAACCCAGAAGAGTCTCTTTCTCGTCGATCGGTGCTCGTACTCGCTTTGGAAACAATTGAAAGAGGAGATTTCTTTCCAATCGCCGATGATGTTTCAAGAAAAAGAAGAAGAAAACCCTCCGCCACCTTTACCCCTCCCTTTCTTAGATGATAAGAGGAGCTGGACCAAACCGTTATTTCCCGAAACAAAATCGACCCGGCAAAGGAATGAAATTGAAGTCATCACGATTGAAGATGAGGAGGAAGAAAAAAAATTACCTCTTAAAAAACGGTCGACTTACCGGAACCTACCTGGCGTGCAAGATCCGCTTCAGAATCCAGAAGCTTCTTCTTCTTCTTCTTCTTCCCCGACTTGTTCAAACAGGCAACCTCTTTCGGACTCCTCACAGACAGAACCTCTTCCAGTATCCTTTTCTTCTTCTTCTTCTTCTCTAACCTGTCCCGACATCGTAGAGGTAGAATGTCAGACGGGTCCACAAGCTTCAAAAAGTCCCGACATCGTAGAGGTAGAATGTCAGCCGGGTTCACAAGTTCCAACGGGTCAGAAATCATGGAGGCAGAATCACAGCCGGGTTCACGAGTTCCAACGGGTCCAGAAATCGTAGAGGCAGAATTTCAGCCGGATAAACAAGTTCCAACGGGTCCAGAAATCATGGAGGTAGAATCGCAGCCGGGTCCAGACATCATAGATCCCTCCACTCATCCCAAAGAGACTCCAAGTGTTTCAAGACAGCCTTGTGAGGATCCGGCCCTTCCCGTATGGAATGATTATATGGACTTACAAAATTTGGTGCAACAGGAAGGAGAAGAAAATAATCATACGGATGGGTGGGTCAAAGACTGTTTAGATCATTTAACCTCGAATGAAATTGAACTGTTATGGAATTGCATTTCTGAAATCACATCGGAAATGGGATAAAAACCAAAACAAAAAAAAACTTTTTTAATAACAAATTGGAGGAGGGTCATGATGTCAATTAAAAAAAAATATTATATAGAGCCCAATCTTGGTGGTTCACTTCAGTTTTCCAGCATGAGGTGATCCACGTTTCCCGAAATATGGATCCCATTCCAAGAGAGATTGTGTAGAGCTTTCACTTCAGTTCTTTTTTTTCTACCAAGAGGAGAGGGTCCCCAAAGGGCTACCCATGTCCAAAGAGAGAAAGTGTAGAGCGTTCATTTCAGTTTTTTTCCAAAGTTAGGGAGTTTTCAAATGACTACCCATTTCAGAGAAAGAGAGAAAGAGAGAGAGAGAGAGAGAAGGTGTAGAGCGTTCATTTCAGTTTTCCAAGGTTAGGATGGTGGTGGAGAATCCTCCAAAATGGCTACTCATCTCAAAGAGAGAGAGAGAGAGAGAGAGTCTATTTCAGTTTTCCAACATTAGAAGGTCCCAAAATACCGTCTGAATTCAAAGAAAGGTCGTCTAGAGCGTTCATTTCCAGTTCTCCAAGATCAGAAGAAGAGGGTCTGCTTTTCCCAAAATGGCTTTCCGCATTCAGAGACAGCGAAGTGCAGACTTCAGTTTTTCTCCCTCCCCAAGAATAGAGGGTCCCAAAATGGCTTTCCATTTCAAAGAGAGAGGGAGAGGCGTTCATTTCCATTCTCCAAGATAGGGTCGTCTGCTTTTTCCCAAAATGGCTTCCCAATTCAAAGAGAGAGAGAGAGAGTGAAAAGGTGTGTAGAGCGGTCATGTTCATTCTCCAAGATAGGGTCGTCAGCTTTTTCTCAAAATGGCATCTCCCCATTCAAAAAGAGATCGTAACCAATTTTTTCCAGTTTTTTTCCAAGATGGGGGGGAGAAGAAAACCTAGGATGGAATAACACGACACACAGAGAGAAAGAGAAAAAAACGCCGTCTTGTCATTTTCTGATAGGGTACCGGTGTTCGAATACTTTTGTGACCGACTGTACACTTTCCCGTAAACATTTGGCGTTTGTCTGTACCACGGAGTATAAATAAGGAAGGGAAACTGGTATTACAACTTTTCCCAAAAATGGTCCACTTTTGTCGCATTATTTATAGAGGGCGCTGCAATCGTTAGCTGTTCTACTTTTCGTAGGATTTGACATAGGCAGTGAGTAATTCTTATAGTGCAACCTGCTTCGCCCCTGGATGCAACACTGGTTATACATCTGTTAGGCAGAAGAATAAAAGCTTGGGAATCAAGAATCCAAGTATATTTAGAGCTCCAAAGGTGAGCAACATTAATATCATGCCTGATCACAGTCAGACGAATTTATATAACTTTACAGAACGTCTGGATTGCTAGTAAATAAGAGGGTATTTAAAAAGTAATAGACTGGAAATTAGTTAAATATTTCACAGAACTTTAAATTGGAAATTAGTTAAATATTTCACATAACTTATGTGCATTTGCATTTCGTGCATGAAAGCAGGCAATCCTGAGATTTTAAAGTTAAATAAATTTCTGGAATTATGCAAGAATGATGGAATATTTGCCTCTTTATTTCATTTACAGTAAAGAAGATTAACTCATTTCCCCTTCTTTTCCGTTTGAAGTAGGTTTTTATAATAAATGGAAATGAACACTGTGCTGCTTAAAATTAACTTCACTTGCATGGTTTAGTGTAAACATAACAGCAGATAAGTGTAATGAAAAATTGATTTTCCATGAGATAAATTCAGCATATTAAATAAGTTATGAATATTATAAAATCATGTCACCTAATCACATAATTGAATGACTGTTAAAAGTTAAGATTTAAATCTGGATACACTGCACAGTGAGAACTATTATGCAAAAGGATTTTAAATTTGAATGTGTAAAACTATTCAAGCATTAGTGCTGCAATTTAATTTTAATTTGCCATTACTATTTTCAAATTAAATTTTAATCATTAAGTATTAAATTTGCATCAAAGTCACGTTAAAAAAAATGCATACAACAAGAGTATTTTAATTTTGTATGTAACTGAATTCTGATATTTATACATACTTGTTGAAATATATTTTACAGGATCCTGTGCTGCTAGACAAATGGAGACATACAATTCCTCGGGCCGACCGAATACTTTCAGAGAAGGATGTTGTATGCGAGCATCATTTTGCAGAAGGGACGAAGCTACGAGACGAAGTTGTTCGATGAGACAATATTCAAGTTGGAAATGGGCCGCCCTAGACTCCAAGAAGGAGCAATACCCTCAATCTTTCCAAATCTGCCTTCATATTTATTCAAACCGTCACGTAAAAGAAAAGTACCTGCTGCAAGAAATGTGCCTGTGGAAAGAATGCTCCATTGGTTGCACATAATGTTGCCGCTACTAAAAAGGATTTTACATTTCTACTGTTGACAGAAAGTGTGCAAAAGATTTCCAAACTGCATTGTTTGTGGACTGTAAATTCTGTAGTTGAATTCATTGTATGTGCTCGATGGGCAACTAATTACATGTGTGAAAAAAAGGGTTTTAATTTATAAAGATATGACTGTTAAGGTTAGTTTTGTTTTGACATTTTTATAATTTCAGTATTGTGCGTCAAACTGCACTTGGTACTATTGTGCTACACATTCATTGCTTTTTTTTTCATGTGTAATTTATTCTTCACTTATTTATTGTTATTTTTTCAGATTTCTATGTTACCTTTTCTGAATTTTTGAGCTATGAAGAGATGAATTTTTTTTTTTTTTAATTAAGGAAATTGTCAGAGATGATACTTGTCTGTAGTGTCTTAGAAGGATTATTTTTCAATCAAAAACATGATCTGAGAGACATAACATGAAATTATGTCTCAATGGAAATGGATTAGGCATATTTCATTGTCATTGGTTTCATGCCTTAGGAAAGAAACCAACAAGTGTCTGGTTAAGAAGCATATGGCAGAGGAACCAATTATTAATACTGACAAATGGCAGGCATATTCCATAGGCAGGCATGGGTATTACGTGCATAAGATTGTTAATTGTCTCACAAATTTTGTTAAGTTGCAACTGATGCACTTAGTCTATAAAATCCTGCTGCCTCTGAAATTATGAGTACAAAATTGTGGTCTTGAAAAGTAGAATTAGCTAATCACCTACCGAATACCTGTTTCGACATGAAGTTAAGTGTAATGGCCAAGATCCATTGATTAAATCGCTATTAAAAATTTTCTCCTCGTAAAGTAATATCCATCTGTCAATTTCCTCGTGCACTGTGATCCAATAAAATATTGATCTTGCATTTCTAATTCATTGGTCAGTGTGTGTAATACTTTATAAGCAATGATATTAATTGTATATTATTTTATAGATAATATTTCTTGCTTTCTCATTGTTTTGATTTAATAATGGTATTTTGTTCCCATGTCTAAATAATTGGGTGCTAACTCGTCCAATTTTAATTTTTCAGCCAGTGTATATTGTTTGTCTTGCTGTTTTGTTTGTTTTTATCCAAACATGATGTGTTAATATGTACTAAAGATGCAATAGCTGAATTTAATAATTTTTATGTACCTTTAATTAATGTGGCTAATGTTATGCAAATGCTAATTGTTATACTATATCATTAGATTGCAATGCTTGTTTGAAACACAAATTCACTTAGATCCAAATGAATCAGCAATCTTGCTCAGCAAATTTCTGATCCATGTACTTCAGAAATTACCAACATTTTAAAAAATCCTGTCTTGCTTAATTCAGCAAAAGTACATAATTTTTTCATAAATGATTCAATAAGCTTCTGATGTTTGTTTTGAATAAATGAAATAATGCTGAATTAGTTGTTGTCCCACTAGCACTGAAATCCTGTGAAAATGAGAAATTTCTCATATATCCCATCATCCCATCTTGGAGTTCAGAAAATGTACGAAATCTTATTGAAAGATTCTTTTAGAAGGTATGTATAATGACACAAAGAATTTTGTTCTTCCGTATCATTTACGTAACAAATACAAATCTTTCACTCCTAAACAGGCTCCATTTAAAGCTATCAGAATACCTAAATATCCAAATGACTTTTTTCCGTGTATATTGGTTGTCCTGTACGAAATTGTGGACATGATCTCGTTATTCTAGATCATTTTTCTAAACATCTTCTTTTATGACCTCTCAAAAATCTCACTGCTGAAACTATTACAGCACATTTATTACAATATACAGTAAGACCCCGCTTAACGCGGGGGATATGTTCCATCAAAGTAGAGCGTAATGCGAAACAGCGCTAGACGAGGCTATCTTAACATGTAAATAATGGAGTTAGGGGAAGATGGATAGAAAATTGATTAGGTATTAAATTTAATAATGTTTTTTTAATAAAAATAAAACCAAACATTTATTTCTTACAAAAATAAAAACAATATAAACGAATATATTTATAAAAACAAATAAAATTCTAAGCCAGTCAGATCATTTAGTCTATTCTGTGTTTCCAATTTTCTGCCTTTTTTTTTTTTTTTTTTTTTTTCAAGAAGGCATTATGATAGATTGGCTTAATGGCATATTGCGTTCAATTTCGTCGTCAATCCATATAGACAGTCGTTTTTCCACTTCCTCTGTAATGTTATTTCTAGAACGGGTAATTCTAGTTGCAGAACTTGACGTAGTTGCAGTTGCCGATAACAAAGAATTGTCCTTATTGTTGAAGTTGCCAAATTCAATGCAGCACTAATTTGAGATTGACGCTTGCCAGAATCTAATCTTCTAATCACTTGCATTTTAGTTTCCAGTGAAATGCTTTTTCTGGTTGCTTTCTTTTCTTGTTTTTATTATCACCCGTGATAAAAACTAAAGATCATAATATTTATCACTGTATTAATCGTTATAGTATTATGTAAATTTATACTTACAATAATGTCAACAAATGTTTCAAATGATAAAAATGCTTCCGTACAGCACCTCACCGCACCAAACAAGAAACATAACTACAAAGTTTCGGATATGTTATTTGGAGACCTACCGCTGCGCACAATTTCGAGGAATCCCCGTAGTTCAAGTTTTTATCCTATTAGCTGAACCTCTCTTTTGATGATGATAAATTTTTAATCTTTGATGATGTGGAGATAAAGGCTTCGTGCTAAGTGCTCCATAAATTAAAATTGCTTGATCCTTGATATTTTCATTGGTTGAAATGTGTAACTGTGCTAGCTTATAAATAGTGGGAATTAGTGAATCTCTTAGTCTATTCATTGTTTTTTCGCTTCCCTCTGGATTTCTGCTGCGTGTACTCTTCTTGTTTCAAATATGTCGTAGTTGGTTTTTTCGTGGTTGGCATTTCTTCGCCTTCTTTTGCAGTTAGCGGAATAAGCCCTACTATATTATGGTATTAGTACTGGAGATGTTTTATGTACCAAAAAAAAGTGATGACAGCTGCCATTATTTTCCAAATTTGAGAGACAGCCCTTACACTTTTCTTTCTGGAGTATGTTTGACTTTTTGTTTTCACTTACCGTATGAGAAATGTTGAATGTTGTTAACGAAGGCTGTGAAACTACGCTCAGTGCACAGAAATACAAAATTTTTAGGCGCTAGGAGGGATTCTACTGTGGCGGACTTCATGCAATAAACATGGAGCAAAGTCTGACGAGAATTGATAAATAAACGATCTTTGAAAATGTATCCAGGACACTTCTTTTCCTTTTATTGGACAGCTCACCATGACATGGCAAATACCATGATCCTAAGCCACTGTACTACTGAAGTATTCTCTTAACACTACACACACTTCCTACAGCTCACCCTTGTGTGTAACAATATAAAACAATACTGCTAAGATTGTTTCGGGATTATTTCTATAATTACTGTTACATTTTTATTAAATTTTTGTTATTTAATTGAACTTGTTTCTTTCCTTACGAGTCTTTAATCGTTGAAAAAGAGCTATTAAATTGAGAATAAAAAAGTAAATAATTACTGCAAGAGAAAACAGACTTTCGTTTTATATAGTTAATGATGTTTTTAAATACCGCAGCAAGCATACATTAGGTATTCTGATATTAAACTGGTAGTTTTGCAACAAATGTAATTAGACTCTATTAGTAAATGATCAGTTCAACAAATGGAAAATAAAAAATAGGGGATCTTTTCCAGTAAAACATAACACATGCAAAACATTTTTTTCAAAAAAGCTACATGTACCAATTTGAAACTTAACAGCGAGAAAATATTATATCATTATAACTGTGATAAAATTTGTCTGAACATAAGAAATTCATCTTTTAGGCTATTGAATGGGATAGAATTTTCCTCCTTTGGAAAAAAAAATATAATGCAAATCTTTTAAAATAAAAAAGATCTGCATTGTATTTTTAGTTAAAATACTGCATTTATTGGTTAGAAGTTAGTTCAAGCAGGACAAAATTAAAGATAGATTGAATTAATCACTATTTTTTACTCTTTATATTTAATTATGAATAATATAGTTCAGCATAACCAAGCGTTCAGAATACTTAACTGAATTCAAATCAGAATTCTATTTAAAAATCTTTTGAAATCAATTTGAAACATACTTCTCAAATAACAAAGATATGGAAATTTTTAACAGAAAACGATAAAAATATCAAAATCAAAACTGACATCTAATTCATAAAAAAGAATAACTTATTATGATAGTACAGAAAATTTACTAACTGAAGCAAAAAATTCTATAAGCTTCATTAAAATTTCGCCGCAGTTTATATCAAGCTGTGTATCTAAGCATTTTACAAAATGAGAGACGCGAAGAAACTATTCTAATTACATTTAACATATATACAGCAAGTATTATTACTAGTAATATGATTATTTTTCTAAGGGGGAGGGACTGAAAAATAATCATTAAATTAATCATTCATAAAAAGTACTACAAGCCTTCAGTAGTACTTTTTATGAATACTACAAGCCTTTCATAAAAAGTACTACAAGCCTATTCATAAAAAGTACCTAACAGCATGAAAGCTGTAAATTAATTTTATAATTTGAGGAATAAAATACAATCATTAGTGAGCAGAATATTATAACGTTGATAATAACGCAATCCATGACATTAAAAACATAAAAATTTTTTCATTCGGTAGTAAGCTTCGCCGCCTGGCTACTCAATAAATGTTTACATTTGGAACCACTAAGATGGAACAACAGCGCCATCTAGTGAACGCGACATTTTAGGACCGTTTTTCTACTAGGCAGTTTCACCTCCTTCATTATACTCCATGGACTGTACATAATTGTTCAAACTCCCAGAGTAATGGAGATTTATATAAGTGGCGTCTATTTGAAGTGGCCATATGACTTCTTCTATCAACATACCTAATCTTGATTTTTCGTCCTTCGGGCAGAAAGATTTAGCAAGTGCAATCAAGACGTTTGTCTTCGCAAATTGTTCGTTTTGGATTTGAAGTTTTGCTTTCGGTTGTTGAATTTTTAGTAGTCTTTAAGGGGATAAGGGTTAAAAAGATATTTCTTTTTCCTAGAAAAGGAAACAGTACTTTTTCACTCTATGCTTAGTGTGTAGTTGTTTGAGCACATTTTAATAGTTTATATCAGGAAATAAAGTTATTAAAACAAATTAAGAATTCTTGTAAACTATGTGCTGAAAATACATGGTCCTTTTAGTTATCTTTCAGTTATGTCAGGGAATGGAAACGATGTTTACAATGCAATTTTTATGAGTGCGATAGCTAAATATCAAACTAGTGAAGTGTGACTGTATTCCATCATTGAATTACGGTGTTGCAGTGTGGTGATATATACGCTAGAGAGATAGGAAAAGTGTGATCAATTTGTCTGTAGATATGTCTTCTTCAAAGAAACACCTGAACATACATGCAAAAGAGAAACCTCATATATGTGATGTATGTAATAGAGCCTTTTTCCTAAAATGTCATTTAACAACACATCAGCGTATTCATAACAAAGAGATGAGTGATGAAAAACATGTGTGTATGACATGTAACAAATGTTTTATTAATAAGTCGAAGTTAAAAAGGCATATACATGTGCATGCAGGAATAAAGGCTTATGCTTGTGAAATATGTAACACTTCATTTGTGAACATGCCTAATTTAAAGAATCACATGCGTATTCACAGTGGGGAAAGGCCTTATGTATGTAAAGCATGTAATAAGTCATTTGTTGCAATGACTAATTTGAAGAATCACATACGCATTCACACTGGAGAAAGACCTTACGCATGCGAGGTGTGTAATAAGGCATTTGCAGAAAAATCTGGCTTAAACAGACATATGCGCATTCATACTGGAGAAAAACCTCACACATGTGATATATGTAAGAAATCATTTATGCAGAGGTCTTACTTAAGAATTCACATGCATTCTCATACTGGAGAAAAACCTCATGCCTGTGATGTATGTAGCCAGTCATTTGCTACGAAACTTTTATTAAAAATTCACGCACGTACGCATACAGGAGAGAAACCATATGTATGCGAGACATGTAACCAATCATTTGCAAACAAATCGTACTTTCGGAATCACGTGCGCATGCATGCAGGAGATAAGCTTTATGCATGTGATGTGTGCAACAAATCATTTATACAAAGTGCGAATTTAAAGAGTCACATGCGCACTCATTCAGGAGAGAAACCTCACAAATGTGAAGTATGTAACCAGTCTTTTGTTCAAAAGTCTGGTTTGAAAATTCACATGCGACTTCATACCGGGGAGAAACCTTATGTATGTGATGTATGCAATAAATCATTCATCCAAATGTCTAATTTAAATTATCACATGCATATACATACAGGAGAGAAACCTTTTAGATGTGAAGTATGTAGCAAAGCATTTTCAGACAAGTGGTGTTTGAAACATCACATGGCTATACATACAGGAGAAAAGCCATATGTGTGCAAGATATGCAAGAAATCATTTGTACAAAAGTGTAATTTAAAGAGTCATATGACGGTTCACACTGGTGAGAAACCTCATCTATGTGATATATGCAAAAAATCATTTAAGCAGAAAGCTCATTTAAAGAGTCATCAGCTGCTTCACACAGAAGAGAATTCTTACCCATGTAATGTGTGTAAAAAGATCTTTGTACAAAAGTCTCAGTTAAATAAGCATGTCTGCACTGAAGATTCTTGTATATCAGTTATATAGCTAAAGATTTCTCCAAAATTTGGTTTTATCCTAGGTATGTTGATACTATGAGAAAATCTGAATATGCATCCTGATGTACATGTATGCAGATGTCACTTATCATAATGTGATGATACATAATCTAATTATTTATATTGACCTGTATTTCATATGATACATAAGCATTTCTCAAATATACATTTTCCCCCTTTCCAGCATTTCTTGTAAATTTCCTGAGAATTTTTAAATGTTCTCAGAACTTTAGGAATAAATTTAGAAAGTGATTGTTTGTGTTTACATTGGTGAAAATTAGACATTTTGGAGCAAATAAAGTAGTATGTAGTAGACGGTTTTAGTCTAATAATTGCAGTTAAAATAAATTTGTGAAATAGTGGGGTAAAATTAAGTATGCTTTAAAATAGTTACCATTTTCTTGAAATTTAACAAATATGTGTAAACTTCTATAACTCTTAAAATAATTTTCAATTCACATAAGGTTTAAACTTATGTGTATTGGCAACAAGCTCATCATCGGCAAATAGTGTTAGTTGTAACTTTTGTTGTTGTTTGATAATGCAAAACAAACATGGATAAACCTTACTCTCTTTTAGACCATAACATGACAAGAAATCTTTGAATCTTGCATTCCATCAATAGAGAGATTATTTAAGCCCATATAGCAGAGCCATAGCTGGGCTTTTCAGTGCCCAGAAACAAATACAGATTTTGTTCCAAAATGTCTGTATGCCAAGAATGGAAAACATTTCATTCTAAATTTTGTTACAGGAATTTAGCGCCCTCTGGATGCTGTGCCCGAGGACAGGTGTCCTCCCTTATAAAAGTTTCACCATAGTTGGACTTTTCATCATGCTTGATTGTCATGTAATTATTTTTTCTGGGATTTACAGTCCTTCTTAAAAGTGACCCTTTTTACCACATTTATGTTGCTTTCTCTGTTAACAGGCCGATTTTGTCTTGAAAATGCTTGGAGTTTTTCCAACACTAATTTTAGCCATTAAAGCAACATATTTAGTGACCCTAGATAGCTCTGACATCCTTCTCAGCTTTTTCACATAAGTTGCACTTTTCTTGATGACAAGATGCCCTAATTCTGAAAATACTGTACTGCATGCTGTTCATTAAAGACAAGTCCAAAATTTTAATAATTTTTTTTTCAAAATACATTTGAAAAACAGATAAATAATTGTTATATTTTTCAATGAAAATTAAATGAATTTAACAAGAATTAATTTGATTTTCATTATAATGTTCCTCGCTACTTTATCTATGATAAAATGTCGATGAACATAGTGAACTAAGTAGTAGCGCCTTATCGCTGAGTTCAAGTACTTACAACGTGGGTTCGAGAAGGGTTAAAATACCCTTTTATTCACAAAGAAATAACAAATAGTGCCTTCTCGGGCTTAAGGGAAAACTTTCACTTGTGCTTTTAAATCAGGATCCGAAAATAAGAAACTAACCTAACTAAAACAGACTTAGCTAGACACAAATATCTAATATAGTTGGCCCTTGATTTAAACTAGCTGATGATTATCAACAGGCACATATAATATGGCCCAGCAAAATAGATTCAAGAATGAAATAGCCTGAAAGCAAACACGTGCCATTAAGGACCCCTAAGCACTCTCTCTATCGAAATAAGTAGAACTTCCTTTAAATACTACTTCTAACTCATTTGTATTTAACGTGTTTCTAAAAACTCATGCTGGTAGGAAGTTGTAAGTGGGAAGCAAGAATTGAAAGGAAAGGGTTTTAAAATACACCTTACAGCATAACAATGCATTATGCCATGCTTATCCATTATTGTCACTAAATTTCATTATTTAACGACAACTTTTGTTTCATCCGAATGCGAGTCCTATTTGTTGATTTAAGGGATTGAATATTCTGGATATTGAAGAACAAATTCCACTTCTGCAGCAACAATGTGGCTAGCATAGATTCGACACAACTTATCGCCTTCTAGGCATCCAGTGGTATCAAGGGAAACCGGGTTGTTCTTTGGATTATGGTAACTTGGCAATTTTTTGGCGACCAACTCTGCTACAGCAACCCTCTATTTTTTTTTCCGCCGCCAATGATTCTTTTCTTTATATTTACTGAACACTTTTTCCAACAATCTACTAGCCGAATTGCACTTATGCTAGAAATTTTATGTAACAAAACTGCTTAATCTTGACAAATATTAATTGCAAAATTGGGAAAAAGTGCACAATCGCAAACTCCTTGCGCATTTTTCAGAACAACACATACACGTAAACCATTTACACGTCGACTTATTTTTACTTAAAAAAACATCCCAGAATTGCACACACTCTTAACTTTATCCATCTACACAGCTATTTTCTCATAAATTACAAAAATTTGCACGAAAATGCAAAAAAATTCTGTGAATCTTTAACTCGGTAAAAAGCACATATATGAAATTACCTGATCGCGAAAAAGTATATACCCTTTCCAAGGATGAACATTTCCACGTATAAAATAAATAAAATATCCAATAACTTTTACCTCTAAATTATCTATTATATTATAAACGTCACCAACGAATTCATACCGCAAACATTACAAATGGTTACAAATACTTAGTGTCAAATATTTAAATTATTTCCATACACGTTTACTTCAACTGAAACGTATACCAAATTCCTACAAACATAAAATTCACAAAATAACTATCATTTATTTAAAATATCACTAAACCATGTACACATCGACTTATTTTTACTTAAAAAAAATCCCAGAATTGCACAAAAATGGTATTGTGCACACTCTTCACTATATCCATGTACACTGCTTTTTTCTCATAAATTTGAAAAATTTCACGAAAATGCATGACAATTTTGTGAATCTTTAAACCCAGTAAAAAGAACATATATGAAATTACCTGATCATGAAAAAGTATATACCCTTTCCAAATATGAACATTTCAACGTATAAAATAAATAAAATATCCAAAAACTTTTACCTCTACATTATCTATTATATTACAAACGTCACCAACTAATTCATACCGCAAACATTACAAATGGTTACAAATACTTAGTGTCAAATATTTAAATTATTTCCATACACGTTTACTTCAACTGAAACGTATACCAAATTCCTACAAACATAAAATTCACAAAATAACTATCATTTATTTAAAATATCACTAAACCATGTACACATCGACTTATTTTTACTTAAAAAAAATCCCAGAATTGCACAAAAATGGTATTGTGCACACTCTTCACTATATCCATGTACACTGCTTTTTTCTCATAAATTTGAAAAATTTCACGAAAATGCATGACAATTTTGTGAATCTTTAAACCCAGTAAAAAGAACATATATGAAATTACCTGATCATGAAAAAGTATGTACCCTTTCCAAGGATGAACATTTCCACGTATAAAATAAATAAAATATCCAAAAACTTTTACCTCTAAATTATCTATTATATTATAAACGTCACCAACGAATTCATACTGCAAACATTACAAATACTTAGTGTCAAATATTTAAATTATTTCCATGCACGTTTACTTCAACTAAAACGTATACCAAATTCCATGTACACTGCTTTTTTTCTCATAAATTAGAAAAATTTCACGAAAATGCATGAAAATACTCAACATATTCTACTCAAACGTATTCCAAAATACTACAAACATATAACTCACAAAATCACGATCATTAAATTAAAATATAATTAAATTAAAAAACACTACTTAAAATATAAATAAACACATACATTAAATTAATAAAAATTAGATTACAGTCCTAATTACTTTAAACTAAATCATTGCTAATAACAATTTTCCAATAATACCATATAAATTTATTTACTCCTTACATTTAGAACAATGCATAAAAATAATATCCTCAAATGATTAAAAATACTAACTTACCTAATCTTCAGAATCTTCATTACGTGGCACGCACACTTCCACTATTTTACACAACACACAATGAAGCTTAATACAAAATAATATAGTACTACAGTTTTCCAAATCCTTTTCCGATTAAAGAACTGTAATAAGTCCATTAATGTCACATGACATATCTCATGATCTCTCATTTCCCTCACACAAAATAATACGTAATCAGAACTGAGTACTTCTCACATTATTACCAAAGTCCTAGGTAGTGACCTTTATCGCCTCCAAAATGTCGCCAAACTACCAGTTACCATATTCCAAAGATCAGCCGGAAACCGTTTGGAGATGACTTGTCAAGGCTGGTATATGCTGCCGATGTCCATTAAGACGTCCACTACTGACCCAACATCATAGACAGTGTCTATTGGATTTTTGCTGAACTGGGGCAAGCTGGAGTGTGACCAACTGGAGGCATGTGATCTTTGGCAATGAATCCCAACCCAATCCCACTGATGATGACCAACGCACACGTGTTTGAAGGCAGTGAGGCCAACGGTCCGATCTGACATTTGTTGTCGAGTGACATACGATGATTACATAAGATGGGAAGCAATTTGTTGGGACACACGATCACTTCTAGTCATCCTTCAAGGCATTTATTCATTAAATTTGTCACTATAATTTCATATGTTTGCTCTTGATAACTGGTAACTTGATAACTTGATAACTCTTGATAACTTGTGCTGTCAGTTAACAATTTCTGCTAATTTGTGCAATTTACTTTGCTGTTTCATTTGAGTTTAAACTAACAGTTAAAAGTTTTTATGGCATCTTGCCTTTATGTGTCATTTTGTTACATACTCACTCAGACAGATTTGTCTCTTTTTTAATGTCCAAAGATTATGATTGGCAAGAGGCATACTATAAATTTAAAGGAAGAATCCTAACCACCTAGATAGTGAACTTTGGGCAAGTTTCAGGTGCTGCGTTTGTTCTGCCTCGTAAAACTGCTGTTCGAATGAGATTGTATTGTCAGTTGGGTAAATGAGTTTTGATACAGGTTAAAATGTCCCATCCAAAACTGGTTATAGCCTTAAATAGGAATACTTGTATTGTACTTTTGATTTATACATCCAGCCCTTTGCTGAAAAGTCAAGTGACACACTATGTTTTTTAATATTTTAATTTAGAACCTTAGAACTGACAATTTGTGCGGTAGATTAACAGTTTTTGCTTGTTTGTGTGTTTATTCTTTCACAGTCATTTTAAGCATTTAATGCTTAAAATGACTGTGTTGTGCCTGGCACCGCTTGCAATATAGCTTTACGGTAATGTTTGAGAAGGGAGAGTTAGATTTGAGGTACGTGCTCAGTGATGATTACAAGATGTACACAAACATCGTTTATTCTACATTACTCATCTAGTAGTTACAATTAAAGATAATAATAGATACAGTTACATATATAACATCTCCCTTTTTTATAAAAAATAATAATAGTAGTAAAATTAAACATATTCTTTTAAATAATAAGGTTTCTTAACAGTCCTACCAGATCGAGTGACGTAGTTATGTCCATTTGAAAAATTTGATGATACTATACCTCTTTCACTATTTGGTGACACAACACTTCTGTTAGATTTTGAAGGACTTACAGGCACATCTAAATTTGTAGTGCTTCTACTATTTTCATGTATCTCGGGTTCATCTATAACTTCATTCTCATAGTTGTTTTGTATTGTAAACTCTTCCTGATTAGTTCCTTTAAGAAGGTCTCTTCTGTTCCTTTCTACAATTCTTCCATCTGTTCTTATAATCCTATATGAACGTGGTCTTTCTGCTTCTTCTATAATTTTCCCTCTTTCATTTAGTTTTTTCCCTTTCTCTTTTATGTAAACATGATCTCCTGTTTTCAGTGGTTTTAATGGTCTTGCATTCCTATCATAATAACTTTTTTGTAAGGTTTGTCTCTTCAGTAAGTGTTATTTATGGTCTTCATATCGTTTAGCTTGGATGAAATTCTCTTTTATAGGCATCAATCCATTTACTTTTCTTCCAAACATCAATTCCGAAGGTGACTTGATTTCACCTGAAATAGGAGAGTTACGATATTCCAGTAAAACTAAATATGGATCCTTGTTGTCAACTACAGCCTTTTCTAACATTCGCTTGACAGTTTGAATATGTCTTTCAACCATTCCATTAGACTGCGGGTATTTTGGACTTGAAGTTCTGGTTTCAAAATTCCATCTTCTTGCAAAATCTTTATATTTCCTGCAATTATATTGTGGACCATTATCCGAATATACTATTTTGGGAATACCATGTCTTGCAAAAATTGATTTCAATTGCTTTATCACTGCTACACTTGACAAATCTTCCAAATGTCCAATTTCAACATATTTGCTAAAATAATCTATAACTATTAGATAATTCCTTCCTTGAAAGTAAAAGAGGTCTGTTCCCAATACTTCCCATGGACCATTAGGTATTTCTTTAGATATTATTGGTTCTTTAGTATTAGCTTTTTGTAAACTTAAACATGTTTGACAATTCAGTACCAAATCTTTAATTTCTTTCGACATTCCTGGCCAATATAATATTTCTCTTGCTTTGATCTTGCATTTTACTACTCCTAAATCACCATAATGAATTCTGCTTAACATATCTTTTCGTAAACTTCTTGGTACAACAACACAGAAATTTTTAAATATTAATCCATTTGCTTCTGATAGTTCTTCTCTGAAGTTAAAATATGGTTTTGCCAGTTCTGGAACCATACATTTTTCATCTGGCCATCCAGTTTTAATTAATTTTCTTAAAAATTGTAGTTCTTCATCTTTTTCTGTTTCCAGTTGAAAAACTTACATTTTACCATTAGACATTGGTATACATTCTACAACTAACCCAACATGAGCTTCTATTTCTCCTTCAAAGAAATCAGATCCTTTATCAGTGAATGATCTTGATAATGCATCCGCTATAAAAAGTTCTTTTCCTGGTTTATATTTTATCTCAAACTGATATGGCTGTAATCTTATACAAAGAATACGCATTCTTTGTAGTCTTACAGGGCATTTATTTAATGGCTTTTTAAAAATTGATTCCAGTGGTTTATGATCACTTTCCACAGTAATATTTTTTCCAAATATATACTGGTGAAATTTCTCACACGCAAATACAATAGCTAAAGTTTCCTTTTCAATTTGAACATAATTCTTCTGTGTATCTGTTAATGCCTTAGATGCATATGCCACTGGTAAATTATTCTGCAGTAAGACTGCTCCTAGTCCTTCTTGAGATACATCTACAGATAAAACTACTGGCATGTTTATATCATAATACTGTAAAACTGGTTTATTTACCAAGACATCTTTTAGTCTTCTAAACGCTTTTTCATGTGTTGCATTCCAGTTCCAGATAACTTGTTTTTTCAACAAATCTCTTAAACATGATGTCAATTCTGATACATTAGGTATAAATCTAGAAACATATGTAATCATTCCTAGGAAAGTTTCTAATTCTTTCACATTTTTTGGTGGTTTTATATCTAGAATAGCGTTAATTTTGTCTTCATCTGGTTTTAAACCATCTTTAGAAAGTATATGTCCCATATATTTCACTTAATTCAGCCCAAATTTACATTTATTTAAATTAAATTTAACATTCTTTTCTCTGGCTCTGTCCAACAACTTCTTTAATCTTGAATCATGTTCTTTTTTATCTTTACCCCAAACTAATAAGTCATCTATATATATTTGAACTCCTTCTAAATCACTAAAAATTTCAGAAAAACTTCTGGTGATGAACTCAGTCCATATGGCAACCTCAAAAAACAATATGTACCAAACGGAGTGTTAAATGTAGTAAATTCACAACTTGAATTTGACAGTTTAATTTGCCAAAATGCTTTGTTTGCATCTAAAATACTAAAGACCTTTGCATTTGTCATTTGAGATGAAATTTCTTCAAAGGTTGGTATGTGATAATGTTCTCTCAGTATATTTTGGTTAAGGTGCTGAGGATCTAAACACACTCTTAAATTTCCATCCTTTTCCATTAGTGGTAGTAATACCACTAATGAATTCACGAATTCTGTTGGTTGGTTAACTTTCATTATAATACCATCTTTTTCCATTCTTGCTAATTCCTTTTTTAATGATTTAATAAGCTAAGTGGAATTTTCCTACAGGGTTCTATTTTACCAACAGCTCCTGGTTTTAATTTAATATGCTATGTATATCCAGTTAAATTCCCAGTTCCTTTAAACAAATCTTGATATCCTTTAAAAAGTTCTGGTAACTTTTCATTAGAATCAGGATTTACTGTACAAATCCTTTGTATTAGGTTTAATTTTTGCAATGTAGGTAAACCTAAAATAGCTGGAACAGTATTATCACATGCTACAACTTGAAATTCTATTTCATCCTTGTCCCCTTTCGATGTTTCACATAATAATGTACATTTTCCAACTACATCAATGGTAGTACCACTGTAATTATTTAAAGTGACTTTTGATTTAGTCAAACATTTCTCTCTTAAATTTAATTGTTTAAATTTAGGCAATGGTAGCACATTACACTGAGCTCCAGTATCCAACTTAAAAAATAAATATTTAGATATGTTTACTTTTAGTTTTTCAAACCATTCGGTTTTATTTTTAGAAAATGGATTTATATCTTCTACTAACCCTAAAATATATTCATTACCATTATTATGTAAGTCATGCTCTAAATTATTCTGTACAACATTAACATTTTTAAAAGTGCACATTTTAGAAAAGTGATTTTTCTTTTTACAGTACAAGCAAATCTTATTATAAGCAGGACAGTTGTATAACTTATGAAAAGTTCCACATTTTCTACATGGTTTTGGATTATTGTACTTATTTCCTTGATAGTTTGAAGAAGATTTAGTACTTTGTTGCTTTTGTTTTACATGATAGTCTTTCTTACAAGAATGACTTTTTTCCTCTGAAGGTCGAAATTTATTACGTTTGATAGCTTCTATTTTATTTTCTTCAGTTAAAGTTTTCAGCTGAAGTTCTGCTAATTCAGAAGCTTTACACATTTTAATACATTTCTCCAATGTTAACTGATCTTCCCTTAATAATCTATCTTTGAGATTTTTATTTAGAATTCCACTTACTATTCTATCCCTTATTAAACGATCTTTTAATTCTGAAAATCCACAGTTGCTACTTAATTTCTTTAAATCGGTTAAGAAATCATCAAACGATTCACCTACATGTTGTGTTCAACAGAAAAATATATGTCTATCAACACTTTCGTTTGCTTTCGG
Organism: Stegodyphus dumicola; assembly: GCF_044657685.1. Taxonomy (NCBI): domain Eukaryota; kingdom Metazoa; phylum Arthropoda; class Arachnida; order Araneae; family Eresidae; genus Stegodyphus; species Stegodyphus dumicola. The sequence goes on along the minus strand of NC_140769.1, from coordinate 144,744,689 downwards.
TATGCAAAAATTTTCGAAAGCTTCAATTACTTTGTCAACATCCTTCTTATCTTCTTCACTTAAATTAAAAGTATTAAATTTTTCAAGTGCTTCTTCACCAATAATATGCAATAAAATAGCTACTTTAATTTCAGGTGATTTAGTAATACCACCAGACGCTAACATATAAATTTGGAATTTTTGTTTCCATTTCTTCCAATTTTCGCTTAAATTTCCGTCGAAACTTAGATTACTTGGTGGCTTTAATCCATCCATATTTAATTTAGGACTTTAAATAGTTTATATATATGTATTTTTAGCCACTTCCAATAAAAATAAACAACTCACTTACCAGCGATATAAGTTTCGATTTCACAGTAAACAACTTCCCATGATGTTTTTGTTTAGAACATCTTTACCGAGGCTGCATGGTTCTTCAAAAAAGATTTCCTTTTTTAATCAACGACGAGCTGCACCATGTGTTGTATTTTATATGTGTTGGGTACGTGCTCAGTGATGATTACAAGATGTACACAAACACCGTTTATTCTACATTACTCATCTAGTAGTTACAATTAAAGATAATAATAGATACAGTTACATATATAACAATACGTAGTTAGTTAGAAAGAGCTTTCAAGCATAACAACTTTACTGAATTTCAATTCATATTCAGAGGCTGCAATTTTATAAATATATGCAACAATTTGGTGGTCTTATTAAACACAGTTACACAATAGTTTGACATTTCTGAAAATATAAGGAAAACATTACAGTGTTGGCCTGATAGCTTTAATTTTGCCCCAAATTCTCACAGTGCTGTCGAGAAAGTTCATTTAAGTATATCATGTTTCTAATTTTTGTTTTGTAATAGTCTAAATCCATTTTTCCTGAAGTCTGAATACTTTTATTGGTACCTTCTAATTATTCACAAACGTCTCCCAAAAAGTCTCTAAGCGTTGATGTGCTGTTTTTGCAACAAACACAGCAATGTGTGTTAGCTTTAAAAAAAAATGAAAAAATTCCAGAAACTTGGCATCACAGTGAAGCTTGGCACTGCCCACTTTATCATTCTTTCCACATACACAACAATAACAGAAAAAAAATTACAGAACTGCACAAATTTCACATTGCACATGTCATTTTTTCTCGTGTATGCAATGAACTGTTTTCGCTTAAAAAAAAAAAAAAAGTCAGGGATAAGTTTGGAACACAAAGTTTTATGTATAAAATTCAAATATTTATAAAGTACAACTTCACGTAATGTGAGATTTTGTATTCTTTACTGTTCGGCAAAAGCCATATTTCTCAAGAAATGCAAAGCTTTCTTTTTCATTTTTTGCCAAACTCTACAGTCCCATTACATACAGGAAAAACAAGGGTATACGACAAATACTAATAACTGCTGCTCATCTGCTATGCATGTATTGCCTGAATTGCCACACAAATACAGCTTGGTGGCATAGAGCATTGCTTTCTGAGTACTATTCTGGGAAATGCCAATAATCAAAAAGCTCCTTTTTGTATTTTAATTCTTGTTCATAGAAAATAATGTTTTACTCCATTTGCCAATTCTTTAAAACTTTGGTTACTACCATTATTGGCTAACATTTTATTTTTATTTTTATTTTATTTATTTATTTTTGTGTGTGATGATGAGTTACCCCAATAAAGGGGGATCAGTGCCTGCAAAGATAGAGATTCAAGTCTATCTATCTCTTTTTTCCTTCATGGATAAAGAGACCAAAAATCTGCACTACTGGAAATTTGAGATCATGCAGATTTTTAGAGTTTTTGCGGATTTTTGAGTCATCAATGTTCAGTTTGGTTTATTTGATTATGACAAAGTTCACGAGGGCTATCTGCCATAGGAAAGGGAAATTGGCTCATATCCAAGTTACATATGAGGAAAACCATGAAAGGCCCATAAACCGTCATGTTGGTACGCGGTATTCGACCGTTTCACAGGCCTTTACCAAGCTATTTTTGTTCCCACATAAGCATTGAACATATGAAAAATAGATGCTCCTGAGTAATCAGGAGGGAGGGCACTGAAAAGTGCTTCATTTCCTGAGTTTTAGAGTCGTACTAAGCAGAACTGCTTGGCATAGGTGTTGCCATCTGTTGTTTTTTGAGAAGCTTTTTAAGAATATTCGGCACTGGTGCCGCCATCTGGAGTGAGTTTCAGCAATAGTTCTTTAAGCAGTTTTTGGAGGCGTAACTTTTATGGGATAAGCACTTTTGTCTGTGCAGTTTCTGATAGTAAATCTAGTCTTGGATAAATACGTGAACAATTTTTGATAATATATACATATGATCATAAATCTTTCCTATAAATACAGTACGTTTTTGCTAACAATGCGATACATAAGTTGTGTAAAAGATTTTTCAAAAATATACAATTTTTCCCTATAAGTATGAAGCACAATTTTTCTTTGAATAATAGTATAAGAATATTTTCTTGAATAAATGCGATTAAATAGAAGAATTTGAGATTGATATTTACAAGTCCTTTGCAGATTTAACGTTCGGCTGAGGATCGAACCGTGAATGCTTGGTCCATGCAGGAAAAAATTTGCCTAATCCCCCCCTTATATCAAGCCCTTGTTGGAATTATGATTTTTCACCAACTACTGCTGTGGTGTATCGTTCTAGCTCTATGAAAGCACCCGTGCAGCGAGCCCATTTATCTGGAATCGAATCCAGGCTTAGATACCTTTCCACTCAAATTAAATAGTCATTATTCCTTGATCAATCACATGATTTTTTTATTGTAAATTATTATAGCTCTTTCCTTATGAAAATATTTCTAATAAAATAAGTTGTTTAGAACTTGTTATTCTAATATGACCATACCCAACAGCAACAAAAATCTATGTTTTTCTAATAGTTGCAATAAAAGTTAAAACTTCCAGTATTTTTCCAATAAAGAGGCAACAGACACTACCAATTATTAATGGTGCAAAATATGTCATGAAATAGTAATAACCAGCCTAATGATGCATTCAAGATGTTTTGCGGTGAAAAAAAATTACTGTGATTATTTGTGTAGGGAATTCTTTTTCCTTGAAAATATTTAACATGTATGTAATGGATCATGTTTAAAAAAAAAGACCAGATGATTCTATTGTGAGATATGCAATATTTGGCATTAGAAACATATTTGGGTTATTGATTTGATGAATGAATTATAAATCAGTGTTTCTCAAACTTTTTACAAGTGGGACCAGTTTTATTAATTTGAATGTTCTACTAATCTTGTTTCCTTCGAAAGGAATTTTTTAGCATGTGTTAATGCCTGTATACTTATATTTTTTAAATAAATTTAGTTAGAATTAATTTAATTTTATATTGTTATTAAGAGAAGAAAATTTATATTTGTTTGAAATAATTTAAGGCTACTAAAGTTTGGAAATGATACTTGTATTAATGAGATGGATGAGGCTGCTTCTTGCATAATTGTTCCGTATTTATATGTGTACTGGTAAGAAGCACCACAGCCATTGTACTTTAAATCCCTCTTTTGTTGTTAAGACTTGAGGGGAAGAAGTGTATAGGTAAAGTAATGGGTAATACATTTTATAAAATGTCAGTCTTTGAAGAAAAAGTAATAAATTACCATGTGTAATTTCCAAACTCACAAAATATTAGCTAACAGTCAAAAGTCTTTAATCCAGACTCGTCGGGACTTCGGCGATTCCGAATTATCAGTTTTTCTGGATTATAGATCATCAATTTAAATCTGGTAAGATGGCATGCAGAAATTATAAAATTAATGAAACCGTTATTTATGAAATAAAGAACAATTATGATCTAAAGGGTATCAAAATTTACAAAAAAAGGGGCTTAATATTTATTTGTTTACTTTATTACACATTTCTTTCAATGCGCGCATGCGTAAAGCATACATTATGCATAGTCGAAATTAGAAAATTGCAACCAGAAAACTATTTGATGTGTATTCGTGATATTTATAATGACGAGGAATTTGATTTAAATCATATCAAAGACGGAGTACATTGAGATGAAATACTACATTTAGTAAGGAATTATAAGCCGAATAAAAAAAAATCCGCCCTGAAGACGAGGTTAGTGCTGACAGATCAACTTCCAGTTCATTGCGTGCTGCGACGTTCCTCCCCCCCCCATACAGAGCAGCGTGAAATTGATAAACAGATTTCGGAATGGTTGGAGAAACAAAGGATATGCTTTTATCCATTTTTTGCAGCAATTCCACTTTTTGTTTGATGGACATCGAAACATGCTTTCACTTTGTAGATTCTTTGGCAGCTCCAGAATCGGAAATTCTTTTTGACATAATCGAAAGTTCAAGTTTACTTTTATAAAATTGCTCTAACAGTCTGCAAAAAATAATAAGCCGGATCTAATTAGAAAATTAAGGAACAACGCAATCTGTAACATTAACTGAAATAGATAATTAGATAATTTTAGCTTAGCGTCCGTTATACATTAAATGCGCATGCGTAAACGTATTACGTGCATAGGTAAACACATATGCACAAGCGTAAAGGTATTATGTGCATGCAAAAATGCATATGCGCATGTGCAGAAAGTTTGTAGCTTTGAGGTTCGGATTATAGATCATTCCGGATTATGGACGTCCGGATTAAAGACTTTTGACTGTAGTATGGTATATGCAGTTAATTTGAATTTTATTTTTTATCTTTATCCATAATCCACAAGGACGACAACAGCAGACATGTATTTATTAAAAAACAAAATGAAGATTTATATTATCACGAAATATATTTATTGCTTTTAAATTGCTTAGTTTGTTAAACTGTTATAGACTGAAAGGTTCAATGGTATGTTGATGGCAAATCTCTAGAAGTTTGTTATCTGTAGGTCATATGGAAGATAAACATTTTATGCTAAATTACATGGGGGGTGAAAGTATAGTAACATAGCATATTATAATAGTGTAATAAGTTTAAAAAGATACATCTAAAGATTTTTTTTTAACGTCAAAGTAAAAATTTTCTTTTGTGTGTGTATGAGAGAAAAATATTATTTATTGTACATCAAATTTGTATGCAATTTCAATGTATCTGAATATCTTTGCATGTGAAAATTATATGAATATGGTGTCTGTAACAGGTATTATTACCCTGTATTTGGTGTAACATTAAAGCTTAATCAGCACACAAGTATATTTATTCAGATATGCAGATTAATACTTGTTCATTTCAAAAACTTGCATTTTTTATTTAGAATTATCATTTGGTTGGCAATAATAGTTGCTTGTGACTAGTTATATGTATTTAAGAATTAATAATTGATAAAAGAATTAATACTATTAATTTATAAATTGCATGTTTCAAATTTAAATACTGTACATTTAAGTAGTTTATCATCTACACAGCCTAAAATTTTGATGACTGAATGTTTCTTTCTTTTTTTTTTTTTTTTTTTGTGTGTGTGTGTGTGTGTGTTTGCATGTGTGATATTAATAAATAAATAGTAATTGATTTTAAAAGAAGAAAGTTTGAACTCTAGTGCATTGGACCATTTATTCAGTTCAGGAATTACTGACCAACTATTTTACTAGTAGTCTGATTATCCTTACTGGCTGTATATTAAATTCAGGATTTCGAACTAAACTTTTGCATTTGGTATGTAGGCATTAGCAGGACTTGATTTCTAAAATCAGAAATGCTGACCCTTACTATCAAAAAAGAAAAAGAAAATTAAAAATATAAATAAATAAATGAAACTTAATAATTTAAAGAAGTGAACTCAAACAACTGTAAAATTAAAAAGATTTTTAAAAATAAAAACAAAAACCTGAAATGATTCAGATTTAAATAGTCTCCCAAAAGGTTTTGTTAAGGGATTTTAGCCTCTAACTGAACTCGCACTCATGCCTGCAAATCAATTTCTTTTTGTCTTTTTAGCTTTATTATAAAAACATAATTTTCTTTTCACTTACAAATATACAATTCAACAACAAATTAAACAATTTTAAATGCAGCATATGTTTAGAATTCCCAATGCAGAGTTAAGTGTTGGCATACGTTTTCTTTCTTTCTTTTCTTTCCTTTAGTCTTTTTCTCAGTTTACCATATCAACATTCAGTTATATTAGCAAGATGCCTTGCAAAAAATTTTTTAAATTTTATTATTAATGTTTCGTCTGTTAAATTTATTAGTAATTGAATATCATGTTCTTCGCACTTATGCCACATAAAATTCAACTCAACAGCAAAATCACAAAACATCTAAAAATAGTATAGGTTTAGAATTTCTGATAGTTTCATGTGCTGAAGATAAAAATGTTTTATTCCACACAATGTTACCACTGCTCACTTTCAAATCATTGAGTTTGTTGATCAAAAATTCATTGAAGTTTTACAAAATATAAAATATGAAATTCAAAATTCTGGCTTCCAGGTGCACATGTTCGAGTGGAAGGCAATGTTATTCAAAATTTGATGGCTCTAGGTACCATCTTTTTGCAAAGAGTATCCATACATAACATGCAGATTCTTCATTACATATTTTCTTTCAAAATAATACAGGGTAATAATATTTGGTGGCAAAAATTTGAAAAGTGATACAGCTGTTAAAAGTGGCTGTAAACCTCATTTATGGTGGACAACACAAAATCCCATTTTGACTAAAAATAAAATAATTAAAATGTAATGAGATAAACAAGAGTTTAATAAATTATTAAATTTATGATGAGTAGTTCAATAATGAAATAAAATACTGGATCTCATCTTATTTGGGACTACAGTTGGAATTATAATTTCATAAGAAAAACTATGAACTAGTTTAACCCTTTCAGGACGGGCGTCCCATATACGCATTCCCTAAGAACGACTCTTACAGACGGGCGTCCCATCCACGCATCAGTAAAGATCGCATTCAGAGGACGGGTGATGCGTATACGCATTTTAAGGTGGAACGTTTTTCTGAAGGCCACTAGATGGCATTCTGTGTCCATTACTTTTTAAATGAACACAGTTTTAGGTTCCTGACCTTGAGTTTGATATATTCTACTTGAATTTGGTATTTTACTCAACAGCTGTTCGAGGGTGGGGGGCGGAGGGAAAGCGTAAACAGAGGTGGGCTCTTTAAATCGCTGCGTGCTAACGAAAACATTCTCGTATCTGATTTATATCCAATTCCTTTTTTTATTCTATTTTTTTTCCTCTACTATGTACGGTCTTTTAGGGTTACTGTGCAGAGTTTTTTTACGTTTTGCATTGCCTTCAGATATATTTCCGTTCCTTCTTTTTTTATTTAGGAAAGCCTCACCTCCAGTCTATTATGGCGGAAAGGTGCTATTTATCAGAGCAAGAATACCCTAGTACCGTTAGTGAACCATTTACTAATGCAAATGAGAGTACTGATTCATTTTCTAAAGAGTTAAAAAGTGATACTTTTTCTAAGAGTTACAAAGTTCTCTAAGCTTCGAGATTTACCACGCTCGTTTTCATTTTAAATTTTGTTACTTGTTACTGTAAATAGTCTTTATTATGTTCTTTTTTATAATTTTAAACTTTATTGATGGATTTTATCAATTAAAACTTTGGAATAATTTGAATAGTGCTTCCGAAAATTATTTTAGAAGATAAGCAATTTTTTAAGTATATTTTCAAGTAAAATAAAGAAAAAAATGTTTTAAGGGCTAATTTTAACATATATCAGAGCTCAAGTAATAATCTAAAATGATACCAAAAATTACGATGCTAGAAGCGAACGATGCTTTTGTTTTTCTGATTTTTGTTATAAAATTAGGCTTAGCGATGCAAAACCTCCGTCCTGTAAGGTGACTGCCTTCGATTCTCTTCCGTCCCGCACGAGCGTCTTAAAGGTGGGCCGTCGCGAAAAGGTTAACCAGGCTTCAGTTGAATATAAGTCCTGAATAATCAGTATTAAGAAAGTTTTCTGTAAAGCTTAATGAAGAGGGTGCTTAGATCACGGACACCTTGGCAGATTCTATTTCTGGTCTTGTTGCATTTGTTTATATTGATATTGTGAATTTTTTCAAAGTTTATTTATTTTTTTTATTCTGATAAATACAGAAAAATGCATAAAGGAAATCTAATCAATGTTGTATGGCTGAGAGTTATAGCATGAGAGCAAAAACTAATCTGCTGTCTAAAAAATGTTCTATTTTCTCAGAAAACCTTCATTTAGACACCTAGGAAGCTACCATTCGTAGATAAAACTGGACTACGAGCAATTAATCTACTCTCTACAAATAATTTTATTATGGGTAGGTAATATTTATAAGCATTTTATGTTCATATTAAGGGATATATAAACATACAACATAAGGATCTTTGACAAAAATTGTAAAGAATGTATCAGTGGTGTTTGATGATGCTTTGGCTATGATTTTTTGCCAATTTAGGTTATCTTATTATCTCTGGGGCATTACCGAGTCATTACATTGTAAGAATTCGATTTTTATGTATTCTTTAGATGGAATTTTTTTCAGCTCTATCACCGCTACACCGCTACATAAATCCAAAATAAGTCAAAGAATTGCACAAACTCACTCTCCATATACACATCGACCTATTTTCACTTAAAAAAACATCAGAGAATTGCACAAACTAGACATTGCACATTCCCTCGACTTTGTCCATGTACACATCGATCTACATTCACTTAAAGAGTCAAAAGAGCAGCCAACAAAAAATATATAATCTCAATAAACTGCATTTTAAATAAAACAATGAAATAACATAAAAAAGGAAATTCATCTTAGTACTACACAAAGGAAATATCCACTTACCTTATTTACAAATTTCTGTGTCTTCAATCAAACAAAATTCTTTAAAAGCATCCAAAAATTTTTTTAAATTAAATCTATATACTGGCGTCACCATATAAATTCACAAAAATAAGAGTAAAAAATATTCTCCATAGTGCCAGTATCCTCTGACGTTCGACCATAAGCATTTCCTTCCTACAAACAGGACACTTATAATGGCTACTAAGCAAACTTTCATTTACACACCAGTCAATTAATGTTTTGTTCCAAATCGTACAGAAACTTCAAACTAATCTTACCACATTCAGCCATTTTCCTGTGTAAACCACAAAATAACAATGTACTTCTTATCGAAAATCCAACACACAAAACAAGCCTTTCCAAATCTTTTCCCTTCATTCAAATTCACTGCTATCACACAAGTCAGTTATGTCATAATAGGGTTTCCATATCATTCAAGTACTCCGGTTACCATAAATGAAACAACAGCTTGGCGATAAATGGAACAACTTAGCGATAATCCAAGGAGCACCCTTAAATCTACTCTAACCATTTTTTTTTAATGTATAATATGGAGTAGAGCATTTTTCACAAATATGTAATTGTTTCAAAAACAGATGTACAGTAAAAGCTTGACTATTTGAAAAATACCGAATTTTGGATAACCGAAAATTACAGATAGTTGAGCATATAAAAAGTGGAATTCACAAAAGAAAAGTGAAATGAATGGGGAAAAATTATAAGAACAATCGTGTTATTTGTTAGCAACTTCAAAATCAAAAGCCTATATTTCATATTACAGTACAAAGTCTGTAATCCGGACTCGTCGGGACTTTCCGGATTAGGTGTTTTTCCGGATTATAGATCATCAATTTAAATCTGGTAACATGGCATGCAGAAATTATACAATTAAAAATATGAAACCGTAATTTATGAAATAAAGAGCAATTATGATCTAAAGGGTATCAAAATTTAAAAAAAAAAAAAAAAGCTTAATATTTATTTGTTTACTTCATTAAACATTTCTTTCAATGCAAGTTGTTTAAGTTGCTTCGTTTTTTATGCTAATACTTTCTCTTTAATTCTCTCTTCTATAAACAGACATAATTTTTTGTTCAGTTACAAAGTTCCACTGTTCAAATCCTGTAGTTGCTGTGTCGAGAATACTGACTAACTTGTCAATCGAAATTTTTTCGTATTTAATAACCTCTCTGTCACTTTCTTCACTATCAGAAGTGCGCATGTGTAAACACTTTACTGGCTTTATGTGCATGCGTAGCGGACGCGTAAGTTTGTGGCTTTGAGGTCCGGATTATAGATCATTCCGGATAATGGACGTCCGGATTACAGACTTTGTACTGTATATTGATTTCATGAAAAGAACAATTCTAGACAAAAAAGCTAGTATATTTTGTAAGTCTTAATCATTAAAGTAGAGTATCTGATCTGATTACAAAATCAAGCCTACCAGCAATTGATTGTTAAAGTCATTGAACACTGGAAGTTCATTGGATTGGATTCCGTGTGAATGAGCCGGTTGTATGGGCATTTCCAGGATTTTTTCATGTGTTATGTGGATATGAGCCAGTTTTTCTTAAAAAGTACTTCGTGAAGGAATCCTTCCTCTTAGGGCACTTTGACATAATCAAACAAAGTAAACTAAACTAATTATGAAATCCTATTGAACATGGAATTTGGTGGAGATGTTGCCAATCATTCTGTCAAAATCTTATTTTTTACTTAGTTCGATAATTCAATAAAGAGACACAAATTATGGATATAGCATATAAAAGAACTTGAATCATTTACAATATTTCACGTTATATTACCACTTTATATATTTTCATAGTCTCATATCGTGTCTTTTTTTTTGATGCCTGGATCCTGTAACTTCAAAAATATTCTAGCCCATGCAGTTTCAAATATTAATCATTTTTTTCAAAATGTAAGGGAAAAATATAACTTATATTCTTATGTACAAAAATTAAGCTGGTTAAGAATTAATGGAATTTACATTAAATCCATTTAAACCATTTGTTGTGATGCCATTATCGGTACTACATCACATTGTTTGCCAACAATTAATAGTATTGAACTCTATAATCGAATTAAAAATCTCTCATTTATTAAATTTTTTTCTAAATTTTAAAATAGTCTGGTTACTTGAATGCGAGATAGTCGAACTTTTACTGTATATGGACTTAAAATATGTGACTAGGCAAACTTTGTTATTTCTTCTATTTCGTTCTCCTATGCGGCAAGAATTTCATAAATGAGGAAAAATTTCTTGAGCAAATGATTCACCTTATTATTACTATTATTATTTTTACAAATGCCAAATTTTGTTAAAAATTTCCCATGATATTTTTATGTTGGAAATATGAATAACTACATTAATATTTAAAAGTGAAAAATCAAATTACTTTTAAATACTTAATATTTTAATAACAATTTTGCCACCACTGGAAAAATACCAAAATATTATCAAGAAGCAGATGGCTTGCAGTGCTTTAAAAATAATTTATGCTTGAAAGGTTTAATAATAACTGGCAAATGACAATCATAAACTTTTGGTGGCATTATTTGAATTTTTCTTCCTTCTTATTAATTAAATGGCTGTCTCAGGTTGAGTAATCAAAGGAAAAATTCAATCTTTGCATAATGTATGAATATATATAAATTAAATATATGTTTAAGATGTGCTCTTAAATAATTGATAATAAGCACAGTAATAAAATGTACTGTTTTCAGTGTTCATACATACAAGAAGCACTTAAATTTGCCTTATGTACTACTATTAAGAATCTGGAATTATGGATGGTAAATATTTACTTAACAGAGCAGACAATATCAACTTTTGAAAGTAAAATCCTTAAGAAAAATCTTTGGACCAGTAAAACAAAATGGTATGTAGATAATTCTTTATAATCATGAACTATATGGAAAATATTGGAAATATGGTGAAACCGATATTGTGAGAATTGTAAAGGCGTCACAAATCAGGTAGCTGGGCCATGTGTTTAGATATGATGATGCATTTCCAACCAAAAACGGTAACGATTTCGAGAATTGAGGGAGTAAGATGAAAACGAAGACCGCCCACTAGATGGATAGATGATGTCGAGCAAGATTTAAGAGGTTAATTGGAGTTAACCGATGGAAGACTGTTCCGCCGAATGGGATCAGGTGGAGGAAACTTGAAGAGACAGCCTTGCCCTGTAACAGGCTGAGGAGCTTATGAGGAATGAGAAATATTTACCGACATAAAAGTAATTATAATCAAATTTCATTCATTTTATCACATACTATTAGCCATCTATAGTTGTTCAAATAATATTACTATATTTCCTCACATATCCCCCTCCCCAACTGTTAGCACCATGTTTGGAAAATGTTTTAAATGTTTGCATAATTTCCCATTTATTAATGCCTTTATAGAACTAGCTCCCCTAAACTTTAGAGTGGTTTCCTACATACCATGATTGTTTTCATCTTACTAATAAAAGCAAACCCTTCTGCTATTGTTGTCAAACAAGTGAGATAAGTTAGAACAACAACAAGAAGATAAACCCTCACGAAGCACAAGTAATACCAATACCAATACCAATATTGAGATTACTTTCGAATTGAATGCACCATTCTTTACTCCATACTTTACACCACCTTTACCTCACACCATACTCTCATGTAAAACGGAGGTTATTCTCCGTTTTACATGAGACTGCACCAACTGATTTGCTAATGAAATCATGAAATCTTTTTGTTTCATTTTTGGAGCTATTGATAAGAATGAAATAATATAAATGCATTTACTGCAGAGATATTCAAGATTCTGAAGAATATTGCCATAAGCCAATGCTGGATTCGACGAGCAGTTGAATACATTAAACATTTCTCGTCAAATTCATCCAGACCTCCTTTGGTCAAGTTATACATGGCTATGATTTCAAATATGAAATTCTGCTCAACGGCAATCATATAGTGTGGATTTATAAGAGTTAACCTTTTCCTTCTAACAGTTCAACTTTATATCAAACTAATACAAGAACCTACCTATCACAGACTGACATTCAACAAACACAAACTGACATTCAGTCTGACTTCATTGCATCAGCTACATACTTACCTTCTCTAATTTATTTGAGGCCCAAGGAGTAGCAGAGAAAGTAGAAATGAAGCTATCTTATTAGATATTGTAAGTATATTGCTATGTAATTTTATTAGAATGTATGTTTCTTTTACAGAAATAATATCACGATAGATACCTGTAGTTTATCCAGGACTACTTTTCATTTATATTCTTACTGTAACAGCTTCTTTCAGAAATTAAATTATTTGCAAAATCACCTCTTCGATTTTAAGACGTTAGAATTAGTTAAAAAAAGGGGCAAATATACATGAGGAAATATGATATTTCTTGTTCCAAACAACTGCGAACATATTGCTATAATACTATTCTACATTAATGGGATAAGTTACTATATTCTGCAGAACATGTCATGCATAAAATGAAGGGATATTTCTTTTGTCCAGTGTTAATAAACCTATGCTGTTTCTTGTGGAGATTTATCGAGTGCAAGCAGAAACATGCATTAACCTTTAACTACTGTGACCTAAATTGTCACGTAACTACTGTGAGTGGTCTCTCCGACTGCTTCTGCTAAAAACATAATAAAATATTGTTTTATTTTTCTTATTTGACTAAATACTTTGTGTTGTAATTTAAATGTTATTTAATTTCATATATTCAACTTTTTTATGAAGATATAAAGCAATGTTTATATTTAAATCACTTCATTAAAACATATACTATACATAATAGTTCCTTCATTTAAAAACGTTTAATTTTCTTTGCTTACGTATTTGAATGCACAAAGTAAATTTTAAAATGCAACTTTTTTTATTTTACATTAAAATCTATGATAAGCATACTTTAATGAAATTACAGAAAATTAATTTTTATTCTAAGAGTTATAATTCGAGCTGCATTTTATACATACTTTTCTACTGCATTGTAGACACACTGGTTCTTAGCATGCTATATACATTTGTAAACTAGTTTTCTTTTTTTCGCTCGATGGACAGATATAGTGTGCTCTTTTTTTTATCTAATTTATCATCTTTGATCACAATGTTTCCTTCATCATGATTTATTCTGAAAATGCTTCTTATTGTAAGTTTGAGTTCTTTAAGTAAAAATGATGAGGTTATCCTCCGTTTTACATGAGACTGCACCACCTGATTTGCTAATGAAATCATTAAATCTTTTCGTTTCATTTTTGGAGCTATTGATAAGAATGAAATAATATAAATGCATTTACTGCAAAGATATTCAAGATTCTGAAGAATATTGCCATAAGCCAATGCTGGATTCGACGAGCAGTTGAATACATTAAACATTTCTCGTCAAATTCATCCAGACCACCTTTGGTCAAGTTATACATGGCTATGATTTCAGATTTTCCTGAAGATACATCATTTTCACAAGAATGGTGCATCGATGATAACAAAATCACATATTTTCTTTCTTTTGGCACATGAGAAATAAGCGTCATGTCTTTTGTAAAACCATACAGAGAACTACCCATTTTTCTTGACTTATTAGCTTGAAATTCCTTAGGGATTTCCTTTCTGTCTCTTTTCAGAGTTCCTACAAATGTAAGTCCTTTGGTGGTTGTGTGTGCTTAATGCATGATATAATTAAAGAAAATAAGAGTAGACAATCTCCTATAACAAAAGAATATATTAAATACTAAATTACAATTTAAATTACATTGCAGAGATCAACACAGAGCTCGGAACACAGTTCATGCCAGCGTCGCGTACCCTTGTCCGACGAGAAGTCTGAGTGAGTAAAGATGTCGCTTTGCTGCTCCGATTAAGAACTGGATTTTACACGTGGCGCCATCTCATGAATAGAAGTTGAAGTATCTGTCGGAATGCCACAGTACTCCCCCCCCCCAAGTACCATCGGTACGTTATAAGTACTTTGGGTTAAATTTAACCTTTCTTCCAGATCTGGTAGTTTTAGGTTGCTCTTTAACGGGATGTAAGCTTTCTTCCGGGAGTGATGTTGATGAGGAAGTTGTTGGATCTTGCATTAGAAATGCTGGTTTGAGACGATCGATTCCAATCACTGATTGTTTGCCATTGCAGATGATGGTGAAATGTTTCAGTGTTCGTTTGACAACTTTGAATGGACCATCGTATGAAGGTGTTAAAGTTGGCTTGATTGCATCGTTGCGCACGAATACGTGCGAAGATGTCTCAAGCGCAGGATGTACAAAATAGCTTGGCTGGTTATGCGAAGATGCTGGGGTTGGCGAGATATTGCTCATGGTCTCACGTAAACGTTGAAGGAATGTTGGAGGGTCGATTACTGGAGTAGATTCCGGGTGAAAGAATTCACCTGGCAGACGGAGGGTTGCACCATATAACATTTCAGCACAAGTGCTACTAATGTCTTCTTTGAATGCTGTGCGAAGACCAAGCAAGACTAGGGGTAAGGCTTCTGTCCAGTGTGTGCTACTGTGGCACTTCAGACCTTGTTTGAGAGATCGGTGAAAGCGTTCCACCATCCCATTTCCAGATGGATGGTATGGTGTTGTGCGAATATGGCGAATGCCAAGAAGAGAGGTGAGGGATGCGAACAAGTGACATTGAAATTGTCGGCCTTGGTCAGTAGTGATGGTGGTAGGCATGCCAAATCTTGAAAGCCACTGGGAGATGAATGCTCGAGCTACAGTTTCAGCGGATATATTTTCAATAGGAATGGCTTCAGGCCATCTTGTGTACCGATCAATACAAGTCCATTCTGTCATGTCTTGATTCATTGCTGGCCAGACAAATCTGTCTGCGATCAGCTTTTTGGTGGCACGGATTCCAGGATGTGCCAAATTGTGCAAGGCATTAAACACTTCACGTCTAAAATTGACAGGAATATAGGGACGTATTCTATTGTTCTCTATGTCACAGTAAATTTTAAGCGTTGGATCAATGTGCAGCGGTTGTAACTGAAGGGATGTTTGTGGATTTGAGATTAGGTTCTTGAGTTCCTCATCATGCAATTGAGCTTTTGCAATTTCAGAGAAATCTGGGGTAGTGAGGTTGATATTGTTTACCCGAGACAAGGCATCAGCGACACAATTATCAGTACCAGAGACATATCTGATATCTGTACTAAACTGGGCGATGAAATCCAGATGTCGAAACTGACGAGGAGAACATGAGTCAGAGTTTTTTCTAAAAGCGAAGGTTAATGGTCGATGATCGGTGAAAATGATGAAGTCGTGTCCTTCCAAGTTGTGCCGGAAGTATTTAACAGCACAGTACACAGCAAGTAGCTCTCTGTCATATGTGCTGTATTTCCTTTCTGCAGTAGTAAGTTTTCTGGAAAAGAATGCCATTGGGAAAAGTCCTTTAGTGGTATGGGCTTGAAGCACTGCTCCTATGGCCGTGTCAGATGCATCTACCATTATAGAGAGCTGATCACTAGGTGAGTGATAAGAAAGTGTGGCTGCATTTGCCAGATCGTGTTTGCATTGCACGAATGCTGCAGATGCAGATTCAGTCCAAGGGACAGCTCGTTGATAATTTTTTTTTGCTATTCTTCAGAAACTCATGTAGGCAGGCTTGTGTTTTTGCGGCATTTGGCAGAAAGCGTCGGTAGAAATTTAACATTGCTAGAAAACGCTTCAGTTCAGAGATGGTTTTGGGCTGGGGTAGGTCGTTAATTGCTTTGACTCTTTCCGGTAAAGGTTTAACAACGTTCTGGGTGATAAGACATCCAAGAAAGGAAACTGAGGGTTGACCAAGTACACATTTGGATGGATTTAGTTTTAATCCATGATCTTTAAGGCGAGTGAAAATCTGACGCAGATGTTGAAAATGTTCTTCCGCATCTGTAGATGCAACCAGGATATCATCAAAATATGGAATGCAGAAATCGAGGCCAGACAGTACTTGGTGTATGAAACGCTGAAATGTTTGGCCAGCATTGCGAAGGCCAAATGGCATATATAAGTACTCAAAGAGACCAAATGGTGTAGTCACTGCGGTCTTGGGCACATCTTCAGCATGCACTGGGATCTGATGATATGCTCTGGCAAGATCGAGGGTAGAAAATATGTTTGTTCCATGAAAAAGATGGGTACAGTCTTGGATATGTGGGACTGGATATCTGTCAGGGACTGTGACGGCATTAAGTCGACGATAATCTCCACACGGCCGCCAGTCACCATTAGACTTTTTAACCATGTGAAGTGGACTGGCCCATGGACTTTTAGATGGGCGAATGGTTCCCTGTGCTAGCATGAATTCAAATTCTTTGCGAGCAGCTTTTAGCATCTCTGGAGAAAGACGACGAGGCTTGGAAAATACAGGTGGGCCATGTGTTTCAATGTGATGATACACTTCTGGCTGATGAGTATGCTGCCCTGATTTGGATGGGTTTAAAATGTCAGGGAATTCTGCTAATAACCGATGAAACCGTGCGAGATAGTATCGAGTTGGTGTCTCGTCTAGCTAGTCAATCGAGGGCAGCGAGTGCCGAGTGGGTCGACGAGTTCACCGAAAGAGTCTCATAGTGTATCGCGGTTAGTGCATCATCAAGAGAGCGTGTTGAGCTCCGGGAATGACTGAACCGAAGAGTTGGGAGCCGGGCTCTGTGTGTCGTCGAGTGCATGAGTTGTAGCATGGAGAGTTTCGAGAGTATGTGGAGTTCCGAGAACGACCGAGCAGAGTTGGGAGCTGTACTCTGGTGCTTTGCAGTGAAGCTGTCTCTACCGTGTTAGCCTGATAACCTGAAGGCTGTGTCACTGATTGTTCCAGCGAGTGTATAGTATATCTTCGACGACTGTAAAAAGTGACTTTGGAGCTGTCCTGATTAATATTGGCTAAATAAAGTGTGTTTCGATACTTCATCAAGTGTCGTCGTTATTCACTCCAAATCCACACGAACATGAAGGAAGAAAATAACGTAACAACTGGTGCCAGAAGTGGGATTTGTGAGTGAATGCCGCCTGCAAAGGAAAGCTATTTTGGAGGAAACGAAGACTTTGATGGGTTTCTTAGCTGAGATGAGGGCTGAGATGAAAGCCGGGCAGGAGGAGATAAAGGCTGAAATTAAAGCTACACTAAAAGAGATGAAAGCGGGACTGGAAGATAAGAAAGCCCTGCGAGAAGAAATAAATGTTGGCCAAGAAAAGGTGCGAGAGCTACTCCAACAGCTGAATGTAAAGCTTGCAGAAGAAACTGAAGCCATAAAAGAAAATGCGAAAATGACAGTAGTGGCATCTGGAGAATCCAAGGATAAAGAAATGAAAGAAGTAGATAACGAACTTCCTGAGAAAGATCCAGAAATGATCGATGAAATATCTAATGGGATTAAAGAAAAAGAACGAAAACATGAAGAAATAAAAGACGGGAAGGAAGATTTTGATTCACACATGCCTGAAGTAGAGATAGAAGAAAGTGAAAATGTGACTGTCAAGTTCCTAGACTTAGTTATGTTATCTGTATGTTTTAAAGCATTTTGATTGTATCGAATTTGGCTTCTGACCAAGGGTTGTACTGCCCGGGACGTGCAGTCCTTGCGAGGGGGCAGTGTTACAAAATGTACAGATACGGCGGGATGCGTATTTCCAAACCCTACCCCACTTTTCGAATTTTTGACGTCACGGAAATATCGACTAGTTTCACCTGGCAAGACGCCTACCCCACTTTTGACTACTACCAAGGAGGTTAGAATAGATGGAGTAAGCATGAAGTCACAAAATTGAAGCCGAGGAAGGATCGACAGCGTGACATCACGACTGATGAGCATGGCTGCCGTATGGCGTACGGATAAGACGAAAGGTTTGTTTATAATTGTATTGAAACTGCGCAGCCAGAAAAAAATGGGTGAATGTAGTGAAGGATATAACAATCATTCCCGCTGCTACGCAGCTAATTTCATAAGTAAATGCCATAAACAGGTATTTTAGTATTTCTATTATTCTGACCTCCTTGATTTAAACTATTCCAACCGTTCAGGAAAAAGATAAACATTATGAACAGAAAAATCTGCCCTTTTTACTTCCTGGTATGAAGTAAAAAGGAAGTATTGTAATCGCGAAAAGTTTCAGGCATCATATTTCAACGAAAATATCCATTTTGAAACGATGTTTTTGCGTCATATCTGTACGTAAGGACAGAATAAAAGACTCGTTTCCTCAAAAAAAAATTATAAAACTGCTTTAAAATTAATTCTGAAGAGAATTTTTCGTGGCGTCTGTACGAACGTATGTGCGTACGTACGTATCTCGCATAACTCGAAAACGAGTAGCCTCAGAACATTGAAATTTTGTATATAGGACTGCTATAACATGTAGATATGCACCTCGTATTTTGGTTGCAATGGGCCGCAATTTATATATATATCCCCTCTGTTACTCGGCACAGTGATCTCAGTTTCTTTACTCTTATATGTTTGTAAATTGTACATTTTTTGCTTTAAAAATGATTGAATTATGTTGTTCTTATCTTCCAGTTAAGGTTTTTATGCCTTTCGGAATTCTGGATGCAATATTTGTACAATTATCAACAATTTAAAAGCTGTTTAAGTGCGGTTAAGTTTTAAATAACATGGCGGACATATTTGTTTACATTTGAAACAGCAGAATTGTAGATTTGTTGCCAATCTGGAGAGACTAAGCTTCGCAACAACAAAAATAACGCCTTCATTTATTATTGCGAATTAAATCCTGCTTAATCCTTTCTGGAATTTTTTCGAGGAAATAGGTGTTTAAGATTTACTTCGTAATTTTTAATACAGCTATTTTGAGTTTTTATGTATTTTTGCCTTGTCGCGAAGTGAGAACTGATATAATTGAATGAGAAATACTAAATCGTCTGTGCAAAACTGTTTCTTTTCTGTTTTGTTTGCTTAATTTCTTTCATACATCGTTCTAGCTTTATTATAATATTTGAATAGAACATGTGGCAACGATAAGATAATTCTTCAAATGATATAAATTTTGTGCATTCAGAGTATCGTTATAGTAAACAAATATAGTGGATTTTAAAGAGTGCATTTATTCTATTGTGGTTTATGCGCTGTCGACGAAGTAGATTTTATTCAATCCAATCAATTTAAATGAAATTCAAGATAAAAATGCGTATAATTTAATATTCCGTACAAGGAAGTCATGTGGTGTACACATCAGATTTTTTACTTCCTTGTACGAAGTAAAAAGGAAGTATTGTAATCGCGAAAAGTTTCAGGCAACATATTTCAACGAGAATATCCATTTTAACCGTTATCGAATGCAATTTAACGATGTTTTTGCTTGATTTATGTACGTAAGAACAGAATAAAAGACGCTTTTCCTCCAAAAAAATTATAAAACTGCTTTAAAATTAATTTTGAAGAGAATGTTTCGTGGCGTCTGTACGAACGTATGTACGTACGTATCTCGCATAACTCAAAAATGAGTAGCCTCAAAACGTTTAAATTTTGTATATAGGACTGCTATAACATGTAGATGTGCACCTCGAATTTTGGTTGCAATCGGCCGCACCAAACGTATATAAATATATTTATATATATATATCCACTCTGTTACCCGGTTCAGTGATCTCAGTTTCTTTACTCTTATATGTTTGTAAATTGTACATTTTTTGCTTTAAAAATGATTGAATTATGTTGTTTTTATCTCCCGGTTAAGGTTTTTATGCCTTAAGTAAATCTGTATGCAATATTTTTAGAATTATCAACAATTTTAAAGTTGTTTAAGTGCCGCTAAGCGTTTTTTTATGGCGGCCATTGATTGTTTACATTTGAAACAGCAGACTAGTGGATTTGTTGCCAATCCATAGAAATTTAGCTAAGATAACGTCTTCATTTATTATTGCCAATTAAATCATGCTTAATCCTTTCTGTAATTTTTTCGAGGAAATAAGTGTTTAAGATTTACTTTGTAATTTTTAATATAGATATTTTGAGTTTTTATATATTTTTGCCTTCTCGCGAAGTGAGAACTGAATTAATTGAATGAAAAATACTCAATCGTCTGTGAAAAACTGTTTCTTTTTTGTTTTGTTTGCTTAATTTCTTTTATACATCATTCTAGCTTTATTATAGTATTTGAATAGAACATGTGGCAACGATTAGATAATTCTATTCTTTAAATGATATAAATTTTGTGCATTATCAGTTATAATATGAACAAAAATAATACTGCTGAGTGAATCTAGCGCCAGAGTTTAAATGAAATGCAAGAAAAATTGCGTATAATTTAATATTCCGTACGAGGAAGTCATGTGGTGTACACATCAGATTTTTTATATATACTTTAATAAAAGGAAATGTGTTCCTTCTTTTAATATATACAAGAAATGGAACCCATTTTCCTTTCTAAACTTTTGAAAGTCGATAACGCTTAAAAAGTGCTAAACTACGTCAATATAAATATATAATATAATATATAAAATTTGCTTACAATTTTAAAAAAGTAACTTTTGATTCAGGAAAGCTTTAGAAACTTAAAAATTACTGAAGTTTTCTTCGTACAAATTTGTAGCCACAGCTTTAATGTTCTCTAAATAATTTAACGTGTAATGTAAATAAAAGTAATATGCTTAACTCCATCAGTACTGAAATGGCATAGTTAAGAATTATCATACAAGTACTGTATTGAAAGGCTTATAATTTTTATATAATACATGAAACTACCTTGAATTATAAAAGAAAAGTAGTTACATAAATAAGAAAACGTGATTTCAAACCCATTATAACCTCATGGAAATTAAGAATACAGCTGCGGGAAATCTCTTGTCAAAAAGTACATTTTGAGTTGTCTAACATTATGCATGTATTGTATGCATGTATGTAAAAGTATAAACTGAAAATTCAGAAGTAAGTTGACAAGAAAGTTTTTGTAACTTATATATGGATTTGAAATATATGTGAAAATGTTTTAAAAACGTATCATGAATCATATGAGAAATTCGTCATTTTAAAAAACTACGAGAGAGAAGTCACACATCTTTATATGAGTGCGAAAAATCGGAACTTAAGATTCTCTAAAAGGTCCTAAAATGTTAAATAATTAAAGTTTTAACTAATACCGCTAAAGAGCCAAAGATTGGCCCCCAACCGAAATTGCAACCCTAAAGCGTCGCAACAACATGGCTGACGACTCTCCCGTATCAGTCGTGACGTCACGCATCGTGACGTATCATGGCTTCATTTTCATTGCATGGGAACATACGTTGAAGGCTTACTCCATCTATTCTAACCTCCTTGACTACTACGGCGCGCTTTCGAAAGAATTGTGCTGCTGAATAGTGAGTTTAGGTGATAATTGTGAGATTTTCGCAATTTAAATTATTATAAGTGGGAGTTTACGCAAAATCTTTAGTGAATGGTTATTGTTTATCGCCGAGTGTATTTGAGGAAAGAGGAGAATAATTCACTGCTGATGTGTACATTAACACTATGAAAAATCTGGAAGGTGATACTCGGCAATAAATGAGCTGCATTTCATCGCAAAATTCAGCGACGCCAGTAAAACAAACGAAAGTGTTTGAAAAACTTATCCAAATCTGAAGCCACTATACAAAAATTGTATGTGTGCCAATACAGCAATTTAAATTTTAAAAAAAATTGCAGAAATCTTCAGATCAAGGAATAAGACTTGCAGTGCCTCTATGTGCTTAAAAACTACGAAGCATTCTGCAGACTTTCGTGCCAAAATCAAGGTTGACAAATAGATTAATACATTTTATTGTTTCTTTTAGTGTATATATTTCAAAATTATTAAAATAACTTGAACAGTTGTTTAATTGCTTAAAACAGCAATAAAGTTCATTTATAAAGATATACAAGGAACTTCATAATTCATTGCTTTGGTAAACAACTGAAATTTACCAAATTACCTAACTTTATAACATTAAATATCTTCGTAATGCTCTGTTTTATAAAAGCTTAACTACTTCTAAAAGCTAACTACTAACTAAAAGCTTAGCTACTTACTATTCATTTAAAATATTTTCTGATTTATTTACTAAATGCGTAATCAATCATCAGGATTATTAAATGTATTAAGAATTTCATACCTGCTTGTGCAGTGTGAATGCATGTTTGTGTAATGAACTTTGATTTTCATGAACGAAAAAGAAATACAATCTCCGAATAAATACTTTTTTTGTTTTCCAGTTCCTGTGTTTAGCTGTAAAAATAAATTCACTTCAAGTATGTGTCTGTGTAATTTTGACGATGTAAATGCTGAAATATATGTATAGTAAAAACTCAACAAAAAAATATCCAGAAAGCTCTTGAAATTTTGGATAGCTGAGCATATAAAAAATGAAATATTGGGGGATACTCAGATAACCGGCACTTGGCGAACTTCCAGAAATCGCGTTCACCTACTTGAGCGATAGGCGCCAAACAGTGGGAGGACAGTTCAGGTTGCAAGTTTAAACCTTCACTAAGCTAGGGAGAAAGGGAAAAGGAAAGGGATATTTTTACAATGGTTGTTATGTGGATTAAGATAGCAAGTTGAGACTTTAAATATGAACAATAGTAATCTGAAAATTTGAAGTAGTAATTTTATATCCAACAATCTCTGCCAAATAACTTCCATGTTTTAAGTAATTAAAAAATATAAGGTACATTCTATAATTTAAATTTTATTTACTTTCATCTATTTTTTAATGTTTGCCATTTAAATTTCATACTATGTACTTTTTTAAGATTTCATAGTTATTTTATGTAAGAAAGGGATTTATGTGCAACAGATATACAATGAAAATCATTTAACACAAAACTGAGGGGACTGAAATATTTTTTCGTGTTAAAAAATATTGAAGAGAAAAGAAATATATATATATATATATATATATTCAACAAAATTAAGCTTATTAG
Source organism: Stegodyphus dumicola (assembly GCF_044657685.1). Lineage (NCBI taxonomy): Eukaryota > Metazoa > Arthropoda > Arachnida > Araneae > Eresidae > Stegodyphus > Stegodyphus dumicola. The sequence continues at coordinate 144,721,054 of NC_140769.1, read as the reverse complement.
AGTACATTTTATTTACATAGATATGTATATATGCATGTATTTAATAAAAACCAATGAAACAAAAACTTCCACAGGAATTTAATGGAATTCAATACAAAATTTTCAAGTTTTTGAAAAACAAAACATTTTTTGAGTTTTGGGAAAATAATCTGATATTTTTCTTTGCATTGTCTTTTTTAGCATTTTCGCCTAGCACGGGTTTCTCCCCTATATCGGGCTCAAGAGGGAAATTTTGTAAAGCCTCTTTTCACGTCATTTCCCTTTTGGTGTCAAAAAAATCCTTCCGAGGATTTGGCGATTTTCGCCGATTCAAGATGGCGGAAAAAATTGCGCCAAGTGCCAGCTATCTGAGTCTTCCCAAATACAGATATATACGCATATATATACACTTTTATTCCGGAAAACTAAATGTACATTCAAAAAACGCACTTCGTAACTCTGAACAGTAGAATGTAAACAAACGTCAGAAATATGACGTCACTCATGTGGGCGGAGTTAATGAAACCCTCATCTGGACTGTCATTGGCCAAATTCAAGCCGTTGTCCTAGCAGTGTACATCAAAGCTGTATATATAATACAGCTTTGAAACAGCTTTGGTGTTCAGCTTTTTTTTGGTCACTCGGTGTCGTCTCCTGACTTCCGAGCGTGAAGGTGCTCCGTCCCCTCGCTCGTCTCGTGGAGTTACTAGGACTAACACGTGGCAGCTTTGGTATCGACGAAGCAATTGTGCCATATATGCTTATCGCACGGAATCACTCTGTGCAAATAATTTCTTGTGATTAACAAGAAATAACTTAAGAAATTTTGGTCGTTCTGCAACCAGAGTACCCTCCAAGCTTGCGTGTCGGCGCTTGACAGAGGCACTGGTTGTATTCATCGGAGATTCCACCTATTGCACACCCGGTGCGGTGCGGGCAAAGTGGCTCTTCGATTTTTTGTTTTTTTCTCCTGTTCCTGCGGTCGATACTCCTTTTGAGTATTACATGATACACAATGACAGATCATTTTAAGAATTCTGCTGCAATTCCACCAGATATCAGCCCAGAAAAGAATAGAGAAAAAATGTTGCACTCACCACCTAGCTCACCAATTTCAAAGATCATTGCTTATCCGGAAGAAAGAAAAAAGCTTTTCCAAAATGAAGCAGAAACTGATCAGATCATCACGTATCTGGAAAAACAATTACACATCCTCTCCACTGTTGAGGAATGCGCTAGACTCTCTGCACTAGCTCAAGACATATTAACTAGTGAAACAATTACTTATCATGCTTCACATAGACTGCAACACTTTCTAATATGCATCTTAAACAAAACACGTGTATTAGAAGAAAACCAAGCAATTACTGAAATTGAATATCGTGACCAAAAAATTAAAGAATTAGAACAAAAAGTCGACCACTTAATGAACGCCTTACATGGAGAACCATTTAAGGAGCAACGTAAAAGACATAGGCGCCGTTCTTCGGCTTCTACAAACTCCGACACAGAACAACTTGAACCTGCCATTAAAACCGCTAACAGATACAGTGGACTAGAAACAGAAATGAGCGAAATTAATATAGACAACAATGAGGAAAAAATGGATAATGAAAGTGAGGGTACACATAATCCGGCGGCCCCTGAGCCCTCGAACAGTAGAAAAATCAGAGTCCCGCCAATTATTATAGATGATGTCCCTCAAGCTGATAAATTCCTGGCTGAGCTTAGTGTTCAAACAGGGAAAACAATTACAGGCCAATTAAAAGGCACCAAATTGCATGTGACTCTCCCTGATGCAGATGCTCACAGATATGTGAGAGAAGTCATTAAGGAGAAAAAGTTAAAATCACACACTTACCAACTTCAAGATGAAAAGGTTTTAAAAATTGTCATACGAGGACTTCCTGTTACTATGGACCATCAGTACATAGTACAAGAATTAAGAAATCATGGATATGGAGCTACCTACATAACTAATCTTAGAAATAGACGCGAAAACAAACCAATGCCGCTCTTTCTAGTGCATTTGCCAAGAAACGAGCAAAACAAAACCATTTACAACCTCACTTACATTGGCTATCTCAGAGTTACCGTAGAGGCACTTAAAAGAAAACCAGGACCTCCACAGTGCTATAGGTGCCAGGGGTTCTTCCACAACTCATTATTATGTACAAGAGAATGGGTGTGTGTGAGATGTGGGGGCCCACATCGATCGACGTCCGGCGAATGTAAACTAAAACCAGAAGAACCTGCAAGGTGCTGTCACTGCGGGGGACCACATCCTGCGTCCTTTTCCGGTTGCCCGGCTATACCAAAGACAAAAAGGAAAACTGACAATTTCATTCCAAGCCAGCCGCCTGCCAATAACCCCTGGACAAGCAATTCAGAAAATTTCCCGCCACTCACAGAACCAGCTGCTGCAGCCCAGACAGAAACCTCAGAGATAATGCAAAGCTCTGATGACCTCTTTAGCCTCAAATCGCTAAAAGTCATATGGAATGACATCAAAAACGGAATAAAAACAATCAAACAAAAAACTTCAATATTTGACAAAATAGAAATAATAGTGGACATTATTGAAAAAATCACTAGTCACATTTAACACTCAAGCAGCAAATAATAGCAGATACTACACCATTCTCACTTGGAATGCCAATGGACTTTACTCCAGAAAAGATGAATTAAGCGATCTCATATTAGAACTCGAGCCGGATGTAATTTTAGTGCAGGAAACTCATCTCAAGCCAGCCAGGACGGTCCTCTTTCCAAGTTACTTTGCCTACAGATGTGATAGACTCTCAGGACGAGGCGGCGGGGTCATCACGTATGTTAAAAGCAGTATCTCACACTTCCACAAGCCAGTGCTCACAAACAGCTTTGAAAACGTCAACGTCATTATCACAATTGACAATACCTCATTTGCAATTACCAATATTTACATACCACCCACAAATCACCTTAACATTACAGAACTCAATAGCCTGATCACTGTACACCCCAAATCGATAGCAGGGGGTGACTATAATGCAAAGCACCCTAGCTGGAATCCTGGACGAGCAAACAGAAACGGCAACTTACTTTTTGATCTCATTAATCAAAATCATTACTCACTGCTAGCACCAGAAGAACCCACGCATTTCTCCCTAAACAGATCGACAATTATTGATTTCTTCATCGCAAGGGATTTTCCATACCAGCATGAAATTACCTCAATCCCAGCACTTTCTTCAGATCACAATCCAGTATTACTGAAAATTTTTACAAATGCTAGCCCTCCTTCACTACTACGCTCAAATGGTGTTACAAACTGGCCCAAATTTACTAATATTATTTCCAGTACAGTCCCAGGCAACCCCCTCATTAATAATAAAGAGGATATTGATAAGGAAATTGAACAATTCACCAATCAGATCAAAGCAGCCATTAATGACGCTACTAATACATTCTATGTCAACAGACGTTTCCAACCCCTTCCACGCAACATAAGGGAGCAGATTATCATAAAAAATAGAGTACGCAAATTCTGGCAAAACACCCGAGACCCTCAGGCCAAACGCAGACTAAATTCACTCCAAAACAGTATAAAAAGAGCAATCAAGGAGTACAAAAGCAGCAAATGGACACATTTTCTAAATACACTATCCACTGAAGATAACTCACTGTACGACATGTCTCGTAAACTCAAAAACTCTTATAAGCAAATCCCCCCCTTACATGGACCGTCGGGAATGGTTTACTCTGATCTTGACAAAGCCAACACAATAGCAGATGTCATTCAAGACTCTTTTACACCAAATCCAGCCCCTTATGACAATGATCATATTGATCACGTCAACACAGTGGTTGATAGCTATCTTGGTATTCCGGCTCCACTAAATTTCACCTTTCTTGTCACACCAACACTTGTTGCACAATTTATCAGTGCACTTAAAAATAAGAAAGCCTCTGGCCAAGACAGGATCCCAAATAAGGCATTAAAAAATCTCCCCATAAATGGAATTACATACATTAATAAACTCATCAATGCTATTATCAAATATTCATATTTCCCATCAGCCTGGAAAAATGCATCTATCATAGTATTCCCAAAACCCAAACAGAATAATACATTTCCACAGAACTACAGGCCAATAAGCCTGCTTAGCAGCCTATCTAAAATCACGGAAAAAATTATTTTGTATTTTATTCACAAAAACATTCCAGTCAGCCATTACACACCCTCAGAACAGTTTGGTTTTCGTCATTCACACAGCACTACACATCAGCTTCTAAGAGTCATCAATTACATTACAGATGGTTACAACGCCAAAATCCCCACAGGAGCAATTTTCTTAGACGTGTCAAAAGCATTTGACAGAGTATGGCATAAAGGACTCATGTACAAACTTATCAAGTTGGACTTCCCAGATCATCTTATTCGACTTATAGCTTCATATCTTAGTAATCGCACATTTACCATCAAAATTCGCAACACGCACTCCTCCATACGACCCATCACAGCTGGCGTCCCCCAGGGAGCAGTTCTTTCCCCCCTACTCTATAATATCTATACATATGACATACCCAAAGATGACACTATCACACTAGCACTGTTCGCCGATGATACGGCCATTCTCACGAGGGCAATACATACAAATCACATTCGACTTCAATTACAGCATTAACTCATAGCACTCGAGCACTGGTTCACACTTTGGAGAATAGCAATCAAAACCAATAAATCAAAAGCAATCATCTTTCGTAAAGGTACCTCTAATTACACCCCAGCACCACCCCAATTTTTTGATGATGATATAGAATGGGTCTCCGAGGTGAAATACCTAGGGATCACTCTGGATAGCAAACTCACCTTTAGGCAACACTTCAGTGCTGTCACAGAAAAATTTAAAATGACAGCGGCCACTCTTAGGCAGACACAGTGTACTTTCCATATCCAACAAAGTCATACTTTACAAAATGATATTCAGACCTGCTCTACTCTATGCCTGCCCTATATGGGGACAAGCGGCAAAAATGCACATCAAAACTACAAATTCTTCAAAACAAAATGCGTCGTGAAATTGTAAATGCACCTTGGTTTATCCCAAATAACACCATTCACACAGATCTCAATATCAATACCATTGCAGAATATATACGCAAACTCTCCACCAACTTCTTTCAATCAGTCCAATTTCATCATAATCCAGAAATATCAAACCTTCGATATACTCCAATCCCTGTTGTAAAACACAGGTACCCAGCACATATACTTGCCCCATAACACAGGCATTAATACTGACACCGTCACTACAGCTACCACTATACAAAAGCACTACATTACCTTTCACGTCACTGCTAGACTAGTGTGGCCCCGCCACCACCGCCTCGCCGGTTGAAGAACGGCTCACCTCAATTCTATGCTCAAACACCAGTCTCGGACAGCTCATTAACGAACTCTAACTCCTGATATTTTTAATATGAAACATAGTAAAAGCTGACACTATTACAAAGCATATGATCTTCGTCGTTGGTGTTCAGCTTGGACTGATTCGCGTCATGGACGCCAATAGTGATGGACGTTCGAGCTCTGAGCTCCGCAACGGAAATTTGGATAACACGAATACGGCGCCGCCAGCAGGCAACCTCTCTAATTCTCAATCGCTTCAAGTACTTACTGATATGGACACCCATTCAACTCCGCCAGCTTCTCCTTCAGCTCTAGAATTATCTAAAAGCGCTCTGCAAATCTACGCTCTCAAGACCAGACATACGGACCTATTATTCGATATCCAGCGTCTCCAAAGTTCGGACACTCCGAATAAGGACTTGATGTTGAAACAACTTCAGGATGAGGGTGAGAAGATTTTATTTTCTTTACATTCCTTATGCACCAGACTCAACATTAATCTTTTTACATTACCTGCCACTGAAGATGAATTCATTAGAGAATTCCAAAAATCTAACACAATATCTGAACCTGAACCCAAAAATCCTAACACTAACTCACCCTCATCCTCTGATCTACCCAAAGACAGCACTAAGCCTGACAATAAGAAAAGATCTAGACCTGTAGACAGTGACGGCTTTGTAATCCCCCCCAAACATTTGATTGCAAAGAAATTACTCAACACCAATGATAAATCCAACAACATTCCAACTACAAATTCCTACGCAAACATTCAAAACGTTTCAGAAAATACAGATAATATAGCGCAGCAGCCGGCAGAAAATCCAACACCAAAAATTCAATCACCACCACCCATCTTCATTAAACCGCGTGCTGATTGGTTCTTCTTACTGAATCAGTTACGCAGACACGCACCGACTGTCCAATCCAAACAAGACATCGAATTCCTACGCCTCAACACCACTAACGAATCAGATTACAGGACAGTCGTTATATTTCTTACCGACAACAACATTCAATTCAAGTCACATACACTAAAATCAGACAGACCACTCAAAGTGGTCATTAGGGGCTTACCCTCCAACACACCCATCAACGTTGTGCAGACTGCGGTGGAAGTGCTTGGCTACAAAATCCACAAAATATCGCAACTCAAGAAATTCAAAACCAAGATGCCCATGCCTTTATTTTATCTGCAGATCCACAATAGCCTAAAAGCTTCTGACATCTACTCTGTTACTGAACTCCTTGGAACAGAAGTGGCAATGGAGCACTTCAAAGGCCAGAAAGGTCCCTCTCAATGCTGGCGTTGCCAGGGATTCTTCCACTCTTCTGAAGTATGCACACTACCCCAACGGTGTGTAAGATGCGCTGGCCCGCATCAAGCAAAAGACTGCAAAAAGCCCTTCGAAGAGCCCAATAAGTGTGCCAACTGTTCCGGGAGCCATGCAGCAAACTGGAGATCCTGCCCCAGATTCCCAGGATCCAAGAATCGACAGCCACCAAAACCAAGCACCAAGCCCAGTCAGACCGTTGACACCACTAACAAATTTAATCTACAACAGAACACTTTCCCAACACTGCCGGCTGCACACTTTCCCAGTGCAAAAAATACTCGCCCCGGAGTATCATACTCTGCTGCCCTTACGAGTATGCAACAGGCAGCACCTCAAACTATTCCAAATTTATCGGTCCCCTTAGGAGCAAATTCGACTCTAAATTGTACCGAAATTCTTATGGCTATTATCCAAATTTTTGATCAGCCTGGTATTGACCAGAGCAAATTACTTTTTGCATTCAAAAACGCCTTACCGCAGCTCAGAGTGGGTCCATCTGGTGCTGACGCGGCCTACTACATCTTTGAGAGCTATGTCACTCTCCAATTCTCTGATTCCCACATCCATTCAAATTCAATACTTTGAAAGGGTTGAAAAATCTTAAACTATGCACCTGGAATGCAAATGGCATTCTTTGCAAATTTCATGAGTTTCGAGACTATGTAGAAGAGAAGGATTTTGATATCATTTTTGTCCAAGAGACCAAACTCCAGCCAGGGAGAGCTCCCAAGCTTGTAAATTATGCACTTTATAAAAATGACAGACAAGCTTCGAATACACGTGATGTTTATCACTTGTATTTACATAAAATACTCAATCCCGCATCGCAGAATTGACACTCCAAATATGAGCAAACTCGAAGCAACAATCATTGAAATTTTTATTCAAAATTCGCCATCCTTAGTCATGATCTCTGCCTATCTTCCACCAGGTGGAAATTTTCCTGTGGTCGATTTTAATAAACTGCTCAATTTTTCAAATAATCTTATCATAGCTGGTGATTTAAATTGTCACCAACAGCATTGGCGTTGTCATAGATCAAACCCTGCTGGTCGTGGCCTCCTAAAATGGGCTCAGTGCGCCCAAATTAAAATCATTGCGCCGGATTCCCCCACTAGATATGGTTCACGGGGTGCCCCCTCTTTTATTGACTTGGCACTCTTTCGAAACATCCCTTTTGGATATCAAGTGACTGTTGAAAATTGTTTATCATCAGATCACAACCCCGTAACCATCGACCTTAGCTGTACTATTTTTACTCAAAATTTTCCGGCACTCGTCTCTACAAATTGGGACAATTTTCGCTTTAAATTAAATTCTAAAAGCATACCCTCCCTTGAAATTAAATCCAGCCATGATATTGACAAGGCAGTAGATCAATTAACAAACACCCTAACTGATACTTATAAGGAAGTATCAAAACCCACCCTCAGACCCAATTTTCGTAAAATACCTCAAGAAATTAAACTCAAAATTAAAGAAAAGAATAAAGTACGGAGACTTTGGCAAAGAAATAGAAATCCTGGCTTAAAAATTCAACTCCGTACTCTCCAAAATGAGATCAAGGCATCATGTGACCAGTTCTTCCAATCACAATACACGAATTACATTCAGTCCTTAACGACCAATGATAACAGTCTTTGGCGCGCATCAGCCCGCCTACGCAAACACAAATCTAACATTCCGTCCTTAGCTACGGACGCAGCGGTGGCTCACACAGACGCTGAGAAATCCGAATTAATTGCGGATTCTCTTCAAACTCAATTTACACCACATAATGAAGGAATTTTTGCGAACAGCGCAAGTTCTTTCCCACAAGATATTGAACGTTTCCTCTCCTCGCCCTTCGCGAGAGAAATACACTATACATCCATGAGCGAGGTAAGTGAATACATTACCAAGCTCAAACCCAAAAAAGCCCCTGGTATGGACGCTATTTCTAATCGTATGATTAAAAACTTACCCACCAACTATCTATTTTTCTTAGTAATGCTTATAAATTTTATGATACAGCATTGCTATTTTCCTCAAAGCTGGAAACAAGCACTTATTGTGCCTATTCCAAAACCAGGCCAAAGCCTTTCTAACCCTCAAAATTATAGACCTATCAGCCTCCTATCCTCGTTATCTAAGATATACGAGTTTGTGTTACTTAAACGCCTGAATGATTTTCTCCGAAATCACAACGTTCTGATTGATGAACAATTTGGATTTCGAGCAAAACACTGCACCACGCACCAGCTGCTGAGGACAGTGGAGTTCATTCACGAAGGGTTTCGTAAAAAAATGCTTACTGGCGCTTTATTTCTTGACATAGCCAAAGCATTTGATAGGACTTGGCATATAGGAATTATTATCAAGCTCATACACTTGACGTTTCGGCCCATTTAATACATATAATTAATTCGTACCTCACTAATAGATCTTTTTCTGTACGAGTTAATTCTTTCATTTCGGCATCCCGTCCTATACTCAGCGGCGTCCCCCAAGGGTCACTTTTAGGCCCAATTTTGTTCAACATTTTTATAAATGACATACCAAAATCACCTAGTATCACTCTTGCACTTTATGCAGATGATACGGCCATCCTAGCTCAACACAAACGCCTTGAAAACTTGGTCCAAACCATTCAGAGTTATCTCTCTAGCCTTGAGCGCTGGCTCATCACTTGGAAAATCAAAATTAATGTTGCTAAATGTGCTGCTATGATATTCAAACGTAGCCCCCTCCCGTACCCTTCCATTAATTTAAAGTTTTTCGATGATTATGTTCCCTGGTCAAACTCTTACAAGTACCTAGGAGTTGTACTTGATTCAAAATTAACCTGGCGCCTTCACATTGAAAGTGTTCTCAATAAAGCGAAAGGTGCTAGAGCCCAACTTTACCCATTTTTAGCTCGAAAGAGCCAACTGTCAATTAAAAACAAAATTCTTCTCTATACATCAATTATAAGACCTGTCTTCATGTATGCATGTACAATCTGGGGTATTGCTGCAAAAACTCATGTCAAAAAACTTCAATCTTTTCAAAGTAAGACCCTACGTATGGCCCTGAATGCAGCCTGGTACGTCCGTACAGATGTGATTCATTCGGACCTAAATATTAAACCTGTAGATTACCATATTAAAAAGCTTAGTCAAAATTTATTCCTCAAAATTGAACAGATTGATAACCGAGCACTTCAGCGGATTCCAGCAAACGATCCTGCTATTCGCAGCTCACAGAAGAGACCGAGAGCCGTGATTGGCCGAGAGTTTGGCATCTATCCGCCATGCAAAAGGGCAAGACACGCCCTCTCAACTTCACGTCGTCGTATCCCTCGTGAGAGTAGCACGTCGCTTGCGAGTGCTCGTTCCACCAGATCCGGTTCTTCGATTTCATCACCCTGTCCTAGGCCTAATCGCCGCGCTTGCGTGGCCACGTGCCCAGAGATTTCGAGTTTTGACTATCGTACATGTAAGACGTGCATCTGCTCGCTCCTGATTTTGTGATATTAGAACTCTTCTTTTATTATACCTGATCAGAGTGCATGCCGCTGTAACAGTAGGCCGGCATTGCAATAGACTCTGATTGCTTTCCCCGTTGCTATATTCTCTGCCATCCGCTCCACCATGGATCGAATGATTGATTTTATTGCCGCTGAGATTACCAACTTAGAATGCGTTGAAGAAGCTGATGGATCTCTCTCATCTAAAGATGCACGAGACCTTAAATTCCTTCGTCGTCTCAAACTTTTCATCGACAGAGAATTGAATGCTGATCGTTCTTCTACTTCTCTTCCCAAACCAAACATAGCTCCTAAGGTTAATGACAACGATTCTTCAATAACTGGAATCAACAAAACTAATGCCAGACGAGCCAGCAGCCCTGCGCGCTCAGATGAAGAGCAATCGAAAAAATATAAAGCATTGGATGAAGACAGCTCCGATACGGACTCAGGTCCTAAAGGAGATATTACTAGAAGACCAAGAAAACCCTCTCGAAAGCCTACCCTCACGAATTCCTCTGATTCGACAGCTGAGCCGACCACGGAAACAACTTCTGATAATATGGATACAGCCCCAGAAGTACAGGTCGCAGATCCGGCTACTGAAACACCAAAAAATAACGTCAATGCCAATGATTTGAAAATTACGGAGTTCCTATGGTTCAAAACCATTTACCTCCTCATCATAATTACTAAAAGCGAGCAGAAATGAGAAAGATTTTGCATAAGTGAATTACTTGATGCACACTAGAGGGAGCCACTCGCTCAAGAAAGTTTAGGGATAGAGATGAGATAATAAAAACTTAAGAATCATAATATTTTTTATAAGTTTTTAGGTTTTATAATTTTTTTGTATTTTATATTTTATACTTTTTTTGGTTTTTAAAAATTTTTATACACAATACAACACTAAAGCAGAAAGCGGAGAGGAAAGATTTTAAGATTAATAGGCTCATTGGCATGTGGCTTGTGTAGGATAGTGCAAATAATAAATATGAACGCGTTGAAAATATTCATAGGCAGATTTTAAAAATCTGCGGGAGATGTGATTCTATGCGGACAGATTGATAACTTTGCGTGAGGATCTTGGTTGCAAGTAGAGATGGTCATAAGCAATTATATGGCAGCTCGCTGAAGAGACTTCCTTCCTTCATGACGCGGGAGCTGGAACTGATGTTGAGAGGGCGTGTCTTGCCCTTTTAGATGGAGGGTAGATGCCAAACTCTCGGCCAATCACGGCTCAAGGATCAAGGAAGTGCAATTTACGGAGTTCATAGGCAATTACGCCTTTACCTCCACATCTTCAAAGGAAATTTAATCATCCGAAAGAGGGTATTGTCAAATAGGGTAAAAATTTTGATAAGCCGAATGACTTGGAGTAAGTGCCTTCACACTGAGTCAAAAAAAGGCAAAAAACTCAGAAGGTCTTAATTTTGCGCCGAAAAAGGGCCAGAATAATTTAGATAGGGGCAGCCATATAAATTTTGACTAGAAATATAAAAGGTGAAGTTTCCTTGAACCTTGATAATCATTTTCTTGGCATACGTCAGATGAAGGGCACGCAGGGGAATTCCGATGCGCGCTCTTCGAGGTGGGGGGGGGGAGGGGGGAACCTGTTTACAGGTCGAAAAAGTGGTTCAGTCAGTGATCAGCTGGGAGGGAGAAGTTTCATTTTATTTTTGACCGCTAGTCATTGCGGTTTTTAAAAGCCAAAAAGGATGCTGTTAAGCGCCTAGGAAAGTTCCTTCTTAAAAGAAGAGAGAAGTTAAAATTTAAAGAATATTTTTCAGTTTTAGAGGGAACTTTTTCAGTTTTATTTTAGTTGAAAGATGATAGTAAGTTAAAGCAGTCCTATTTGACTGTGATGTTTCTTGTTAAAGAAACGTTAAAGAGGTTCCTCGAGTTAATGCCGTGTGCATTAAAGAACTTTAGAGGCGGGGGGGGTTAAGGAACGAGAGGTAATTATTCACGTGGTTATCGGTGTGCTCATATCTAGCCCGTTTAAAAGCCAGAGTCGAATATTCCCTATTGAGTACCGCTCTGGGTCTCTTTCGGGAAGAAGCAACTGCAGGATCGTATACGGGTAGCATATGAAGCACAGGATTAGCGACACGTTGAATATTTTTGAAAAATTTTTCCGAAAGTCGCTGTATATAGCGATTAATGGGCATAATTTTGAGGTCGTTATGAATCTCTTCGTTCCGTACATACCACGGAGCTTTTAGAATTTGCCGAAGCATTTTAGATTGAAAAATTTGGACATGTTTTCTGTTAGTCAGTGCGCATGGGCCCCATACGGGACATGCATACGTAAGAACCGGCCTAATCATTGATTTGTAGAGCAAGATTTTGTTATCAGTTGACAGGTCGCTATGACTAGCTAAGAGGGGGCGTAGGGCGGTCTTGACAGCTGTCGCACCCGCTATGATTTTGCGGATGTGAGGCTGCCAAGTTAATTTTGAGTCTAGTAAAACACCTAGATATTTGTAAGAAGAGACCCAGGGAATAGGTTCACCGAAGAGCATTAAATTGGGTAAATTTGGGATATTTCTTCGGATGAACATGGTGGCAGCACATTTTGCGACATTAATTTTGATTTTATACAGACCGAGCCAGAGTTCTAAGGTCGAAAGGTAACTCTGCAATTGTGAGATTACCTGGAGGGTGTTGGAGTGTTGAGAAATGATGGCTGTATCGTCTGCGTATAATGCAAGATCGATATTTGGGGCCTTAGGAATATCATTTACATAAAGGTTAAAGATTGCGGGGGCGAGGAGACTTCCTTGAGCCACCCCAGCATAGATTGGGCGGGGAGAGGAGAATTCGTGGTTAACTCGCACGCGGAAACTGCGTCCGGTCAAGTACGAGTTAATAATTTTAATGAGATGAGCCGAAAAACCAAGCCGCATGAGCTTGTAAATAATCCCGTCATGCCAAGTCCTGTCAAAGGCTTTGGCAACGTCTAGATAGACAATTCCAGTTCTCTCTCGCTTACGAAAGCCTTCATGAATGAATTCCACTACACGGAGTAACTGGTGTACCGTGGAGTGTTTAGGTCGGAAGCCGAATTGTTCCGGGATTAGTAAATTTTTATCCCGACAGAATTCATTCAGGCGATTAAGTAAGACAAATTCATAGATCTTAGAGAGAGAAGATAACAGACTGATGGGTCTGTAATTGACGGGCAGGTTTAAATTTTGTCCCGGTTTTGGAATGGGAACGACTGCTGCAATTTTCCAACAGTCGGGGAAATAGCTTCTCCTGAGCATTAAATTTATGAGGACCGTGATCCATACGATAAACATAGGGGGGAAGTTTTTGATCATGCGATTTGAAATAGAATCTATGCCAGGTGCCTTGTCAGGTTTCAGTTTGTCAATGAAAACCATGACTTCAGAAGGGTCCGTCGGCCTGAGTTCTGGTGTGGTAGGTTGTGATAGAAAATCTTTAACCCGTGCTTGTATGCGCCCCTGTGTAACCGGACGGTTACAGTAGGAGTCGTGGTTTGTTGTGAATTGAGTTGCAAGGCTGTCAGCTATGACATTTGCCTTTTCTGAGTCAGTGTAGGCCATCTGTGCGCCATCGGCCGTATGAAAGGGCGGAATGTATGTTTTATGTTTGCGTAATCGGGCGGCTGCGCGCCAAATCGATTTGTCTTCAGTCGTTAGGGACTCAATGAATGTTTTCCACTCCGCTTGTTTTAATAAGCGGGTTTCGGTCCTTATCTCGTTCTGTATCTTGCGAAATTGGGCACGGATATTGGGATCTCGTGACCTTTGCCAAATTCTTCGCAAGTAATTTCGCTGCTTAATTTTGAATTTAGTCTCAGGTGGGAGCCTAGCACCTGGATGTGTACGTGGCTTTGAAGCCGCAGCTCTCGCTTCTTTCAGTAAAGACTCCAAACTTTTGATATGCCTGTCAAAGTCCGAATTGCTGGAAATTTTGATGGGAGGGAGTGAAGTTTTTTCCAAAATAAATCTAAAGTCGTCCCAATTTGTTGAGACTTGCTCCTCTAATTTTGAGTATCGATTTTGAATATCTAGGGATATCAAAACGGGGTAGTGATCAGAGTCCAATTCCTGAATCACTTTTATCTCATGCCGAAAGAATATGTTATAAAAGGCAGCCAGATCAAGAACTGCAGGGGACCCTCTATGAGGGTAAAAGGTCGGGAGGGTAGGAGCAATGATCTGTACATGGGTACTCTGGCACCATGAATTTAGACTAATACCATACCTGTTCCTGTTAGAACAAAACCATGCGGTATGGCGTGAATTTAGATCACCAGCAATTATTAGGTGATTTGAAATATTCAAAATTTTATCAAAATCACTGACAGGAAAAGCTGGCCTTCCACGCGCTGTAGACAGTGGAGGTAAATAAGCTGAGACTATTGTTAGCGGGGAGGAATTTTGAAGGAAAATTTTGATGATTGTCGCTTCCAAAAAATTTAAATCAGGGGTCGGTATCATGTGGTGCTTTAACGAACGCTTCACATAGATACAAGTGCCGCCACAGGGATTTCTGCCCTGTGACACCCTGTCAGTACAATAAATGTCATAATTCCCAATTTTGGGAGTATTCCCTGGGGTAAGGTGAGTCTCTTGGACTAAAAACACGTCAATATCGTGCTCTACTACAAAATCACGAACTTCGTGAATTTTTGAAGTTAAACCATTGGCATTCCATGTGCAAATGGTCAGTTCTCTGATGGTGTTTGAACTGTTATTTATACAATTGAATTTTATGCCGTTGTTAAAGGTTCATCACTGAAAAAACAGAAGACATGGGTCTAAAAAAGCCTAATTAGGTTGAAAGCTCAACATAGCTTTCATAAATATAAAATGCCCTCATTAAAGCATCTGCTTGCCTGAGTTTAGGCATTGCTTTTTTGAAGGCAAGGAGCAGAATATGCTTGTCTACCGCTGGGTTGCGGGAGATTTCAATTAAGCATTTTAGTGTAGATGAGAAGACGTCGTCTGAATCATTGCTACACTCTGCTGTGGCTGACACTGCTGGGGCTGCAGGGGCTTCTGCAACCGGCAGTCTTGGATTCGTGGATTTGAATCCGTGCTCGGTGGTGTTCTTCACCATCTGTGCATAAGATGGTGAACTGACGTTGCTCGGGGGAGCAGGCATGGGACGTCTTGTCTCAGCGTTTGCTGGGGGTTTAGAAGAACCCTGAGGGGGGGCTGTTTGAGCAGCTGCCCTAGTCCTAGGCGCGGAATTTTTACCGCGAGCCCGTTTGTTGCCTGGGTATCGGGGACAAGATTTGTACGATGCTGGGTGATCTCCACCGCAGTTGCAGCAAGTGGCTGGTACATCTAATCCTTTGGTACACTCACGTGCCCAATGGGGTCCAGAACATCTGACACAACGGATTGGAAGAGTGCAGAGTTCCGAAGAATGGAAAAAGCCCTGGCACCGAAAGCATTGAGTAGGGCCCTTGCGGCCGCGGTAACGCTCAATGCTGATCTCTGTGCCCCACATGTCAGTGACGGCAAACAGATGATCGAGGAAGGGGTGCGGGATAACTTGTAAATATACAAGTGGCATTGGGTGTCTGGAGCCAGGCTGAGTAAGCCGAACGATGCGATGCACTTTAAATCCCATCGCCTCAACTTCCTCTTTGATATCCCCGATTTCAGTTTCAACAGGGAGGCCTCTGATAAAAATTTTAACTGGCCGGTCCTGCTTTAAGTCGAAAGTTTTGAACTGGATGCCGGCTTGCTTCATCCAGCGGGTAACCTCCCTGAACTCCAGCTCTGTCTGAACAAAAATTTTGAGATAAGGTCCAGTCAGTATGCTCCGTAAGTTTGGGGCAATTTCTCTCATGAAAGACACTTAGATTGATAACCGAGCACTTCAGCAGATTCCAGCATACGATCCTGCTATTCGCAGCTCACAGAAGAGACCGAGAGCCGTGATTGGCCGAGAGTTTGGCATCTATCCGCCATCTAAAAGGGCAAGACACGCCCTCTCAACTTCAGTTCCAGCCCCCGCGCCATGAAGGAAGGACGTCTCTTCAGCGAGCTGCCATATAATTGCTTATTTCATCCTCTGCTACTACTATCAAGATCTTCAAGCAAAGTTATCAATCTGTTTACTTAAGAATCACATCTCCCGCAGATTTCAAATCTGCCTATGAATATTTTCATCGCGATCTCGATAATTATTTGCACTCTCCAACACAAGCCACATGCCAATGAGCCTATTAATCGTAAAATCTTTCCTATCCACTTTTTGCTTTAGTGTTTGTACTGTGTATAAAAAATTATAAAAAACCAAAAAAAAGTATAAAATACAAAAAAAATTTAAAAACTTATAAAAAGATTATGATACTTAAGTTTTTATTTCTCATCTCTATCCCTAAACTTTCTTGAGCCTGTGGCTCCCTCTAGTGTGCATCAAGTAAATCACTTATGCAAAATTTTTCCTATTTCTGCTCGCCTTTAGTAATTCTGATGTGGAGGTAGATGGTTTTGAACCATAGGAACTCCGAAATTTTTAAATCATTGGCATTGGCTCTAGGTACGGCCTAGAGCCCAACTTTACCCATTTTTAGCTCGAAAGAGCAAACTGTCAATTAAAAACAAAATTCTTCTCTATACATCAATTATAAGACCTGTCTTCATGTATGCATGTACAATCTGGGGTACTGCTGCAAAAACTCATGTCAAAAAACTTCAATCTTTTCAAAGTAAGACCCTACGTATGGCCCTGAATGCAGCCTGGTACGTCCGTACAGATGTGATTCATTCGGACCTAAATATTAAACCAGTAGATTACCATATTAAAAAGCTTAGTCAAAATTTATTCCTCAAAATTGAACAGATTGATAACCGAGCACTTCAGCAGATTCCAGCATACGATCCTGCTATTCGCAGCTCACAGAAGAGACCGAGAGCCGTGATTGGCCGAGAGTTTGGCATCTATCCGCCATCTAAAAGGGCAAGACACGCCCTCTCAACTTCGGCTGTAACAGTAGGTCGGCATTGCAATAGACTCTGGTTGCTTTCTCCGCTGCTTCATTTTCTGCCATCCGCTCCACCATGGATCGAATGATTGATTTTATTGCCTCTGAGATTACCAACTTAGAATGCATCAAAGAAGCTGATGGATCTCTCTCATCTAAGGACGCACGAGACCTTAAATTCCTTCGACGCCTCAAACTTTTCATTGACAGAGAACTGAACGCTGATCGTTCTTCTACTTCTCTTCCCAAACCAAACATCCCTGCTCCTAAGGTTAATGACAGTGATTCTTCAATAACTGGAATCAACAAAACTAATGTCAGACGACCCAGCAGCCCTGCGCGCTCAGATGAAGAGCAGTCGAAAAAACATAAAGCACTGAATGAAGACAGCTCCGACACGGACTCAGGTCCTAAAGGAGATTTTACTAGAAGACTAAGAAAACCCTCTCGAAAGTCTACTCTGACGGATTCCTCTGTTTTGTCAGAAGTTTCGACAGCTGAGCCGACCACGGAAATAACTTATGATAATATGGATACAGCCCCAGACGTAGATAATATGGATAAAGCCCACGCTAATGTGGCGCCATCTAGTGAGATCCCCGAAAAGCCGGCTGCGAGTACGTCTCAGACGGAAAGCATGGTGCGGCCTATCGGTGCTGCAGATGAGGTCACGTGCCCGGCTGGGCTAATAGGTGATGCTCATGATCATGAAACTGGTACCAATTCTGCCGAAAATAATGAGCAGGATATGGATAAATTCATACATCCAAATAAAGTGAGCAATAAAGCTCCCCCGATTATTATACAGGATGGTAAATACTCCTGGTCAAAATATAAGGAAATGTTTAAAGATGCAGGAATTAAGCTAAAATCAGGTATAATGAAAGCTCAAGACCACTATGAGCTAAAAGTTGACAGTATAGAAACTCATAAGAGTTTAACTGCATTACTTAATGCCAAAGGAGTGAAATATCACTCATTTATTTTACCCGAAAACAAGAAGGTTAAAGTTGTTATACGCAGCTTACCGATCGACACGCCAACCTCAGAGATATCTGATGAACTGATAGATAGAGGTTTCCCAGTTGAACGAGTCTCGCAATTAGTAAGACGCAGAAATGGAGAAAAATTTAATCTGCCCCTGTTTCTAGTTATTTTGAAGAGGAATGAAAAAGCGAGAGGGATACATAATATAACTAAATTATGTTTGCTGAATGTTAAATTAGAAGCTTACAAAGGAAGGAAAGGGCCGGTACAATGCTTTCGGTGTCAAGCATTTCATCATGCCCAGGCAGGATGTATGCATGACCCGAAATGCATGAAATGCGCTGGCGATCATTATTCAAAAGACTGCCCCAAGCCAAGAGAAGATAAACCTAAGTGTATAAATTGCCAATTAGATCATACAAGCAACTACAGGGGTTGCCCGAATTTTCCCAAAATAAATACTCAAAATCCGCCTTTGAAGAATTTCAGTGATAGAGTAATTATCAATAAATCTTATGCCGCCGCTGTTGGCGGGCAAACAATGAATACTCTAGATGAAGCTAGAAGTATTTTTGAAGGGCTTAAAAACCTTGTTGAGGCTATTAAGGCTTCCGGCATTCTACAAGTAAATTTAGCTCCTAGCGCCAATGCTAGTAGTTTCAACGCGGTCAATAATGAACCCAATCATGGATAGGAAAGATAATAATTTTAGGCCAATCAAGATGTTAGTGTGGAATGCTAACAACATAAGAGGAAAGAAAGATGAGTTGGAGGACTTTATGTATGAGAACGACATTGATATTTGCCTGATCTCCGAGACGCACATCACCCCAGGAGACAGAGTTAGCATCAAAAATTATAGAACCTACCGATGTGATAGGTTACATCACAGAGGAGGTGGAGCACTCATCTACGTTCATTGTAAATATTCATCTTGTTTAATTTCGACTGAAAGAGACAAGGGCTATGAAATTGTGATTGCCTCTATTAGCTTGCCTAAGATTGGAGATACCTTATTTGCGGCAATCTACAACTCCCCTACTAATAGGCTAACTGAGGAAATGTTACAAAATATTATTCCGGATTCTTCAATAATGATTGTTGGTGGCGACCTCAATAGTAAGCATAAAGATTGGGGCTGCCGTAGCACTAATCACAATGGTAAAGTACTGAGAGAGTATATCAGTAACCACCCAGTTGGTATATTTGCGCCTGACGTACCGACGTTCAGGCCCAGCAACATCAGGTACACTCCTGATATTCTAGATATCATCTTGACTAATACAGGAATTAATATGGTGCTGGAGGTTCGAGACGACTTAAGCTCTGATCATACTCCTGTGATTGCTACACTAGGGGTCACCAGTATTAATTATACGAATGTTAAGACCCATACCGACTGGAGAATGTACCACAATGTTGTGAAAGTGAGGCTCCCTAAATTAGGTGCTATGAAAACCCCTTCTGATATTGACAAGGAGATTGATAAGTTTACTACATGTCTTAATGACTCTTACTATGAGGCCACCAAGGTTACTCAAAGGTCTTGTAAAATCGCTAAGATTCCAAGGTACGTCAAATCTCTCATAGCCGAAAGAAACAGGCTGCGAAGGAGGTATAATATCACCTGGGACCCAATTATTAAAACGGAGTTAAATAGGATCAGTAAGCATATTAAGCTTGAAATGCATAAATTAAAGTGTGAGGCTTGGAATGTTAAAATGGAGGAGTTAAACTTAGACAGTGATGCCTTCTGGCAGTTTACAAAAATGTTAAAGAGGACGCATCAGTGTGATAGGCCAATTATTGACAACGGCGTCACTGCTTATTCAGATACTGACAAATGTCAGATTTTTGCTTCACATCTTGAAAAGCAGTTTTCTCCCAATCAGACACCTCGTAATATTCACTTTGAGACCCAAGTCAGAATGAAAGTAGAAGAATGGCTAGGTGCTCCCACGGCTCTAAATGCCGATGGTTTAACTAATCCAAGAGAAGTTACGGATATTATCTCCAAATTGAACCCCAAGAAAGCCCCAGGTATTGATGGAGTTACAAATTTAATGATCAGGAACCTCCCGCGCGGTGGAATCACAAGACTTTCCAGCATTTTTAATATATGCATTACGTTATGCTACTTCCCGGACTGCTGGAAGTACGCAAAAGTTTTCCTACTACCGAAGCCTGCAAAAGACATCACTAAGGCGGAAAATCACAGGCCCATAAGCTTGCTCTCTAATATAGGCAAGATCTTTGAACGAATAATTTTAAGGAAATTCCAGCCTTATTTACATGTACTTCCGGAAGATCAGTATGGATTTAGGAGCGAACTTTGCACATCTAAACAACTGATTAGGCTTGTGGAATTTATCGGCTCTGCTCTGCATCATAAGAGTTGTACTGCAGTGCTCATGCTGGACGTGGCCAAAGCATTTGACCGTGTCTGGCATGAGGGCTTAATATATAAATTGATAATGATGAATTTGCCTAGAGAACTGATCTTACTCACCAGATCTTATATTGCAAATCGTTACTTTACAGTTAGCTGCAAGCAAAGTCATTCTGGATACAAAACTATCGCTGCAGGCGTCCCCCAGGGGTCCTGTCTTGGCCCAGTACTCTATCTTTTCTATGCGGCTGATTTCCCGCGGGATAAACTCAACAGAAATACATTGCTGGCCTGCTATGCGGATGACACCGCTGTAGCGGTCAGATCTATTCAGCCTAACAGGGCAATTTCTGTTATGCAGGATATAATTATGGACATTGAGGAGTGGTGCTCCAGGTGGAAGATTTCCATCAATGCGACTAAATCACAGCTACTTCTTGTTAGAAGGAAGAAAATACTGGTCTCAGTTCAGCCACTTTACCTATTCGGCCAACGTGTCCCGATGGTAAACAAGGCCAAGTATTTAGGTGTTTACTTGAATCGAAGACTCACGTGGAGTACGCATGTCAATTACATTGCAAACAAGACCAGAGGAATTGCTCAACAATTACAAGTACTGCTAGGGCGCAGCTCGCAGTTAGATCTGAGAAGGAAAAGACAGATTTATATTTCCATTTTAAGACCAATTATGTGTTATGCGTCCCCTGTCTGGGCGACTGCTACGAGCTCAGATATCAACAAATTGCAGGTGACTCAAAACACAATCTTACGCACCATGACAGGAGCGCATTTTTACATCCGTAACAAACTCCTGCACGATGATTTACAAGTTGAATATATTGACAAATATCTGCAAAAACTTAACAGCAAGTTCTTTGACAAAGGCTTGAATTGCAGTAAAGGAAACTTTAATGCTGTACTGAACTATGTCTGCATTCCTGAGGACTACAATATCAGGCCTTTTACGGCTCACAGAATGAGGGATCACAATTTTGTCACTTAGCCCACTCGTTTTCAAATATGTAAATAACACATTTTTATGCATACATTACTTCACTTTCATTTGTTTACTACATGTTCAACACTGTATCCTATGTACATTTCATGTATTTTCATTTCTTATGCATCTTCATAGCTCCATAGACGTGATTATTACTCTTGTCTCAGGGGTAAGAGTTAAGTTACTTTGAAGATTGGACTTTGTCACTATGGCCGATGGGCCCTCTTTTCCTTACCCGCTCCGATTTCCTGGCTGGGAACTAGCTGATAGTTGACATTCTGATTGTCCTTAGGGGATTAGATCAATATAGCTTATTAAAGCCCAACTGGGCTAATATAAGAATAAGCAATTAGCATTTAGGCATTTAAGCATCTCAACTTCAGTTCCAGCCCCCGCGCCATGAAGGAAGGACGTCTCTTCAGCGAGCTGCCATATAATTGCTTATTTCATCCTCTGCTACTACTATCAAGATCTTCAAGCAAAGTTATCAATCTGTTTACTTAAGAATCACATCTCCCGCAGATTTCAAATCTGCCTATGAATATTTTCATCGCGATCTCGATAATTATTTGCACTCTCCAACACAAGCCACATGCCAATGAGCCTATTAATCGTAAAATCTTTCCTATCCACTTTTTGCTTTAGTGTTTGTACTGTGTATAAAAAATTATAAAAAACCAAAAAAAAGTATAAAATATAAAATACAAAAAAAATTTAAAAACCTAAAAACTTATAAAAAGATTATGATACTTAAGTTTTTATTTCTCATCTCTATCCCTAAACTTTCTTGAGCCTGTGGCTCCCTCTAGTGTGCATCAAGTAAATCACTTATGCAAAATTTTTCCTATTTCTGCTCGCCTTTAGTAATTCTGATGTGGAGGTAGATGGTTTTGAACCATAGGAACTCCGAAATTTTTAAATCATTGGCATTGGCTCTAGATACGGCCTAGAGCCAAACTTTACCCATTTTTAGCTCGAAAGAGCCAACTGTCAATTAAAAACAAAATTCTTCTCTATACATCAATTATAAGACCTGTCTTCATGTATGCATGTACAATCTGGGGTACTGCTGCAAAAACTCATGTCAAAAAACTTCAATCTTTTCAAAGTAAGACCCTACGTATGGCCCTGAATGCAGCCTGGTACGTCCGTACAGATGTGATTCATTCGGACCTAAATATTAAACCAGTAGATTACCATATTAAAAAGCTTAGTCAAAATTTATTCCTCAAAATTGAACAGATTGATAACCGAGCACTTCAGCGGATTCCAGCATACGATCCTGCTATTCGCAGCTCACAGAAGAGACCGAGAGCCGTGATTGCCCATGCCTGCTCCCCCGAGCAACGTCAGTTCACCATCTTATGCACAGATGGTGAAGAACACCACTGAGCACGGATTCAAATCCACGAACCCAAGACTGCCGGTTGCAGAAGGCCCAGCAGTGTCAGCCACAGCAGAGTGTAGCAATGATTCGGACGATGTCTTCTCATCTACACTAAAATGCTTAATTGAAATCTCCCGCGACCCAGCGGTAGACAAGCATATTCTGCTCCTTGCCTTCAAAAAAGCAATGCCTAAACTCAGACTCTTTGCTCTGGCTTATTATCTGCGGATAATACAAAAGCATTCGAAACTGTCAGTGTTAATGTGGTTTTACCCAAAATCGGACATACAAAAATTTGTGCACTCTACAACCCACCTGACAACAAAATATCTGCGAGTGATTTACATCATTACCTGCAGGACTCAGCTCCCACAATCATTGGAGGTGACTTCAATTCAAAGCATGTGGACTGGGGCTGCAATCACAGCAACGCAAACGGACACACCATCAGAGACTACGTAGAAAATTATCCCATCTTCCTATACACACCCGAAGAAACTACATACCGCCCAAACACTCCACGCAAAAGACCTGATATCCTTGATTTTTTCCTCACTAATTTCAACATACCCCTTGCAATGGAAGTTACTCATGAGCTGACCTCAGATCATGTCCCTGTAATGGCAAGACTGGGTTACAACAAGCCGAAAGATGCAAAGAAAGAGAAAATTGTAGACTGGAAATTACTTCACAACCTTGCAATTACATCCCCCATAAATCTGGGTCCTCTAAAAACCACAACTGATATCGAGAAAGCTGCAAAAATTTTTACGAACTCTCTTCAGGATTTCCTTGCATTAGCAACTACAAAAAAGAGGCATTCCTCTCATTACGGCGCCCTACCCATGCACATCAGAGAATTAATCAAGCAACGGAACAGAACCCGAAAACTCTACAATCACACCTGGGATACTACCTTAAAACCAATTATCAATAGACTCACCAGAAAAATTAAATCTAGTATCCAGCAGCATCGAAACGAATCCTGGAATTTAAAAATTGAAAACTTAAATCTTGAAGACGGTTCCTTCTGGAAGTACATTCGTAAACGGAAAAACCCTACAATTAGCACCCCTCCAATCAGAACGGATCAAGGATCAAGGAAGTGCAATTTACGGAGTTCATAGGCAATTACGCCTTT
Organism: Stegodyphus dumicola; assembly: GCF_044657685.1. Lineage (NCBI taxonomy): Eukaryota > Metazoa > Arthropoda > Arachnida > Araneae > Eresidae > Stegodyphus > Stegodyphus dumicola. The sequence continues at coordinate 144,696,979 of NC_140769.1, read as the reverse complement.
ACCTCCACATCTTCAAAGGAAATTTAATCGTCCGAAAGAGGGTATTGTCAAATAGGGTAAAAATTTTGATAAGCCGAATGACTTGGAGTAAGTGCCTTCACACTGAGTCAAAAAAAAGGTAAAAAACTCAGAAGGTCTTAATTTTGCGCCGAAAAAGGGCCAGAATAATTTAGATAGGGGCGGCCATAAAAATTTTGACTAGAAATATAAAAGGTGAAGTTTCCTTGAACCTTGATAATCATTTTCTTGGCTAACGTCAGATGAAGGGCACGCAGGGGAGTTCCGATGCGCGCTCTTCGAGGTGGGGGGAGGGGGGAACCTGTTTACAGGTCGAAAAAGTGGTTCTGTCAGTGATCAGCTGGGAGGGAGAAGTTTCATTTTATTTTTGACCGCTAGTCATTGCGGTTTTTAAAAGCCAAAAAGGACGCTGTTCAGCGCCTAAGAAAGTTCCTTCTTAAAAGAAGAGAGAAGTTAAAATTTAAAGAATATTTTTCAGTTTTAGAGGGAACTTTTTCAGTTTTATTTTAGTTGAAAGATGATAGTAAGTTAAAGCAGTCCTATTTGACTGTGATGTTTCTTGTTAAAGAAACGTTAAAGAGGTTCCTCGAGTTAATGCCGTGTGCATTAAAGAACTTTAGAGGCGGGGGGGGGGGGGTTAAGGAACGAGAGGTAATTATTCACGTGGTTATCGGTGTGCTCATATCTAGCCCGTTTAAAAGGCAGAGCCGAATATTCCCTATTGAGTACCGCTCTGGATCTCTTTCGGGAAGAAGCAACTGCAGGATCGTATACGGGTAGCATATGAAGCACAGGATTAGCGACACGTTGAATATTTTTGAAAAATTTTTCCGAAAGTCGCTGTATATAGCGATTAATGGGCATAATTTTGAGGTCGTTATGAATCTCTTCGTTCCGTACATACCACGGAGCTTTTAGAATTTGCCGAAGCATTTTAGATTGATAAATTTGGACATGTTTTCTGTTAGTCAGTGCGCATGGGCCCCATACGGGACACGCATACGTAAGAACCGGCCTAATCATTGATTTGTAGAGCAAGATTTTGTTATCAGTTGACAGGTCGCTATGACTAGCTAAGAGGGGGCGTAGGGCGGTCTTGACAGCTGTCGCACCCGCTATGATTTTGCGGATGTGAGGCTGCCAAGTTAATTTTGAGTCTAGTAAAACACCTAGATATTTGTAAGAAGAGACCCAGGGAATAGGTTCACCGAAGAGCATTAAATTGGGTAAATTTGGGATATTTCTTCGGATGAACATGGTGGCAGCACATTTTGCGACATTAATTTTGATTTTATACAGACCGAGCCAGAGTTCTAAGGTCGAAAGGTAACTCTGCAATTGTGAGATTACCTGGAGGGTGTTGGAGTGTTGAGAAATGATGGCTGTATCGTCTGCGTATAATGCAAGATCGATATTTGGGGCCTTAGGAATATCATTTACATAAAGGTTAAAGATTGCGGGGGCGAGGAGACTTCCTTGAGCCACCCCAGCATAGATTGGGCGGGGAGAGGAGAATTCGTGGTTAACTCGCACGCGGAAACTGCGTCCGGTCAAGTACGAGTTAATAATTTTAATGAGATGAGCCGAAAAACCAAGCCGCATGAGCTTGTAAATAATCCCGTCATGCCAAGTCCTGTCAAAGGCTTTGGCAACGTCTAGATAGACAATTCCAGTTCTCTCTCGCTTACGAAAGCCTTCATGAATGAATTCCACTACACGGAGTAACTGGTGTACCGTGGAGTGTTTAGGTCGGAAGCCGAATTGTTCCGGGATTAGTAAATTTTTATCCCGACAGAATTCATTCAGGCGATTAAGTAAGACAAATTCATATATCTTAGAGAGAGAAGATAACAGACTGATGGGTCTGTAATTGACGGGCAGGTTTAAATTTTGTCCCGGTTTTGGAATGGGAACGACTGCTGCAATTTTCCAGCAGTCGGGGAAATAGCTTCTCCTGAGCATTAAATTTATGAGGACCGTGATCCATACGATAAACATAGGGGGGAAGTTTTTGATCATGCGATTCGAAATAGAATCTATGCCAGGTGCCTTGTCAGGTTTCAGTTTGTCAATGAAAACCATGACTTCAGAAGGGTCCGTCGGCCTGAGTTCAGGAGTGGTAGGTTGTGTTAAAAAATCTTTAACCCGTGCTTGTATGCGCCCCTGTGTAACCGGACGGTTACAGTAGGAGTCGTGGTTTGTTGTGAATTGGGTTGCAAGGCTGTCAGCTATGACATTTGCCTTTTCTGAGTCGGTGTAGGCCATCTGCGCGCCATCGGCCGTTTGAAGGGGCGGAATGTGTGTTTTATGTATGCGTAATCGGGCGGCTGCGCGCCAAATCGATTTGTCTTCAGTCGTTAGGGACTCAATGAATGTTTTCCACTCCGCTTGTTTTAATAAGCGGGTTTCGGTCCTTATCTCGTTCTGTATCTTGCGAAATTGGGCACGGATGTTGGGATCTCGTGACCTTTGCCAAATTCTTCGCAAGTAATTTCGCTGCTTAATTTTGAATTTAGTCTCAGGTGGGAGCCTAGCACCTGGATGTTTACGTGGCTTTGAAGCCGCAGCTCTCGCTTCTTTCAGTAAAGACTCCAAACTTTTGATATGCCTGTCAAAGTCCGAATTGCTGGAAATTTTGATGGGAGGGAGTGAAGTTTTTTCCAAAATAAATCTAAAGTCGTCCCAGTTTGTTGAGACTTGCTCCTCTAATTTTGAGTATCGATTTTGAATATCTAGGGATATCAAAACGGGGTAGTGATCAGAGTCCAATTCCTGAATCACTTTTATCTCATGCCGAAAGAATATGTTATAAAAGGCAGCCAGATCAAGAACTGCAGGGGACCCTCTATGAGGGTAAAAAGTCGGGAGGGTAGGAGCTATGATCTGTACATGGTTACTCTGGCACCATGAATTTAGACTAATACCATACCTGTTCCTGTTAGAACAAAACCATGCGGTATGGCGTGAATTTAGATCACCAGCAATTATTAGGTGATTTGAAATATTCAAAATTTTATCAAAATCACTGACAGGAAAAGTTGGCCTTCCACGTGTTGTAGACAGTGGAGGTAAATAAGCTGAGACTATTGTCAGCGGGGAGGAATTTTGAAGGAAAATTTTGATGATTGTCGCTTCCAGAAAATTTAAATCAGGGGGCGGTATCATGTGGTGCTTTAACGAACGCTTCACATAGATACAAGTCCCGCCACAGGGATTTCTGCCCTGTGACACCCTGTCAGTACAATAAATGTCATAATTCCCAATTTTGGGAGTATTCCCTGGGGTAAGGTGAGTCTCTTGGACTAAAAACACGTCAATATCGTGCTCTACTACAAAATCACGAACTTCGTGAATTTTTGGAGTTAAACCATTGGCGTTCCATGTGCAAATGGTCAGTTCTCTGATGGTGTTTGAACTGTTATTTATACAATTGAATTTTATGCCGTTGTTAAAGGTTCATCACTGAAAAAAACAGAAGACATGGGTCTAAAAAAGCCTAATTAGGTTGAAAGCTCAACATAGCTTTCATAAATATAAAATGCCCTCATTAAAGCATCTGCTTGCCTGAGTTTAGGCATTGCTTTTTTGAAGGCAAGGAGCAGAATATGCTTCTCTACCGCTGGGTCGCGGGAGATTTCAATTAAGCATTTTAGTGTAGATGAGAAGACGTCGTCTGAATCATTGCTACACTCTGCTGTGGCTGACACTGCTGGGGCTGCAGGGGCTTTTGCAACCGGCAGTCTTGGATTCGTGGATTTGAATCCGTGCTCAGTGGTGTTCTTCACCATCTGTGCATAAGATGGTGAGCTGACGTTGCTCGGGGGAGCAGGCATGGGCCGTCTTGTCTCAGCATTTGCTGGGGGCTTAGAAGAACTCTGAGGGGGGCTGTTTGAGCAGCTGCCCTAGTCCTAGGCGCGGAATTTTTACCGCGAGCCCGTTTGTTGCCTGGGTATCGGGGACAAGATTTGTACGAAGCTGGGTGATCTCCACCGCAGTTGCAGCAAATGGCTGGTACATCTAATCCTTTGGTACACTCACGTGCCCAATGGGGTCCAGAGCATCCGAAGAATGGAAAAAGCCCTGGCACCGAAAGCACTGAGTAGGGCCCTTGCGGCCGCGGTAACGCTCAATGCTGATCTCTGTGCCCCACATGTCAGTGACGGCAAACAGATGATCGAGGAAGGGGTGAGGGATAACTTGTAAATATACAAGTGGCATGGGATGTCTGGAGCCAGGCTGAGTAAGCCGAACGATGCGATGCACTTTAAATCCCATCGCCTCAAATTCCTCTTTGATATCCCCGATTTCAGTTTCAACAGGGAGGCCTCTGATAACAATTTTGACTGGCCGGTCCTGCTTTAAGTCGAAAGTTTTGAACTGGATGCCGGCTTGCTTCATCCAGCGGGTAACCTCCCTGAACTCCAGCTCTGTCTGAACAAAAATTTTGAGATAAGGTCCAGTCAGGATGCTCCGTAAGTTTGGGGCAATTTCTCTCATGAAAGACACTTGCGTCTTCCAGTTTTTGCTGCTTTTGAGATGTATTGCCGGAATCTCAGACTGCGGTGGGGGGGGAACGTTCCGTGCCTGCTCGGAATTAACTCCCTCACTAGTACTTGCAGTAACAATTTCTGCTTCATTAGAAGGCTCATTGATTAAAGAATTTTTGATTTTCTCATACTTGTTAGTACTCCTCTCCTTTTTTGGAGTAGCATTTTTTTCAGTGGCTGTCAATTTAGAATTTGGAATAGAGCTATTTTTATCTTTAGCGTTCAAAGCCAAATCATCTATTGTAAGATCCACAATAGGCGCCTTCCCTTGCTTTCGAGCCGCGAGGGTGATAAACCCGTTTGAGTCGATTGTCTGCGTCTTTCGCTTCCGCGATGACGTCGACTGGACTGGTTTGCCCCGCACCTCGTGCGTGGGAATAGATGCCTCGTGCTTGCAAGGATCTTCTGCGGATTGAGCGGCGGCCATCTTGGCTAAGCGCTCGCTCTCCAATATATTTAAAAATTCCTCTCTAGTTGAGGGAAGATGAAAAATTGGAACATCTAGAGCATTAGCAATGTCATTAATCTTGTGAAAAAGTGACTTACTTGCCCGGTCGAGCTGTTCATATCCATTAGTGTCCAACGGAGAAGGAGTCCGCTTCATGAAGCTCTTCTGCCGCTGAATCGCCTCGAACTGTTGTTTCAGGTCGTAGAACTGTATTACGAGGTTCATGCGCTCGTCATCTGGCGACGCCGATTGCACAGAGGGAGCATGATCCCTGGTTTCACTCATATCCTGGTCAATAATTACATTATTGTCACAAAAACTCTGAGAATTGCCCTGCGTTGGCGGGAGCTCGTTACACGAGCGACCGTCACCCTCGCTGTCCATCCTCGGAATCCCCAATCAGAACTCAATCTAACATTGCGTACACCAATGAAGAAAAAGCTGCACCTTTTGCCGATCACCTGACCCACGCAATTCACGCCCAACGATTTCCCGGACAGTCATTCGATCCACTGAACTCTTAGAGGCAGGATCGAATTTTTTCTTAGCTTCCCCCCTTCTCTACTTGAATGATAAGTAAGTATGTCTTTGGTTCTTTAACGCATCGACATCCTACAGTGACAGTAGACAGTTATTCGACTCTTCTTCAGTTCTCATTGTTGACGACATGGCTAGCTTAAATGACCAAGATCTCTCTGAACTCGGATATCTAATTAATGCTATTACTGCACTAAAAACGGAAATTGCCATTTTAAAGGCTAACAACCATGATTCTCAGTCAGACACCGATCTGACAGCTCTTCATTGTAAAGAGCAAGAGCTAGGCACATTGGAAAACAGATACCAAATAATTATCACACAGCAAATAGCCGACATATGCCAAAATGATAAAAATAAAATAGTAATCAACCAATCTAATGAATTCGCTTTCCCGCGCAAAAGAGCAAGGAAAAATTCAGCAGATAGTTTAGACAATACTCTTCCTCCCACTCAACTTTCAAACAAATTTAGCGCCTTAAGCACAGACCAAAACTTAGACAGCAACCAAAACTCTAGTGTTTCTGAAATTATAACGAATGACCAACAATTCATTAAACCCACTAAAACAGCAAATAGAATACCTCCTTTTGTAATTACTCAAAAATTCAATTGGAAAGAATGCAGAAAAATTTTTAAGGAACAAATGAAAATAAATAAACTTGAAGGAAAAATAGAAGGCGAAAACTTTGTTATTAAAGTCGCGGAACCAGAGGATTACAAGAAAATCCAGGATTATTTAAATAAAAAAGAGATTTCATACCACACATTCCTTTTAAACTCAGAAAAAACCATAAAAGGCGTCCTCAAGGGATTAGATACTGATTTCACCGAAGAGGAAATAAAAGAAGCTCTTATAGAAAGTAAAATCCCAGTAAATAAAATAAATAGAATGGTCCGGATGCGGGATGGAATTCCCACCCCCCTTCCCATGTACTACATTGAAGCCCCCAATAACCCTGATGGGAAACGCATGTATGAACTAAAATACCTTATGGACATGAAAGTGCGTATAGTAACATACAGAGGAAGAGGAGGCCCCGTGCAGTGCTTCCAATGTCAGCGTTTCGGGCACACCCAACGGGCCTGCCATAACAAGCCTAGATGCTTAAGATGTACAGGCGAGCATCAGTCATTCGAATGCCCAGATAATGGGAAAAACCTTCTACCTAAATGTGTCCTCTGCGGAGGTACTCATGCATCATGTGATAAAAACTGCCCAGAAAACCCACTCAATAAAGCAGAGAAAAATAAAGACGAAGATCATATGCTTTGTAATAGTGTCAGAGCGCGAAGCGCTCTTTTACTATGTTTCATATTAAAAAATATCAGGAGTTAGAGTTCGTTAATGAGCTGTCCGAGACTGGTGTTTGAGCATAGAATTGAGGTGAGCCGTTCTTCAACCGGCGAGGCGGTGGTGGCGGGGCCACACTAGTCTAGCAGTGACGTGAAAGGTAAAGTAGTGCTTTTGTATAGTGGTAGCTGTAGTGACGGTGTCAGTATTAATGCCTGTGTTATGGGGCAAGTATATGTGCTGGGTACCTGTGTTTTTCAACAGGGATTGGAGTATATCGAAGGTTTGATATTTCTGGATTATGATGAAATTGGACTGATTGAAAAAAGTTGGTGGAGAGTTTGCGTATATATTCTGCAATGGTATTGATATTGAGATCTGTGTGAATGGTGTTATTTGGGATAAACCAAGGTGCATTTACAATTTCACGAAGCATTTTGTTTTGAAGAATTTGTAGTTTTTTTATGTGCATTTTTGCCGCTTGTCCCCATATAGGGCAGGCATAGAGTAGAGCAGGTCTGAGTATCATTTTGTAAAGTATGACTTTGTTGGATATGGAAAGTACACTGTGTCTGCCTAAGAGTGGCCGCATAGTGGCCGCTGTCATTTTAAACTTAGAAAAATAAAGAAACTCCAATTCCCACCATTAAAAGCAAAAATAGCCTCATCACTACCAGCCAATCAGGAAGCAGAACCAACGCCGCTCTGTCATATGCAAAAATAACAGCAGGCACTCCAAAGCCCACACCACAGGAACCTAACAATAAAATAAATAACCAGGACGCAGCAGAAGACTCTTTTGAGGAATTTAAAAGCTTTATTCAAAAACTCCATACCATGTATAGGAAATACAAAACTTCTAAGGACTCCATCAGCAAATTAGAAATTGCCCTAGAGGCACTACAGGTTTTCGAGCAACAAAATGTATAGTACAACCCATAATAATTCAACATCAGGAAATAATCATATAAATTACGCTAAATTCATGGTATACAACAGCAATGGTATTAAAAGACAGATCATAGAATTCAAGAATTACATAGCCAACAATAGTATTGACATCATCCTTATCAACGAGACCCACCTAAAGCCTACAGATTCCTTTAAACTCCCGAATTATGACATTTTCAGAAATGACCGTCTCCACAACAGAGGAGGTGTCCTCATTGCCGCCAATAAATATTTAAATTGCATCACTTACCCTCTCCCTGCACTCCAAAGCATAGAAGCCTGCGGCTGCATCCTACATAGTAATAATACAGATATTCTCATCATCTCAGTCTATAAACCTCCAAATACTATCTTAATGACCAGCGACCTGGACTCTATTCTTAACCTTGGATTCCCTACAATCATAGCAGGCGACCTAAATAGCAAACACCCCAACTGGAACAGCAATGTCATCAATAGTAATGGAGCCATACTCAATAATTATATGCAATCTAACAATATCATAATCTCAGCACCCAGCGAACCTACATATTACCCGATAAACCTGCACGGCCTCCCAGACGTACTCGACATTGTAATAACGCATAATATCAGCCAAAGCCCATACATTTATGCAGATAACAACCTCTCATCCGACCACTTACCCCTCAGATTCACAATGTATGGATTAAAACATGGTTTACCTCCCCTCCGCAGCAAAATCAATTGGAATCTCTTCGAAACTAAAATCAATAATAGCACTATCTCTGCTTCTCCACCTCTCACCACCAGAAATGATATTGAAAATGCTGTTGCACTTCTCGCGCAAAATATTAAATCTGCACTTGCAAGTTCCAAAATAATTATTCAAGAAGAAAAAATCTCGCTTCCTCAAAATATCAAAAATAAAATCCATGAAAAGAATCGTCTCAGAAAACAATACCAACGCTCACAAGATCCCCGCGACAAGAATAAATACAATAGATGCCACAAAGAACTCAAAAGCCTCATGAAAACCTATAAAGACGATTCCTGGAGGAATTTCGTAACTAACCTTTCTCATACCGACCATTCTGTCTAGAAAATAGCAAAAGCAATTAGAAGAAAACCTGAAAACATTGGCCCGATCAAGAATAACAATCAAATTTTAACTAATGCTGCAGATATCGCGGCGCTCTTCGCCGATAACTACAAAATTCAATTTTCTAACGACTCTTACCCCAACCACAACGATATCCACGTTAAACAGCACGTCCAGAATTACATCATAGAAAATATCAATAGCTCCAACACTCCTACAAGCCCAGGAGAAATCCAGAACCTCATTAATAACTTAAACATCAGAAAAGCTGCAGGATATGACGAGATCTCGAACGCCGCCCTCAAAAGACTTCCTAGGAAAATTATTGTTATGATAACTAATATCTTTAATGCCTGCCTTCGTTACAACTATTTCCCAAATTCCTGGAAACATGCTATTATTTTCGTCCTCAAAAAACCTGGAAAAGACCCATCCTCTACTTTAAATTACAGACCCATCTCTCTCCTTCCCGCACTTGGAAAACTTTATGAACGTATTATAGTCAATAGAATAAAATCTCACCTCACCAGCCATAGAATACTAAATCAAAATAAATTCGGATTTCGCCCAGGTTACTCCACCACCCACCAAATCACCAGGATTATAGAATTCATTAGCGATGGTTTCAATAAAAAACAGACCACTGCAGGCATCTTTCTCGACATCGAAAAGGCCTTCGATCGTGTATGGTTCGACGGCCTTCTAATTAAAATGATTAACTACCAATTCAACCCAGGCCTCATTCTCCTCATCAAAAATTTCCTCTACCATCGCACCTTCCAAGTTAAAATCAATAACCTCCTCTCTCCCAGTAAAACCACCAGCGCGGGTCTAGCTCAAGGTTCGATTCTCTCTCCAATTTTATTCAATATCTACGTAAACGATATGCCAGTTAACGACAATATACTAACAGCCTGCTATGCCGACGATACTGCCTTTCTCTGCAAGTCCAGAAATCCTCAAACAGCCAGGAAAAATCTTCAAAACCATATCAACACAATAGCCCAATGGTACAGAGCTTGGAAGCTCAAAATCAATACTACTAAATCTTCTCTCATCTATTTCCGAAAGCACAAACTTAGAAATAATATTGGAAGTATTCAAATTAACAAACAGGATCTCCCCATTGAAAATACTATTAATTACCTTGGAGTAAATCTTGATGCCAGACTCACCTTTCGCCAGCATATCATCACCACTAGAAATAAAGCCTTTAAAGCCTTCATGGCAATCTTCGCCCTGATGAGCAAAAATTCACAACTAAGTCTTAATACCAAGAAAATCATCTACATTCAGGCAATAAGACCGATCATTCTTTACGCATCCCCAAGGCCCAAGGCGATATTTTCCGGAGTACCTTTGCAACTTAATGCAATTACCTCCACAACTTCGTTAAGGAGAACTGAGGTGGTTAAGACAAAGCACTGGCTGAAGGGTAATGAAGGAGACCATTAAGAGTTTACGGGGAAGGAAGTGAATAAGGAGTCCACACTATGGACGATAAATTCTTTCTGCTTTCAACCTGTTTTACTAGGTTGAAAGAGAGAGAGGTGATGAATGAAGGCGAATTCCTGAATGCGTTGCATTAATGGAATCGGAAAGATTGGAAGACAATCAGCCGGGAAACATAATTTTCCAGGGCTTGAGAAAGGTATTTTAGGTAATACGGAAAACCGCAGTAGTTGCTAATGCCTTGGGGATGGGCTGGGGGGGAGAGAGTCTTGCGACTAAAGCTCGGAGCAAGGGATGGTGGAACGAAAAGAAGGGGGGAAAAGGATTCAAGAGGCGAAAAAGTTCTCCTACCGCCCGTGGCGAGAGAAGAATAGGAGCAACTTTTGAAGCGGAAAGAACCGTGAAGAAAGTTAACTGTAGAAAAGACGGAGAAGTTTTAGGATAGTTAAAGGGAAGGGAAGCTAGGAAAAGTGTTTTAAGTTGGAGAGGAGAGGTGGATTAAAAAAGGGAAAGAAATAAAAAATTGGGACAGGATTAACCAAAATTACCTGATTGCAGAAGATGTTTGAAGATATGCAAGCCTGTATATATGCAGATTGCTGGAACAAAAATTCATGGAATAAAAGTGTTTTGAGTAGCATATGAGGGAGTTAGGTTTTAAAGATTAGAATATTAATTTAAATTTGAATAATTAAATAGTTTAAGTTAAATGATAATAATATAGAAACTTTAAATCTATTGTATTTCTGACTTTTAATTCTCTGGACCGTGTTTTATGAAAAGATGAGGTCTTGGCAAGTGGAGGAGCATGTTACCTATAGCAGCACGGATATAAAACCGAGAAACGAGGCCGAATTAGGTCCGGCGGGCATGTGGAAGTATAGAAATAGTTAAGGGTCGCCGGGTTAGGCCCGTGAAGTGCTTGTTAATTTAAAAAAATTTTTAGAAAGAATTCCTAGTCAAGCAGACACCTCCGCTTTGGCTTCCTAGGAAAGATGTTAAAAGTTCTAGCAAGAACGCTCCTAGGTCGCTTAGCTGAGCTGGGCTCAGCTGGGTCATAAGCAGGAAGTGAGTGCAAGACTGGGTTTTCGATCTGTGTTAATCTATTAAAGAATTTGGCCGAATTTTGCCTGAAAGAGGCGTCAAGGGGAAGAATTTTGAGATCGTTATGAAGCACTTCATTACGGACGAAATAATGAGCATTTGTCAGGATACGAAGCGTGACGCTCTGGAATACTTGGATTTTCTTTAGATGGCTATTGGCAGCAGTTGACCATACGACGGCTGCATAGGTCAGGATTGGAAGGATGGTACTTTTGTACAGTAGGATCTTGCTATTGAGGGAGAGGTTGCTGGTTCTTTTGAGGAGAGACATCAGTTGGGTTCTTGTTGTTCTTGCTTTGGAGATGGCATAATTGATGTGGGTATTCCAGAGCAGCTTCGCATCTAGATATACTCCCAGATACTTGTAGGAATCCACCCAGGGTACATTTTCTTCAAATAATCTGAGTGGAGGGAGTTGACTATGGACATTCCTCTTTCTGGAAAAGAAAACTGTGGCGGCACTTTTTGCGACATTAATTTTGATTTTCCAGGTAATGAGCCAGGACTCCAAGTCTGTTAAATACAGCTGTATGTGATTGAGAGTGGCATGTAATGTTGAGTGCTGTGAAATGATGGCTGTGTCGTCTGCATAGAGTGCTAGATCGACACTTGGTGTTTGTGGTATGTCATTTACATACAAGTTGAAGAGCGTAGCGCTAAGAATTCCTCCCTGAGGCACCCCAGCCAGGATAGGGCGAGGAGAAGAGACAGAATATTTAACTTTAACAGAAAAGGTACGATTAGTGAGGTAAGAGTACATTATGTGCACAAAATTAGCCGAAATTTCAAGTCGCATGAGCTTGAATAAAATTCCGATATGCCAACATCTGTCGAAAGCCTTTGCTACATCTAAATAAACAATAGCTGTAGGCTTTCCACTGCGAGATCCTGTATGAATGATTTCTACTACCCTCAGTAGCTGGGCCTGAGTTCAGTGTTTAGCACGAAATCCGAATTGCTGAGGAATAATAATATTTCGGTTTCGGCAGAAATCATTCAGGTATCTAAGCAGTATAGCTTCGTAAATTTTACTAAGTGAAGACAGAAGGCTGATCGGCCTATAATTTTGAGGGACCTTTGGGTCCATTCCAGGTTTTAGAATAGGAATGACTAATGCATTCTTCCAGCTATGAGGATAATATTTTAGCCTTAGCATTGAATTTATCAAAACTGCTAGGTAAAATATGAATTTTACTGGTAAATTTTTAATCATGCGATTGGAAATCCTATCCAGGCCAGGTGCTTTTGCAGGGGTGAGATTTTTGACAAAAGCTGAAATCTCAGTCATTGTTGTGGTGATGGGTTCCTCAGAATTTGTGTCTGAGGAGAGAAATTCTTCAACTTGGTGTTGGACTTCATGCGTGTGCTCTGCACAGGAATCGAACATGAGTCCAGTGTTAGGTGAAAATTGTGTTTGAAGGCTGTCTGCTATGCGTTCAGCCTTTTCGGTGTCTGTTAATGCCATCCGGTCGTTGACCATACGACCGTGCCCATTAGGGGGGGAATGTCGTGTTTTGGTTTGCGAAGCCGTGCGCTAGCAACCCATAGGCTATTATCAGAAGTCTTTAAGGACTTAAGATAGTTTGCGTATTTTTCGTCTGTGTATTTCTTAATGTCAGACTTGATCTCATTCTGGATCCTTCGCAGTTGCACTAGAAAGTTTTCCAAACGTGTATTTTGCCAGTCTCTGCGAAGGCGGTTTTTAATTTTGATTTTATCTTTAATGTGATCAGGTAATTTATAATAATTTTGCCTGAATTTGGGTTTGGAAGCAGCTGTAAATGCGCTTCCTAGGGTTTGGTTGAGCCTGTCAATGGCTAAGTCAACCTCCTGATTATCGTGAATTTTGATAGGGGGGAGAATACCATTTTTCAAGACATACCGAAAGTTGTCCCAATTTGTGGAGACTTGCGCCGGTAAATTTTGGTTAATTTTGGATGTTTTAAGGGTGAGGTGAACCGGATAATGGTCAGAGGACAATTCCGGAATCACTTCGATCGAATAATCTACTGGAATATTTTTAAATAAGGCCAGATCAATAATGGAAGGAGCACCTAACCCCCCAGGAAACTGGTAATGGGTAGGTGTGTTTGGCGCAATAATTTGGATACGGGCGTCCTGAGCCCAAATTTTGAGTTTATCGCCATAGTTGTTGGCAGTGACACAATCCCAACTTCTATGACGGGCATTTAAATCTCCTGCGATAATCAGGTTATTTGCAACACCACTTAATTTTCTGAGATCAGAGATAAATGCGGGTCCCTGTCTCGGAGGCATATAGCAGGACGCTACTGCTATTGGGGGACAATTTGGAATATGAATTTGTACTATAGTCGCTTCTAAGGCCTCCAGTGGTGGCGTAGGTATCCTAGAATGCTTTAGGGAGCGTTTTACATAAATGCTAGTACCGCCACTAGCACGAACAGTGTCACTGATGCATACCTCTCTGTCATTTCGGTAGCAGAAATAATTCGCGATGTTCGCGCTAAGTCCCTCAACCAGATGTGTCTCCTGAACGAGGAAGAGGTCCATGTGATGCTCATTAATAAAATCCCGGACTTCGTGAATCTTCTTCTTGATTCCATTAGCGTTCCAGTAGGAGATCAGGAGAGAATCTTCACCAGTTGCACTATTGAATGTGAAGCCTTTAGTTTAGGAGGCCACAGTATGCCTCGTAAATGTAAAATGCTCTCTCAGGCCCCGTGGAGACATTTCGGAGCCGTGGGAGAGCATTTCTAAAAGCCTCTAGGAGAATTTTATGCTCTATTCCAAATTCAGAAGCAATTTGGAAAACACTCCTAAGAGTATCCGTGCAACTGCCATCATCTGCAGACTGGGCTGGAGCCTGGGCCGGTGGTGGTGGCGGAAGGAGAGGACTCTTCTTCGGGACTTGCTTCAACGCAGGAGCTTGCTTTATATCTTTCGTAGATGATGGTAGTCCGGGATTTTTCCGTCCGGAAACGACATCACTAAAAGAGGGGTCCGTGCTGCTGAGTGGAGCTTTAACCGGAGCCGGTACGAATTTTGATATCCCGTTATCCGATCTAATAGGGGGGGTTTTATTTTTATTTGCCGGGTTTCTGGGGCAGTAAAACCAGTTGGCTGCGTGCCGCCCAAGGCAGTTCGCGCAGGTGTTGGCTTCCTCCGGGTCTTTGGTGCATTGGTACGCGTAGTGCGGGCCGGCGCACCTCAGACACCGGATTGGCAGTGTGCACACTGCGGAACTGTGGAAGAAGCCTTGGCAGCGCCAACACTGGCTCGGCCCCTTCTTCCCGATGTGTTTCTCGAATTTTATTTCTATCCCGAACATTGAAGTCTCTTCAAAAATATCATAAACATTCAGAGACGGATTTAGCTGGACTAAGAATAATGGCATAGGATAACGGGACCTGTGCCTACGGAGCTGAGTCACACTGATAATAGAATATCCTAATAATTGCAATTCGGACTTAATTTTCTCAGCTTTTGCAGAATTAGGTAAGCCGCGAAGTATAGCCTTTACAGGCCGATCCTGCTTTAAGTTAAATGATTTGTATTCGGCGCCCTGATTATTTAGAATTTGGGCCACCGAACGATAGTCCTCTTCAGACTGCATTTCAATGCGCAAAAACTTGCCTTTCATTCTGCAAATAGCCGTAGGCACAGTTGCTTGGACTAGAGATGTAAGAAACTCAAAATCTTTGGGTTCAACAAAGAAGAAAGGTATTTTCCTTTTAGCTTTGTTAGAGCTTTCAGTAGGGGGGGAGTACCGTCGCCGGGTTGCTCCACGAGGTCATTTTTCTCTTCCACCCTAACCGCAGGTTGTGTGGGAGGCAATTCCTCCTCTGGTTCTTCACTCCAAAATGGAGGCAGGCTATTGTTCGGGACCTGTTTTACTGGGGAAATCTGCGCTCCTCGTGTAACAAGATGGCGAGGAGGCCGCTGAAAACCTTCATCATCTATTTTTCTAATCTTTTTAGTTTTCGGGAAATCTGAGTTTTCTCGTGAATTTAGAGTTAGCTTCTGGATTTTTTTAGTGCTAGCTAGTATTTTTTCTGCTTGTAATTTAGCCGTTTTAGTATTTGCTTAGAATTTTGATTTTTGGCCGAATTTTGATTTTTATCCAAGTTATCAGATTTTAGCGAGATTTCATCATTACTAAGTTCCTTAGCCGATTTTAGTAATTTCTTTATACATTCTTCCTCAGTTGGGGGAATGGCAAAGAGAGGCAGATTAAGGCGTTTAGCAAGAGTGGTAAGATTAAAAAGCGTTACCTTTGATTCTTGTTGCACGCACTTGAGGTCGAAGCTTGCAAGCGGTGTTGATCTCCTTGCTCTTGACAAATTCTGCTCTAGGTCAGTAAAACGGGCCTTGAGTAGGTAGAGTTGTTTTATCTGGATTAAGAGGTCGTCCGGATTCATTTGCTGATCAAGATTGATGTCTGAGACAGGGACAGTCGAGTCTGTAGACGTCGATGTATCCATCTCGGCGCTTGCTTCGGAGGGGTTGCCGGCCATGATTTCCGGCGTCGCGTCACTGCAGGTGGCTTGTGGGGAGCTCATTGACACACGTCTTACCTCCGCGAGAGACACCCTGCTAATCTTACGCATCCCCAGCTTGGGCCTCGACAGCTAAAAGTAATAGAAATATCCTTCAAACCTTACAAAACAAGATTTTAAGAATTCTTACAGGAGCTCCATGGTTCATCCGTAACAACGTAATCCACAGAGACCTCAAAATTAAACCAATCAACTCAGAAATCCTACGTAATAGCCATAACTTCCATAGAAACTGCGACAACCACCCAGACGACATTATTAGAAACTTGAATAACTACGACTATACTGAAATCCAGCGCCATAGACGCCCAAGAAATATTTTCCATGACCCAAATTGGTAGCTCTCACCTTGTACAAAATTTTGTATATACTTCATTTTATTTTTCATTATTCTTCATTATTTACTATTTACTCCTTATTTAATCAAGATTTTACTGTTTGAAAATGTACAAATGTTTTTTATTTGCTTACTCCGCAAAAAATACACTGCAAGACAGGTCACATGATCCACACGGACCAATGAAAAATTTGCATTTCAAATTGACTATTGCTTTATTATTTTTACGTTATTTACGTTTATTATTTTTCACCTTATTACTCAAGAATTTTCATGATTTATTACCTCATTTATTCGCACCATGTACTATGTATTTAGCATTCACTAGGAATACTTATCTTAACCAAAATCACTATTCTAATGCTCAGATCACATGACCCCAGCTCAATCTTAGTTCAGAGAGATATCTTACGTTTTAAATGCCACTGCCACCCCCATGCCATTGCCTCCATCCCACGCCAATTCTCATCTCATATGCCAATTGTATGCCATTATAATTTGCTTATTACTTCACTACGATGTTCAGGTTCATCAAATTGCGTCAGGCACGCACCTTCCGCGTAATAGGCGGATGACAAAACTTCACAGGATTCCCTAATTAAGGGTACGATAAACATATACTAGTAAAGGCCCTTCTTAGGGCCGTATACTAGTCACTAGGACTATGATACGGATACGGATACGCCTTACAAATTATCAAATGTCTCTTCCCAATTATTGGTAAATACTCCACTCTCGACCTGGGAAAAAAGCGGCTCATCTACACGTCTGCGATCAGACCGATCATGACTTACGCCTCCCCAGCGTGGGCCGCCCTGACCAAAACTGACCTCAATAAATTATGTGTTGTGCAGAACCGCTATCTCAGGATTATTACGAATGCTCATTATTTCGTGACAAATAAGTGTCTACAAGATGACCCCTTAGATAAGTTCATCGCAAAGCAAAATCTGAATTTCTTCAGAGAAGCCCAGGACTGCAATCATATGCGTCAGTTTAACCTCTTTGAATATGAAATATTGCACGAAGACAGGCACCTTAGACCATTTACTGCATTTATCCTCAATGAAAATCAGAACTTTCCAACCTAAGTTTTTACCCTGTGTTTACTTGGAAAACTGAAATGCTTAAAGTTAAGCAGCCACTATCGGGGTTAAGGCACGGGAGGGTGACCTCCCACGGGACTACGAACTAAAGTCTTCTACTGCTTACTGTAGATCTCTCACTGCTCCTATTGGTTTCAAATTTCTTTTATTTTATTTAATTTAACTTTTAGTTTACTGGAAAGTATGTTTTTATGTCTCTGCAATTGAATATTTTGTAAATAGAAAATTCTCATGATTTTCGCATACACGTCTCAACAGCCAATCAAAAGACCTCTACTAAGAGATATCTTTGACTGCTTCTGCTGGACTACCTGCGGAATTTTACTTTTGTATATAGTCTTTCTAGTTGTGAGAAAAATGCACTTTGATGAGTTTATGCACTGAATATTTGTAAAAATGCACACTGTACCTGAAACTTGGACCAGCATCTCTCCAGCCTACCAGACACCGCTATAGCCTCACGTGACAAAGTAGTCACACCTTCTTTCATTTTGCATCCTGTCCTCCGGACACACTCATGCATTTGCTATACCTGCAATGTACTTTTTAATTCATGACAGCCGGTATACAGCTTGCTATCAGCAAGCTACACACGGCAATAGTGGGAAAAGGAATCTCAATCTAGTCTAGTCTAGTCTGCACGGTTATTGCCGAAATGTCGCGGAGCACGCAACTTATCCGGCTCTTGAAAACTAAGCCCGGAGGGCGCAAGACTTTGAATTTTGCATGACAAGTTACAGGAGGTCAAAGGTGGCTACAGGGGGCGACCATGAGTCGCAAGGCCAAGGAGTGGCGCGCGCATCAAGCAATAAGCAAAGCAGGAGCCGTGAGGGTCTGTATCATATGTTTGCGTTGTATCATAAGAGATCAAAGACATAATCCAGAAGATTCAATCACTATATCTGAATACATATAAATCATAACAATTAAACATAATCATACACAAGTAAATAAAACATGTGAAAAGAAATACAACAAACATACAATATAATAAATGAGAAGTAAATAAATAAAATACACTATACACTAAATACAATATATATACAGGCACTGTACATTCCCATCAAGATAAATTTTACGTGGGAAAATTTAAGTCCCGGGCGAGGTGGGCCGCGAGCAGTCTAAGTGAAGCATCTTCTTCGAGAATAACATAATCTAATACATTTAAATCTGACATATGATTGCATTCTTGCGCTTTACTGAAGAATTTATCATTCGCTTTGTGTAGATAAGTTTCTACCGTTTCCATTTTCAGGTCATTGTGCAATGTTTGATTTGAGACGTAGTAGTGCGCATTTGCTATCATTCTAAGTACCTTATTCTGGATGATTTGTAGCGTGTTCAACTCCTTTTTCTGAACTGTTGCCCAGGCCGGAGAAGCGTACGCAAAAATAGGGCGTATGATGGAGTTATAAATATGTCTTTTTCTTTTGATGTCTAATTTGGAGGTCGCAGACAGAAGCGGCTTTAGACTTTGAATTACTCCAATAGTCTTACCTCTGACACATTTTACATGCTCTTTCCAAAGGAAATTAGCACTATACTTTAGACCTAAATAAGTAGCAGTTTTTACAACTGGAACTACCGTATTAAATAACAAAAGTTGTTCAGATAAAGGGTGATTCATTTTGTTCTTTTTAAAAATCATAAGCTTAGATTTATCTGCATTAATTGCAATTTTCCAGTTGGTACACCAAGTTTCAAGTTTTGGCATAAATTTTTGTAGTTTCTTAATCGCAAAATTTGGTGACCCAGACTTAACGGCAAAAGCTGTGTCGTCTGCGTAGCAGCCCATGAAGAAATTTGGATCTAGATGTTCTGCAGGTAGATCTGCTACATAGAATAGATAGAGCACAGGCCCTAAAATAGATCCTTGCAACCTCAGTGGAGCGGTGTCATGGTACACCAGGGTACCTGGGCCGAAGGCCCTAACCCCATGTAGAACATCTAAGTTGTTTCGAATGATGCCAGGAAATAACTGTGAAAAAAAGAAAAAGTATAATTATACAGGATAATAGTACTTAATCATGGAGAAAAAGCTGCGAAGTCCGCCGAAAAAATAGATCCTTGAGGGACCCCGGCCTGCACTTGCTTTTTATCTGAGGTGCTATCATCAATGTGAATGCTGAATGTTCTATGGAAAAGAAACGAGTGAATAATTTTGATCAATTCGGTGCTGAACTGCAAACCGATTAATTTATAGATTAACCCCTCATGCCAGACGCGGTCGAACGCTTTCGCCACGTCTAACATGAGTAAGGCAACATATCTTTTATTGTGCAGTGCACTACCAATAAACTCATTAAGTCTAACCAGTTGCTTTGTCGTGGATAGGGCTTTCCGGAATCCAAACTGTTCAAGTGGTAATTTATCTAGATGTGGTTGAATTCTGCTGAGGATAATTCTTTCGAGTATTTTTCCCATGCTGGGCAGTAGGCTAATGGGCCTGTACCCATCCGTTTTCGTCAGATTCTTACCCGGCTTTGGGATCACAATCATTTTAGCAGACTTCCATATATTTGGAAAATAACTATTGAACAGACAGGCATTCAGAATACCTGTAAGTCGATTAATCATATTTATTGGCAGCCATTTTAGCGCCACATTATTAACATTATCCTGCCCGGGGGCCTTTCTATTCCTGAGCTTTTTAATAATATTCATGACTTCATGTGGTGAGGTAAGTTCTAAGTGATTTTGTAAATTATTTTTGCAAAGCCATTCAGACACTGTGGAGTTCACATGAGTTGTAAAATCCTGATTACACGGATAAGAGTTAGTAATGAATTGCCTTACAAAGTGCTCAGCGAGTGTATTGCATTTTTCAATATTTGTGAGCGCAATGCCATGCTCATGGTAAATCGGTCTATTAACTGTGGGTTTATTTTTGAGACGTTTTACAAACGACCAGAATGAGCTACTAGGCTCGTTAAAACTCTCAATTTTCTCATCCCAGAGCTCTTTACGGTGGGAGTTTATCTGTTTTTTAATCTCTTTACTAAGTCTATTCATCTCTCTTTTGGTATCAGGATTGTACGTGAGATGAAACCTTTTCCTGAGCTTATTTCGATCTCTGATGAGTCTTTTAATCCTTTGTGGTAGTTTATTAGTAACTTGTCTTCTAGGAATTTTTCTAGTGGCCGCATGGTAGGCACTTTGTATGTCTTTTGTAAGATGCTTGGTCGCAATCTCAATATCCTCCGGAGTGCGTAAAGTACTGTTAGACATTTTGAGAGAATTTCATTGAAAATTTTCCAGTTAGTAGAATTAATTTGCTCTTCCATAATATCTTTGTTTGTACCTAGGGTCGCAATGACCAGGCAGTGGTCTGAGTCTAAATCTTGAATAACCTCTAGATTGAAAGAGAGGGAGATGGTTGAAATGAAAATATCCAAAATGCCCCTGTATTGGGATTGTTCGGCAGATACGTGTACTCACTTGGTACATAAAAGTAAATAGGATAATTATTAACGAATTCTGAAAGCTTTTTTCCGTTTTTATTTGTTCTCCTGCAATTCCAATCCTGGCTTTTAGCATTTAAATCCCCTGCAAGGATGATTTGTTTATTGGTGTCCAGTAATTTTGCGAGATAATTTATATCAAGCATATTCTGTGGAGGATTGTACATGGAAGTGAAGTAAACGTTACCATAATGCGGCAGAAATACCGACACAGTCACAATTTCATGCCCATTATGTCGCTCTTCGCAGATCAGACAAGATTGGAGAGAGTTGCGTACAAAAATCGCGACCCCCCCACCTCGGTGACTTAGACGGTCGCATCGATAACATGAATAATTTGGAATCTTCATCGGGGTGCTTGGCGTAGCGAAGGTTTCAGTAATGAGCGCCACGTCAATATTATGACATGAGATGAAGTTTGACAGTTCAGTGAGCTTATAGTGAATGCTACGGGCATTCCAAGTCATAATAGAAATGGGAACTTTTGTTGGTCTAGTTTGACCCATTATCTATAGTAGTAGAAGTATTTTTCTCTTGATTATTATCTTTTATTTCCTTGACTTGTTGCGAGATCTGAAATCCCGCATTTTTTATTACAGAAACTAGTTCCGCAAGGTCCGTGAAGACTTGTTTTGCTTCACTCAATATATCCGAGTAAAGGCCTGTGGAGAGCGCCTGCGAATAGGATTTATTTTCAATTACCCTACTGGGGAAATTGATTGGTTTCTCGGATTTTCTTTTGGGGAACTTCTCACACCCCCTGAAACTAGAAGTGTGGGAACCCCCGCAATTGGCACAGACTGGAGGCTTGTCATTGTTGTCTTTATCAGGGCATTCCTTAACAAAATGTCCTTTGCCGCATCTGACACATTTGGGTGCATAATTGCCACCCGCTTGTGTGTGATTAAACCCCTGGCAACGAAAACATTGCAGGGGTCCTTGTCGACCTAAATACTCTTTGATTTTAATTTTCATGTGACACAGAAATCTCTCATTGTATATTTCCTTGGACTTGTCACTTTTAGGTAGTGAAATTAAAAACAGAGGAAGCTTGGTGACCTCTCCATTACGCCGTCTTGTCATCTGTTTAACATCGTTGATTTGATAATCAAGTTGTTCGAGTTCAGATTTGATGTCATCGATCAGGGTATGTTCCGTAAGTCCACGAAGGACAACTTTTAAATATCGGTCTTCCGGGAGGATGTACGAGTGGTGTTCAACCTGTTTTTCCTTAAGTATTTGGACTACAGTCCGGTAATCGTCAGGTGTTTCGGTAATGACTTTAATACTTCCCGAAGGAATATGTTCCCCGTGAAATTTGATTTTTCGCTGTAGGAATATGGATCGAATTTCACTCCATTTCAGTTTATTTTCTTTAAGAGTAATTGGCGGAATTTTTGAATTCCTATTATCTTGTTTTTGCTTATTTGTGGTCATGTCAGTGTGGTTTTCGTTACCTGGTGCAGTTGTATCCATTGTCTCATTAATTTGCGTATGAGTATTTTGATTAACTGCTACCTCAGTAGCTGGTGTAATTGGGATACTGTCCTGACTTTGTTGTTTTTGTGTAGTACTTTTAGGGGAACTACTAAGTTTAATTTTCTTAAAATTTTGTCTCTGAGATCTAACTCTGACTGTTTGATCACCTTTAGTCTTTGGTAAGTCATCATCTGAGCTCGTGGGCTGATCCAGTGGTATTTCACTCAGAGCATCAAAATTGTTGCGTAATTTAATTGGACTTCTGTCCCTATCATTATCTGGATTTTTATCATGTGAGGATTTATCCAGAGTTTTATCCTGTTGTGTTAACTGTGTGTTAACAGCAACTAGCATTTCAGTCATACTTTTTAGAAAATTGTACATCTTATTCTCAGTATCAGTGAGTGTACCATTCTGCAGGCGAATGGTATCGAGTTCACTAATCTGTACCCTCACGGCATCCAAAATCGTATCCATAATCGCAATACAGAATTAAGAAATCCTGCGCCCAATCAGCAGTCCAGAGTCCCGCGCCCCGGAACCGGACCCATTCGACGGTGTTCCGGCAGACGGATGAGCGGGCGAAAGTCTGCTAGCCCCTATCTCACACCTGACAGCGTGAGCCTGGGGGTAACTAAGCAGACACACAACCAATATCCGAAATTTAATTACTCGCACGCAATTAATTTAAAATCTGATAAATAATTTAATTTATAAAATTAATACGCAAAAATACGCGCAGAAAAATCAGTATCAATAGCGCGGTATCACTCGTACCAGCAATTAGGCATAATTCGCAAGAAAAGGCAAACTAGCATGAAAATTCTGAAAATAATACAAAATAATAAAATTATAAAAGCAACCAGGCTTTTAAAAATAAATACAGACCGAAGATTAGCATTTAAAAATGCTGATGCATGCAGATAAGCGTTTCCACGTGGTCACACACCGCAGCACACGCAGATCGGACAGGGCGTACACGTGATACAGGATCGGAGGCAGGCACAATATCGACGACGAACCTTCTCCTTTGGCGTCCACCCCTCGAAAATGAGAATGAATGGGAATGAATGAAATGAATGAGGAATCTCAACTTCAGTTCCAGCCCTTTTAATGTTATCCAAACAAATACTGACTCTACAGAACATACTACTCAGCAGCCGACAGACACTCCAAATCCAAAAGTACAGGCACCCCCACCAATTTTTATCAAGCCTCGTGCTGATTGGTACTTACTTCTAAACCAACTCAAACGTCATGCGCCAACAGTCCAATCAAAACAGAATATTGATTTCCTCAAACTTAACACCTCAAACGAAACAGATTACCGGACTGTTGTAAGATTTTTAACTGACAATAACATCGAATTTAAATCACACACTCTTAAATCAGACAGACCACTCAAAATAGTTATTAGGGGATTACCCTCGAACACACCACTCAGTGTTGTGCAGACTGCGGTGGAAGTCCTCGGTTTCAAAATTCATAAGTACTCACAACTCAAAAGATGGAAGACAACAATGCCGATGCCCTTATTCTAACTCCAGATCTACAATAGCCTTAAAGCAGATGAAATTTACAATATCACGGAGCTACTAGGAACTGAAGTTGCCATGGAGCATTTCAAAGGTCAGAAAGGCCCTTCACAGTGCTGGCGCTGTCAAGGGTTCTTTCACTCATCCGAAGTGTGCACGCTCCCTAGAAGATGTGTGAAATGTGCAGGCCCACACCAAGCAAAAGACTGCCCGAAACCATTTGAAGCACCTAATAAATGTGCAAACTGCTCCGGAAACCATGCGGCTAACTGGCGTTCCTGCCCAAGATTCCCAGGCTCAAAAAACAGATGAAATTCGAAACCGAGCACCAAACCCAGCCTGACCGCTGAAAAAACGAACGCAGACAAAATTAATCTCCAAAACAACACCCAATTCCCAACACTGTCGGCTGCACCCACACCCAGTGGAAATAATATTCGCCCTGGAGTTTCTTTCTCCGCAGCACTTACTGGTATGCAACAAGCTGCACCCCAAATTATTCCAAATTTATCGGTCCCCTTAGGAGCTAATTCGACGCTAAATTGCACCGAAATCCTTTTGGCAATTATTCAAATTTCAAACCAGCCTGGTATTGACCAGAGCAGACTTCTTTTGGCATTCAAAAACGCCTTGCCGCAGCTCAGAGTGGCTCCATCTGGTGCTGACGCGGCTTACTACATCTTTGAGAGTTATATTACTCTCCAATTCTCTGATATCCCCAGTCAGTAAAATTCAATACTTTGAAGGGATTGAAAAACTTAAAACTATGCACCTGGAATGCAAATGGCATTCTATCCAAATTCCATGAGTTTAGAGA
The DNA here is from genome assembly GCF_044657685.1 of Stegodyphus dumicola. NCBI lineage: Eukaryota > Metazoa > Arthropoda > Arachnida > Araneae > Eresidae > Stegodyphus > Stegodyphus dumicola. The sequence continues at coordinate 144,672,295 of NC_140769.1, read as the reverse complement.
CTACGTGGAAGAGAAAGATTTTGACATTATTTTTGTCCAAGAGACCAAACTCCAGCCAGGGAGAGCTCCCAAGCTTGCAAATTATGCATTATATAAAAATGACAGACAAGCTTCTAATACTCGTGATGTTTATCATGGTGGCACTTGTGTCTATATTAAAAATTCAATACCACACAAAAGAATTGACACTCCGAGTATGAGTAAACTCGAGGCAACAATCATTGAAATTTTCATTCAAAATTCGCCCTCCCTTGTAATGATCTCTGCTTATCTTCCACCAGGTGGAAATTTACCTGTGGTTGATTTTAACAAATTGCTCACCTTTTCCAACAATCTAATCATAGCTGGTGATTTAAATTGTCACCATCAGCATTGGCGTTGCCATAGATCAAACCCAGCTGGTCGTGGCCTTCTAAAATGGGCTCAGTGCGCCCAAATTAAAATTATTGCGCCGGATTTCCCTACTAGATATGGTTCACGGGGTGCCCCTTCATTCATTGATTTGGCACTCTTTCGAAACATCCCTTTTGGATATCACGTGACTGTTGAAAACTGTTTATCTTCAGATCACAACCCCGTAATCATAGATAACCCACCCGATATTGAGCTTAATGAAGATATTCTGAAAAGTATTTGCCCTGACAATCATCAGTTTATCGTTGCTGGGGACTTTAATTCAAAAAATAAAGAATGGGGATGTAGACAGACAAATAAAAATGGAAAAATTCTACATGATTTTATTACGAATCACCCCATTGCATTAGAGGCGCCAGCTGAATATACTTACCGGCCAAATGATCCTCGCAGAGCAGAGATTTTAGATCTCCTTCTTACTAATACTTCCTTTCCCATGACTATTGAAGTTCTCCACGAACTCACGTCTGATCATCTGCCAGTGGTTGCCACCCTAGGAGTCGCCAGGGATAAAAATGCAAATAAAATTAAACTCACTGACTGGAATCTCTATAAAGATATTCTTCAGATTAATCCCCCGAATATCGGTCCACTCAAAACCAGGAAAGTTGTTGACGTCGCAATTGAAAACTTGACTAATGGCGTCAAATCTGCCATTAATAATGCCTCAAAAGAAATTAGCAGAGCGCAATTCGCCAATTTTCTCCCCCGCAATATTAGAGATCTTATTTCCGCACGGAATAAATTACGCAAAAGATGGCATTTGACCTGGAGTCCATATGTTAAAAGAGACTAGAATAAATTAAACAGAGATATTAAAAAGAAAATTGCTGAATACCGTAACGAAGTTTGGGAAGAGAAACTTCTCAATCTCAACCCTGCTGACGGCTCTACTTGGAAATTTGCTAAAAACTTAAAACGCAAGCCTTGCAGCAATAGACCTATTTATTCGGACAATCACGTTGCCACCACCAATAGTGAAAAAGCACAGATCTTTGCTAATCATTTTGAACAACAATTTATGCCGAACAGAGAACCCAGAAACATCAATTTTACTTATGAAGTTTCCTATTTCATTAGAGACTGGCTAAATGCACCGACCGCTAGAAATCTTACCAAGTTCACTTCGCCTATTGAGGTTAAAGAAGTTATCAAAAGACTTAAAGCTAAGAAAGCACCTGGTTATGATACAATTAGCAACAACGCTATCAAAAATCTACCTGATAACTGTGTCACTAAATATACAAGCATCCTTAACGCATGTTTGAACATGAGCTATTTTCCCACTGCATGGAAGCATGCAAAAATGATTTTAATTCCAAAGCCCGGAAAAGACATCACAAAACCGGATGGTTACCGGCCCATTAGCCTGCTCGCCGGTTTTGCGAAAATTTTTGAACGAATTATACTTACCAGACTAAGACCATACTTATCTGTACTTCCACCTGAGCAGTTCGGTTTTCGCAGCCAACTTTCCACCACCAAGCAACTGATTAGATTGGTTGAGTTTTGCGGTGACGCACTGCACAAAAATCAAAATGTGGCTCTCCTCATGCTGGACGTGGCGAAAGCTTTCGACCGCGTCTGGCATGAAGGACTTATCTACAAATTAATTCATCACAATCTTGACAGAGAGATCATCTTGCTTATCGTCTCTTTCATTTCTAACAGGACTTTTTCAGTTTCCATAGGAGATGACTCTTCTTGTGTCAAACCAATAAATGCTGGAGTCCCCCAAGGATCAATTTTGGGACCCATTTTATATCTCCTTTACGTTGCAGACTTCCCTAATGTTGACAATGATCCTAACTATTTTCTTGGTTGCTACGCGGATGACACGGCTTTAGCCGTTAAGTCCGCTAGCGCCAAACATGCTATTTTCAAGCTACAACTACGCATGCCTGACATTGAAGAATGGTGCCAAAGATGGCGTATCTCTATTAATGCACAGAAATCAAACCTATTAATGATTAGGAAGAAACGCAGACTTATACAATTAAATGAAAATATTACACTGTTTGGGGAAACAGTCCCGCATGTTGAAGAAGCCACTTACTTAGGAGTCGTATTTAACAGACAACTCACCTGGAAAAATCATATCAAAAACTTGAAGAGAAAAGCTTACAGCATTATTAACTGCCTCAGGCCTTTACTTGGCAAATACTCCAGCCTGGATCTTCGCAGGAAAAGACTTCTATATATTACCATGATCAGGCCTATTTTAACTTATGCGTCGCCTGCATGGGCCACTGTAAAAGATAATGAAATTAACCAGTTACAGTTTATACAGAATAAAATGCTTAGACAAATGACTAATGTACATATGTACGTTAGTAACGTCACATTGCATCATGACTTTCAACTCCATTCAATTAAAGAACATCTGCACAAGCTGAATACACAATTTTTTAATAAAGCACTAAACTGTGACCATCTTGCTATATTTGATACTTTTAAGTATATTATCCTCTCTGACGACGAAAAACTGAGACCTCTCGCGGCTCACCTCACTCACGACTCTAATTTTCCAACATAATCAAGAATTGTAAATATTGTAAAGCATCTTGTAATTTATATTATTTTTTTACTTTATGATTGTATCTTTATTTTAAAAGTTGTATTTATTTATGTATTTTGTATTTATGTTTCTCGTTATTGCACATGATGACTTACACACTACCCGTCTGTCCATGATCGTCTCCTTGCTTGGTCTGCGATGTTGGCCCCCTTTTTACCAACTACCTCTCTAAACTGATGATTGTACTACTGCGATGTGCCTTCATGGTAATTTATGGAGCCAGACAAGCGGCCATGTGCTGCATTCTGGCAATATACAAACAGTCAGTCAGTCAGTAATCATAGAGATTTTTCGGCATCATTCTCAGGGTTGCCTTCGCTTGCGAAGGACGTAATCGTGGGGAGTTCCGCCAAATCCAAATCGCCGTTTTCACGCTTCGATGAGCACGGACACGTGCTAACGCAGTGACGGTTATTCGGATTATGATTATGCCTTGCTTATCTTGCCATATTCTTGCTATCACGCCTAATTGCTGAGTGTTTACTGCTATTTGATTGTTTCCTTGCTGGATTTCAACTCACATAGTTACTCCCTAGCTCTCACTGTCAGGTGATTGTCAGGAGCCTTGTGAGTTTCCGCCCGCCCATCTGTCTGCCGGGACGCCGTCGAGCGGGCCCGGTTCCAGGGCGCGGGTCTTACTGCGTACTTGGGCGCTGCGAATTTTTGGATTTTTCGGACCGATCATGGACAGAATTAGCCTAGTTTTTGAGCAGCTCATTGAAGAGCTAGAACATAAGCGTTGCGATGATGGTGCGCTTACTTGCGAACAAGAACGTGACTACAAATTCTACGTGCACATGCTTACATGCATCAACGCATACTTAGCTGACAGAAATAGTAATACTAATAAAACGAAACATACACAAAAAACTGACGAAGCTGATAAAATAAGTGACAACGAACGTTCGCGCAGTCCACTAACATTTAATGATAATGACCAAACAAACTCCGAAAAAGAAATTACACTCGATCAGGAATCTAGTTCTGACGAAGAATTTTATACTAAACGAAGAGGCGACCAGACAGTACGCACCAGATCGGCAAAACCGCCGGCGAAAAAGCAAAAACAAGATATGCCGACTGACTTACCACTTGCCACTAGGCACATTAACTCTGATATTATTGATAAGAAATCTAATGATGACACACAATCAAAAGATAAACAACATGAGTCAACAGAAAATAGCAAACACCAACAGGGATTACCCCCTACTGCTGAAACCGAAAATGATACAATGGATACCACTGCTCCGGAAACGGAACACTCTCAAACCGAAACACACCCACAAAATAAAGACGAAAATGAGATAACTGACACAAACTTTGTCAGAAAATATAAAATTCCACCTATTACCATTAAAGTGACTAACAAGGTCTGGAATAATATCAGGAAAACCTTTCAAGAGCGTAATATTGAAGTAGATAGCCGTCAAACTCCTAAAGGCATTAGAATTATGACTAAAGATGACGAAGACTACAGGGTGATAGTTAAGCTGCTTCAAGCCGCAAAAATTGAACATCACTCATTTATCTTGCCACAAGATAAAGATATTAAAGTAGTCATTAGGGGACTACTTCATGATACAGAAATCAAAGAAATTAATGAGGAATTAAAATTTAAAAATTTCGTCGCTAGTTCTATCAAACAAATGACTAGCAGGAGAAATGGTGAGATTATTAAATTGCCTCTTTTCCTTGTTTCACTACCCAGAAAGGATAAATCGAAGGAAATACATAACATTACTAACCTATGCGGGCTTAGAGTAAGAATTGAAGATTATAAGGGTAGAGCTGGGCCCCTACAATGTTACCGTTGTCAGGGGTTCCACCACACTCAAGCAGGATGTTACTTTACGCCCAAATGTGTTCGGTGCGCTGAAGAACATTTATCTTATCTTTGCCCAAATAAAAATAAAGAAAAACCACCAAAATGTGCCAATTGCCTTCAAGAACATACATCGAATTTTAGAGGATGTGACAAATTCCCTAAGAAAAAACAAGAGAAAGTAAAAGCCTACACAAGCAGAGTAGTAGAAAGCAAAAGCTACGCACAAGCTCTCTCTACTGGAATATATTCTGACACGATTAGTGAAGCGAAAAAGGTGTTCGCCGACTTGGCTGAACTTGTTAATGTAATTAAAAGCTCAGGCTTTTTGCTTTCACAGCAAATTCAACAGACCAAAGCGGTAATTCAAGAAACTCATCAATCCGGAGACCATAATGGCCAATCACAACATTAATAAGGCCCCCATTCGAGCAGTTTTTTGGAATGCTCACAGCATTCTTAAAAAAATCACGGAACTACACAATTTCCTCACTACTCATGAGATTGACATCGCTTTAATTTCTGAGACTTACGCCACTCCGTGTAAGAACATAAATATTAATAATTATCGCACATATAGATGTGATCGCTTGAATCAAAGAGGTGAAGGAGTCGCAATCTATGTACGTAACTCCCTGCAATCTTGTTTTATTTCCGATAAAAGAAACTCCACAAATGAAATGGTCACAGTTTCAATATTACTACCTTACATAGGGACTGTTTATTTTAGTGCTTTTTACAACCCACCCGATATTGAGCTTAATGAAGATATTCTGAAAAGTATTTGCCCTGACAATCATCAGTTTATCGTTGCTGGGGACTTTAATTCAAAAAATAAAGAATGGGGATGTAGACAGACAAATAAAAATGGAAAAATTCTACATGATTTTATTACGAATCACCCCATTGCATTAGAGGCGCCAGCTGAATATACTTACCGGCCAAATGATCCTCGCAGAGCAGAGATTTTAGATCTCCTTCTTACTAATACTTCCTTTCCCATGACTATTGAAGTTCTCCACGAACTCACGTCTGATCATCTGCCAGTGGTTGCCAACCTAGGAGTCGCCAGGGATAAAAATGCAAATAAAATTAAACTCACTGACTGGAATCTCTATAAAGATATTCTTCAGATTAATCCCCCGAATATCGGTCCACTCAAAACCAGGAAAGATGTTGACGTTGCAATTGAAAACTTGACTAATGGCGTCAAATCTGCCATTAATAATGCCTCAAAAGAAATTAGCAGAGAGCAATTCGCCAATTTTCTCCCCCGCAATATTAGAGATCTTATTTCCGCACGGAATAAATTACGCAAAAGATGGCATTTGACCTGGAGTCCATATGTTAAAAGAGACTGGAATAAATTAAACAGAGATATTAAAAAGAAAATTGCTGAATACCGTAACGAAGTTTGGGAAGAGAAACTTCTCAATCTCAACCCTGCTGACGGCTCTATTTGGAAATTTGCTAAAAACTTAAAACGCAAGCCTTGCAGCAATAGACCTATTTATTCGGACAATCACGTTGCCACCACCAATAGTGAAAAAGCACAGATCTTTGCTAATCATTTTGAACAACAATTTATGCCGAACAGAGAACCCAGAAACATCAATTTTACTTATGAAGTTTCCTATTTCATTAGAGACTGGCTAAATGCACCGACCGCTAGAAATCTTACCAAGTTCACTTCGCCTATTGAGGTTAAAGAAGTTATCAAAAGACTTAAAGCTAAGAAAGCACCTGGTTATGATACAATTAGCAACAACGCTATCAAAAATCTACCTGATAACTGTGTCACTAAATATACAAGCATCCTTAACGCATGTTTGAACATGAGCTATTTTCCCACTGCATGGAAGCATGCAAAAATGATTTTAATTCCAAAGCCCGGAAAAGACATCACAAAACCGGATGGTTACCGGCCCATTAGCCTGCTCGCCGGTTTTGCGAAAATTTTTGAACGAATTATACTTACCAGACTAAGACCATACTTATCTGTACTTCCACCTGAGCAGTTCGGTTTTCGCAGCCAACTTTCCACCACCAAGCAACTGATTAGATTGGTTGAGTTTTGCGGTGACGCACTGCACAAAAATCAAAATGTGGCTCTCCTCATGCTGGACGTGGCGAAAGCTTTCGACCGCGTCTGGCATGAAGGACTTATCTACAAATTAATTCATCACAATCTTGACAGAGAGATCATCTTGCTTATCGTCTCTTTCATTTCTAACAGGACTTTTTCAGTTTCCATAGGAGATGACTCTTCTTGTGTCAAACCAATAAATGCTGGAGTCCCCCAAGGATCAATTTTGGGACCCATTTTATATCTCCTTTACGTTGCAGACTTCCCTAATGTTGACAATGATCCTAACTATTTTCTTGGTTGCTACGCGGATGACACGGCTTTAGCCGTTAAGTCCGCTAGCGCCAAACATGCTATTTTCAAGCTACAACTACGCATGCCTGACATTGAAGAATGGTGCCAAAGATGGCGTATCTCTATTAATGCACAGAAATCAAACCTATTAATGATTAGGAAGAAACGCAGACTTATACAATTAAATGAAAATATTACACTGTTTGGGGAAACAGTCCCGCATGTTGAAGAAGCCACTTACTTAGGAGTCGTATTTAACAGACAACTCACCTGGAAAAATCATATCAAAAACTTGAAGAGAAAAGCTTACAGCATTATTAACTGCCTCAGGCCTTTACTTGGCAAATACTCCAGCCTGGATCTTCGCAGGAAAAGACTTCTATATATTACCATGATCAGGCCTATTTTAACTTATGCGTCGCCTGCATGGGCCACTGTAAAAGATAATGAAATTAACCAGTTACAGTTTATACAGAATAAAATGCTTAGACAAATGACTAATGTACATATGTACGTTAGTAACGTCACATTGCATCATGACTTTCAACTCCATTCAATTAAAGAACATCTGCACAAGCTGAATACACAATTTTTTAATAAAGCACTAAACTGTGACCATCTTGCTATATTTGATACTTTTAAGTATATTATCCTCTCTGACGACGAAAAACTGAGACCTCTCGCGGCTCACCTCACTCACGACTCTAATTTTCCAACATAATCAAGAATTGTAAATATTGTAAAGCATCTTGTAATTTATATTATTTTTTTACTTTATGATTGTATCTTTATTTTAAAAGTTGTATTTATTTATGTATTTTGTATTTATGTTTCTCGTTATTGCACATGATGACTTACACACTACCCGTCTGTCCATGATCGTCTCCTTGCTTGGTCTGCGATGTTGGCCCCCTTTTTACCAACTACCTCTCTAAACTGATGATTGTACTACTGCGATGTGCCTTCATGGTAATTTATGGAGCCAGACAAGCGGCCATGTGCTGCATTCTGGCAATATACAAACAGTCAGTCAGTCAGTAATCATAGAGATTTTTCGGCATCATTCTCAGGGTTGCCTTCGCTTGCGAAGGACGTAATCGTGGGGAGTTCCGCCAAATCCAAATCGCCGTTTTCACGCTTCGATGAGCACGGACACGTGCTAACGCAGTGACGGTTATTCGGATTATGATTATGCCTTGCTTATCTTGCCATATTCTTGCTATCACGCCTAATTGCTGAGTGTTTACTGCTATTTGATTGTTTCCTTGCTGGATTTCAACTCACATAGTTACTCCCTAGCTCTCACTGTCAGGTGATTGTCAGGAGCCTTGTGAGTTTCCGCCCGCCCATCTGTCTGCCGGGACGCCGTCGAGCGGGCCCGGTTCCAGGGCGCGGGTCTTACTGCGTACTTGGGCGCTGCGAATTTTTGGATTTTTCGGACCGATCATGGACAGAATTAGCCTAGTTTTTGAGCAGCTCATTGAAGAGCTAGAACATAAGCGTTGCGATGATGGTGCGCTTACTTGCGAACAAGAACGTGACTACAAATTCTACGTGCACATGCTTACATGCATCAACGCATACTTAGCTGACAGAAATAGTAATACTAATAAAACGAAACATACACAAAAAACTGACGAAGCTGATAAAATAAGTGACAACGAACGTTCGCGCAGTCCACTAACATTTAATGATAATGACCAAACAAACTCCGAAAAAGAAATTACACTCGATCAGGAATCTAGTTCTGACGAAGAATTTTATACTAAACGAAGAGGCGACCAGACAGTACGCACCAGATCGGCAAAACCGCCGGCGAAAAAGCAAAAACAAGATATGCCGACTGACTTACCACTTGCCACTAGGCACATTAACTCTGATATTATTGATAAGAAATCTAATGATGACACACAATCAAAAGATAAACAACATGAGTCAACAGAAAATAGCAAACACCAACAGGGATTACCCCCTACTGCTGAAACCGAAAATGATACAATGGATACCACTGCTCCGGAAACGGAACACTCTCAAACCGAAACACACCCACAAAATAAAGACGAAAATGAGATAACTGACACAAACTTTGTCAGAAAATATAAAATTCCACCTATTACCATTAAAGTGACTAACAAGGTCTGGAATAATATCAGGAAAACCTTTCAAGAGCGTAATATTGAAGTAGATAGCCGTCAAACTCCTAAAGGCATTAGAATTATGACTAAAGATGACGAAGACTACAGGGTGATAGTTAAGCTGCTTCAAGCCGCAAAAATTGAACATCACTCATTTATCTTGCCACAAGATAAAGATATTAAAGTAGTCATTAGGGGACTACTTCATGATACAGAAATCAAAGAAATTAATGAGGAATTAAAATTTAAAAATTTCGTCGCTAGTTCTATCAAACAAATGACTAGCAGGAGAAATGGTGAGATTATTAAATTGCCTCTTTTCCTTGTTTCACTACCCAGAAAGGATAAATCGAAGGAAATACATAACATTACTAACCTATGCGGGCTTAGAGTAAGAATTGAAGATTATAAGGGTAGAGCTGGGCCCCTACAATGTTACCGTTGTCAGGGGTTCCACCACACTCAAGCAGGATGTTACTTTACGCCCAAATGTGTTCGGTGCGCTGAAGAACATTTATCTTATCTTTGCCCAAATAAAAATAAAGAAAAACCACCAAAATGTGCCAATTGCCTTCAAGAACATACATCGAATTTTAGAGGATGTGACAAATTCCCTAAGAAAAAACAAGAGAAAGTAAAAGCCTACACAAGCAGAGTAGTAGAAAGCAAAAGCTACGCACAAGCTCTCTCTACTGGAATATATTCTGACACGATTAGTGAAGCGAAAAAGGTGTTCGCCGACTTGGCTGAACTTGTTAATGTAATTAAAAGCTCAGGCTTTTTGCTTTCACAGCAAATTCAACAGACCAAAGCGGTAATTCAAGAAACTCATCAATCCGGAGACCATAATGGCCAATCACAACATTAATAAGGCCCCCATTCGAGCAGTTTTTTGGAATGCTCACAGCATTCTTAAAAAAATCACGGAACTACACAATTTCCTCACTACTCATGAGATTGACATCGCTTTAATTTCTGAGACTTACGCCACTCCGTGTAAGAACATAAATATTAATAATTATCGCACATATAGATGTGATCGCTTGAATCAAAGAGGTGGAGGAGTCGCAATCTATGTACGTAACTCCCTGCAATCTTGTTTTATTTCCGATAAAAGAAACTCCACAAATGAAATGGTCACAGTTTCAATATTACTACCTTACATAGGGACTGTTTATTTTAGTGCTTTTTACAACCCACCCGATATTGAGCTTAATGAAGATATTCTGAAAAGTATTTGCCCTGACAATCATCAGTTTATCGTTGCTGGGGACTTTAATTCAAAAAATAAAGAATGGGGATGTAGACAGACAAATAAAAATGGAAAAATTCTACATGATTTTATTACGAATCACCCCATTGCATTAGAGGCGCCAGCTGAATATACTTACCGGCCAAATGATCCTCGCAGAGCAGAGATTTTAGATCTCCTTCTTACTAATACTTCCTTTCCCATGACTATTGAAGTTCTCCACGAACTCACGTCTGATCATCTGCCAGTGGTTGCCACCCTAGGAGTCGCCAGGGATAAAAATGCAAATAAAATTAAACTCACTGACTGGAATCTCTATAAAGATATTCTTCAGATTAATCCCCCGAATATCGGTCCACTCAAAACCAGGAAAGATGTTGACGTTGCAATTGAAAACTTGACTAATGGCGTCAAATCTGCCATTAATAATGCCTCAAAAGAAATTAGCAGAGAGCAATTCGCCAATTTTCTCCCCCGCAATATTAGAGATCTTATTTCCGCACGGAATAAATTACGCAAAAGATGGCATTTGACCTGGAGTCCATATGTTAAAAGAGACTGGAATAAATTAAACAGAGATATTAAAAAGAAAATTGCTGAATACCGTAACGAAGTTTGGGAAGAGAAACTTCTCAATCTCAACCCTGCTGACGGCTCTATTTGGAAATTTGCTAAAAACTTAAAACGCAAGCCTTGCAGCAATAGACCTATTTATTCGGACAATCACGTTGCCACCACCAATAGTGAAAAAGCACAGATCTTTGCTAATCATTTTGAACAACAATTTATGCCGAACAGAGAACCCAGAAACATCAATTTTACTTATGAAGTTTCCTATTTCATTAGAGACTGGCTAAATGCACCGACCGCTAGAAATCTTACCAAGTTCACTTCGCCTATTGAGGTTAAAGAAGTTATCAAAAGACTTAAAGCTAAGAAAGCACCTGGTTATGATACAATTAGCAACAACGCTATCAAAAATCTACCTGATAACTGTGTCACTAAATATACAAGCATCCTTAACGCATGTTTGAACATGAGCTATTTTCCCACTGCATGGAAGCATGCAAAAATGATTTTAATTCCAAAGCCCGGAAAAGACATCACAAAACCGGATGGTTACCGGCCCATTAGCCTGCTCGCCGGTTTTGCGAAAATTTTTGAACGAATTATACTTACCAGACTAAGACCATACTTATCTGTACTTCCACCTGAGCAGTTCGGTTTTCGCAGCCAACTTTCCACCACCAAGCAACTGATTAGATTGGTTGAGTTTTGCGGTGACGCACTGCACAAAAATCAAAATGTGGCTCTCCTCATGCTGGACGTGGCGAAAGCTTTCGACCGCGTCTGGCATGAAGGACTTATCTACAAATTAATTCATCACAATCTTGACAGAGAGCTCATCTTGCTTATCGTCTCTTTCATTTCTAACAGGACTTTTTCAGTTTCCATAGGAGATGACTCTTCTTGTGTCAAACCAATAAATGCTGGAGTCCCCCAAGGATCAATTTTGGGACCCATTTTATATCTCCTTTACGTTGCAGACTTCCCTAATGTTGACAATGATCCTAACTATTTTCTTGGTTGCTACGCGGATGACACGGCTTTAGCCGTTAAGTCCGCTAGCGCCAAACATGCTATTTTCAAGCTACAACTACGCATGCCTGACATTGAAGAATGGTGCCAAAGATGGCGTATCTCTATTAATGCACAGAAATCAAACCTATTAATGATTAGGAAGAAACGCAGACTTATACAATTAAATGAAAATATTACACTGTTTGGGGAAACAGTCCCGCATGTTGAAGAAGCCACTTACTTAGGAGTCGTATTTAACAGACAACTCACCTGGAAAAATCATATCAAAAACTTGAAGAGAAAAGCTTACAGCATTATTAACTGCCTCAGGCCTTTACTTGGCAAATACTCCAGCCTGGATCTTCGCAGGAAAAGACTTCTATATATTACCATGATCAGGCCTATTTTAACTTATGCGTCGCCTGCATGGGCCACTGTAAAAGATAATGAAATTAACCAGTTACAGTTTATACAGAATAAAATGCTTAGACAAATGACTAATGTACATATGTACGTTAGTAACGTCACATTGCATCATGACTTTCAACTCCATTCAATTAAAGAACATCTGCACAAGCTGAATACACAATTTTTTAATAAAGCACTAAACTGTGACCATCTTGCTATATTTGATACTTTTAAGTATATTATCCTCTCTGACGACGAAAAACTGAGACCTCTCGCGGCTCACCTCACTCACGACTCTAATTTTCCAACATAATCAAGAATTGTAAATATTGTAAAGCATCTTGTAATTTATATTATTTTTTTACTTTATGATTGTATCTTTATTTTAAAAGTTGTATTTATTTATGTATTTTGTATTTATGTTTCTCGTTATTGCACATGATGACTTACACACTACCCGTCTGTCCATGATCGTCTCCTTGCTTGGTCTGCGATGTTGGCCCCCTTTTTACCAACTACCTCTCTAAACTGATGATTGTACTACTGCGATGTGCCTTCATGGTAATTTATGGAGCCAGACAAGCGGCCATGTGCTGCATTCTGGCAATATACAAACAGTCAGTCAGTCAGTAATCATAGACCTTAACTGTACTATTTTCAATCAAAATTCTCCGGCACTCGTCTCTACAAACTGGGACAATTTTCGTTTCAAACTTAAAAGTAAAAATTTGCCCTCCCTTGAAATTAAATCCAGCCATGATATAGACTCGGCAGTTGATCACTTAACGACCATTTTAACAGATACTTATAAGGAAGTATCTAAACCCATCCTCAGACCCAATTTTCGTAAATTACCTCAAGAAATTAAGCTCAAAATTAAAGAAAAGAATAAAGTACGGAGACTTTGGCAAAGAAATAGAAATCCTGGATTAAAAATTCAACTCCGTGCTCTCCAAAATGAGATCAAGGCATCATGTGACCATTTCTTCCAATCACAATACACGAATTACATTCAGTCCCTAACGACCAATGATAACAGTCTTTGGCGCGCATCAGCCCGCCTACGCAAACACAAATCTAACATTCCGTCCTTAGCTACGGACGCAGCGGTGGCTCACACAGACGCTGAGAAATCCGAATTAATTGCGGATTCTCTTCAAACTCAATTTACACCACATAATGAAGGAATTTTTGCGAACATCGCAAATTCTTTCCCACAAGATGTTGAACGTTTCCTCTCCTCGCCTTTCGCGAGAGAAATACACTATACATCCATGAGCGAGGTAAGTGAATACATTACCAAGCTCAAACCCAAAAAAGCCCCTGGTATGGACTCTATTTCTAATCGTATGATTAAAAATTTACCCACCAATTATCTATTTTTCTTAGTAATGCTTATAAATTTTATGATACAGCATTGCTATTTTCCTCAAAGCTGGAAACAAGCACTTATTGTGCCTATTCCAAAACCAGGCCAAAGCCTTTCTAACCCTCAAAATTATAGACCTATCAGCCTCCTATCCAAGGCCCAAGGCGATATTTTCCGGAGTACCTTTGCAACTTAATGCAATTACCTCCACAACTTCGTTAAGGAGAACTGAGGTGATTAAAACAAAGCACTGGCTGAAGGGTAATGAAGGAGACCATTAAGGGTTTACGGGGAAGGAAGTGAATAAGGAGTCCACACTATGGACGATAAATTCTTTCTGCTTTCAACCTGTTTTACTAGGTTGAAAGAGAGAGAGGTGATGAATGAAGGCGAATTCCTGAATGCGTTGCATTAATGGAATCGGAAAGATTGGAAGACAATCAGCCGGGAAACATAATTTTCCAGGGCTTGGGAAAGGTATTTTAGGTAATACAAAAAAACCGCAGTAGTTGCTAATGCCTTGGGGATGGGCTGGGGGGGGAGAGAGTCTTGCGACTAAAGCTCGGAGCAAGGGATGGTGGAACGAAAAGAAGGGGGGAAAAGGATTCAAGAGGCGAAAAAGTTCTCCTACCGCCCGTGGCGAGAGAAGAATAGGAGCAACTTTTGAAGCGGAAAGAACCGTGAAGAAAGTTAACTGTAGAAAAGACGGAGAAGTTTTAGGATAGTTAAAGGGAAGGGAAGCTAGGAAAAGTGTTTTAAGTTGGAGAGGAGAGGTGGATTAAAAAAGAGAAAGAAATGAAAAATTGGGACAGGATTAACCAAAATTACCTGATTGCAGAAAATGTTTGAAGATATGCAAGCCTGTATATATGCAGATTGCTGGAACAAAAATTCATGGAATAAAAGTGTTTTGAGTAGCATATGAGGGAGTTAGGTTTTAAAGATTAGAATATTAATTTAAATTTGAATAATTAAATAGTTTAAGTTAAATGATAATAATATAGAAACTTTAAATCTATTGTATTTCTGACTTTTAATTGTCTGGACCGTGTTTTATGAAAAGATGAGGTCTTGGCAAGTGGAGGAGCATGTTACCTATAGCAGCACGGATATAAAACCGAGAAACGAGGCCGAATTAGGTCCGGCGGGCATGTGGAAGTATAGAAATAGTTAAGAGTCGCCGGGTTAGGCCCGTGAAGTGCTTGTTAATTTAAAAAAATTTTTAGAAAGAATTCCTAGTCAAGCAGACACCTCCGCTTTGGCTTCCTAGGAAAGATGTTAAAAGTTCTATCAAGAACGCTCCTAGGTCGCTTAGCTGAGCTGGGCTCAGCTGGATCATAAGCAGGAAGTGAATGCAAGACTGGGTTTTCGATCTGTGTTAATCTATTAAAGAATTTGGTACGAATTTTGCCGGAAAAAGGCATCAAGGGGTAGAATTTTGAGATCGTTATGAAGCACTTCATTACGGACGAAATAATGAGCATTTGTCAGAATACGAAGCGTGACGCTCTGGAATACTTGAATTTTCTTCAGGTGGCTATTGGCAGCAGTTGACCAGACGACAGCAGCGTACGTCAGGATCGGTAGAATGGTACTCTTGTATAAAAGGATCTTATTATTGAGGGAGAGGTTGCTGGTTCTTTTGAGGAGAGACATCAGTTGGGTTCTTGTAGTTCTTGCTTTGGAGATGGCATAATTGATGTGGGTATTCCAGAGCAGCTTCGCATCTAGATAAACTCCCAGATATTTGTAGGATTCCACCCAGGGTACATTTTCTTCAAATAATCTGAGTGGAGGGAGTTGACTATGGACATTCCTCTTTCTGGAAAAGAAAACTGTGGCGGCACTTTTTGCGACATTAATTTTGATTTTCCAGGTAATGAGCCAGGACTCCAAGTCTGTTAAATACAGCTGTAGGTGATTGAGAGTGGCATGTAATGTTGAGTGCTGTGAGATGATGGCTGTGTCGTCTGCATAGAGTGCTAGATCGACACTTGGTGTTTGTGGTATGTCATTTACATACAAGTTGAAGAGCGTAGCGCTAAGAATTCCTCCCTGAGGCACCCCAGCCAGGATAGGGCGAGGAGAAGAGACAGAATATTTAACTTTAACAGAAAAGGTACGATTCGTGAGGTAAGAGTACATTATGTGCACAAAATTAGCCGAAATTTCAAGTCGCATGAGCTTGAATAAAATTCCGATATGCCAACATCTGTCGAAAGCCTTTGCTACGTCTAAATAAACAATAGCTGTAGGCTTTCCACTGCGAGATCCTGTATGAATGATTTCAACTACCCTCAGTAGCTGGGCCTGAGTTGAGTGTTTAGCACGAAAGCCGAATTGCTGAGGAATAATAATATTTCGGTTTCGGCAGAAATCATTCAGGTATCTAAGCAGTATAGCTTCGTAAATTTTACTAAGTGAAGACAGAAGGCTGATCGGCCTATAATTTTGGGGGACCTTTGGGTCCATTCCAGGTTTTAGAATAGGAATGACTAATGCATTCTTCCAGCTATGGGGATAATATTTTAGCCTTAGCATTGAATTTATCAAAACTGCTAGGTAAAATATGAATTTTATTGGTAAATTTTTAATCATGCGATTAGAAATCCTATCCAGGCCAGGTGCTTTTGCGGGGGTGAGATTTTTGATAAAAGCACAAATCTCAGTCATTGTTGTGGTGATGGGTTCCTCAGAATTTGTATCTGAGGAGAGAAATTCTTCAACTTGGTGTTGGACTTCATGCGTGTGCTCTGCACAGGAATCGAACATGAGTCCAGTGTTAGGTGAAAATTGTGTTTGAAGGCTGTCTGCTATGCGTTCAGCCTTTTCGGTGTCTGTTAATGCCATCCGGTCGTTGACCGTGCCCATTAGGGGGGGAATGTCGTGCTTTGGTTTGCGAAGCCGTGCGCTAGCAACCCAGAGGCTATTATCGGAAGTCTTTAAGGACTTAAGATAGTTTGCGTATTTTTCGTCTGTGTATTTCTTAATGTCAGACTTGATCTCATTCTGGATCCTTCGCAGTTGTACTCGAAAGTTTTCCAAACGTGTATTTTGCCAGTCTCTGCGAAGGCGGTTTTTAATTTTGATTTTATCTTTAATGTGATCAGGTAATTTATAATAATTTTGCCTGAATTTGGGTTTGGAAGCAGCTGTAAATGCGCTTCCTAGGGTTTGGTTGAGCCTGTCAATGGCTATGTCAACCTCCTGATTATCGTGAATTTTGATAGGGGGGAGAATACCATTTTCCAAGACATACCGAAAGTTGTCCCAATTTGTGGAGACTTGCGCCGGTAAATTTTGGTTAATTTTGGATGTTTTAAGGGTGAGGTGAACCGGATAATGGTCAGAGAACAATTCCGGAATCACTTCGATCGAATAATCTACTGGAATATTTTTAAATAAGGCCAGATCAATAATGGAAGGAGCACCTAACCCCCCAGGAAACTGGTAATGGGTAGGTGTGTTTGGCGCAATAATTTGGATACGGGCGTCCTGAGCCCAAATTTTGAGTTTATCGCCATAGTTGTTGGCAGTGACACAATCCCAACTTCTATGACGAGCATTTAAATCTCCTGCGATAATCAGGTTATTTGCAACACCACTTAATTTTCTGAGATCAGAGATAAATGCGGGTCCCTGTCTCGGAGGCATATAGCAGGACGCTACTGCTATTGGGGGACAATTTGGAATATGAATTTGTACTATAGTCGCTTCTAAGGCCTCCAGTGGTGGCGTAGGTATCCTAGAATGCTTTAGGGAGCGTTTTACATAAATGCTAGTACCGCCACTAGCACGAACAGTGTCACTGATGCATACCTCTCTGTCATTTCGGTAGCAGAAATAATTCGCGATGTTCGCGCTAAGTCCCTCAACCAGATGTGTCTCCTGAACGAGGAAGAGGTCCATGTGATGCTCATTAATAAAATCCCGGACTTCGTAAATCTTCTTCTTGATTCCATTAGCGTTCCAGTAGGAGATCAGGAGAGAATCTTCACTAGTTGCACAGTTGAACTTGAGGCCTTTAGTTTAAGAGGCCACAGTATGCCTCATAAATATAAAATGCTCTCTCAGGCCCCGTGGAGACATTTCGGAGCCTAGGGAGAGCATTTCTAAAAGCCTCGAGGAGGATCTTATGTTCTATACCGAATTCCGAGGCGATTTGGAAGACGCTCCGGAGGGTATCTGTGCAGCTTCCATCATCTACGGTCGGGGCTGGAGCCTGGGCCGGTGGAGTTGGCTGGAGAAGAGGACTCTGCTTCGGCGCTTGCTTCGGAGCTTGCTTCGGAGCTTGCTTCGTCGCTGGAGCTTGCTTCTGTTCCTTAGTAGATGATGGTAGTCCGGGATTTTTCCGTCCGGAAACCACATCACTAAATGAGGGATCCGTGCTGCTAAGTGGAGCTTTAACCGGAGCCGGTACAAATTTTGAAATCCCGCTATCCGATCTAATAGGGGGGTTTTATTTTTATTTGCTGGGTTTCGGGGACAGTGAAACCAGTTGGCTGCGTGCCGCCCAAGGCAGTTCGCGCAGGTGTTGGCTTCCTCCGGGTCTTTGGTGCATTGGTACGCGTAATGCGGGCCGGCGCACCTCAGACACCGGATTGGCAGTGTGCACACTGCGGAACTATGGAAGAAGCCTTGGCAGCGCCAACACTGGCTCGGTCCCTTCTTCCCAATATGTTTTTCGAACTTAATCTCAATGCCGAACATTGTAGTTTCTTTAAATATGTCATAGACATTTAAAGCAGGATTTAGTTGTACTAAAAATAATGGCATTGGATAGCGGGACCTGTGCCTACGGAGTTGGGTTACAGATATGACAGAATAACCTAGGAGTTGTAGTTCAGCCTTGATTTTATCTGCTTTTGCAGAGTTGGGTAAGCCGCGTAGAATTGCCTTTACGGGCCGATCCTGCTTAAGATTAAACGACTTATATTCGGCGCCCTGGTTATTTAAAATTTGGGCCACCGAACGATAATCTTCTTCGGTCTGCATTTCAATGCGGAGAAACTTACCCTTCATCCTACAGATGGCCGTAGGCACAGTAGCTTGTACTAAGGACGTAAGAAATTCAAAGTCTTTGGGCTCTACAAAGAAGAATGGAATTTTTCGCTTTGAATTCTTAGAGCTTTCAGTAGGGGGGGAAGTACCGTCGCCGGGTTGCTCCACAAGATCGTTTTTCTCTTCCACCCTAACCGCAGGTTGGGTGGGAGGCAATTCCTCCTCTGGTTGTTCACTCCAAAATGGAGGTAGGCTATTGTTTGATTGCGGTTTAGAAGGGGAATTTGGCGCACCACGTGCTACAAGATGGCGAGGAGGCCGCTGAAAACCTTCATCGTCAACTTTTCTAATTTTCTTATTTTTAGGAAAATCATTAGTATCTCGCGAATTTAAAGTTAATTTTTGAATCTTTTTAGCACTATGGAGGATTTTTTCTGCAGTTAACTTTGCAGGTTTTAGGATTGGGCTATTGGATTGATTTTTATCTAATTTTTGAGTTTTATCAGAATTAGCATTATTTTTTCCCGAGATAACATCTTTAGATAGTTCTTTGGCCGATTTGAGTAATTTCTTTATACATTCTTCCTCAGTTGGGGGAATGGCAAAGAGAGGCAGATTAAGGCGTTTAGCAAGAGTGGTAAGATTAAAAAGCGTTACCTTTGATTCTTGTTCCACGCACTTGAGATCGATGCTTGCAAGAGGAGTAGATCTTCGAGCCCTGGACAGATTCTGCTCCAAATCTGTAAATCTAGCCTTGAGTAGGTAGAGTTGCTTGATCTGGATAAGTAAATCGTCCGGATTCACCTCTGGAACTGGATCAGAGTCGGAGACAGGGACGGTCGTGTCCATCTCGGCGCTGGTATACGAGGGGTTGCCGGCCATAATTTCCGGCGTCGCGTCGCTGCAGGTGGCTTGTGGGGAGCTCATTGTTCGCACGTCCTCACTCGACGAGAGACACCCTGCTAATACCCTCCTATCCTTGTTATCTAAAATATACAAGTTTGTGTTACTTAAACGCCTGAATGATTTTCTCCGAAATCACAAAGTCCTGATTGATGAACAATTTGGATTTCGAGCAAAACACTGCACCACGCACCAGCTGCTGAGGACAGTGGAGTTCATTCACGAAGGGTTTCGTAACAAAATGCTTACTGGCGCTTTATTTCTTGACATAGCCAAAGCATTTGATAGGACTTGGCATATAGGAATTATAATCAAGCTCATACGACTTGACGTTTCGGCCCATTTAATTCATATAATTAATTCGTACCTCACTAATAGATCATTTTCTGTACGAGTTAATTCTTTCATTTCGACACCCCGTCCTATACTAAGCGGCGTCCCCCAAGGGTCACTTTTAGGCCCAATTTTGTTCAACATTTTCATAAATGGCATACTAAAATCACCTAGTATCACTCTTGCACTTTATGCAGATGATACGGCCATCCTAGCTCAACACAAACGCCTTGAAAACTTGGTCCAAATCATTCAGAGTTATCTCTCTAGCCTTGAGCACTGGCTCATCACTTGGAAAATAAAAATTAATGTTGCTAAATGCGCTGCTATGATATTCAAACGTAGCCCCCTCCCGTACCCTTCCATTAATATTAAATTCTTTGATGACTATGTTCCCTGGTGAAACTCTTACAAGTACCTAGGAGTTGTACTTGATTCAAAATTAACCTGGCGCCTTCACATTGAAAATGTTCTCAATAAAGCGAAAGGTGCTAAGGCCCAACTTTACCCATTTTTAGCTCGAGAGAGCCAACTGTCAATTAAAAACAAAATTCTTCTCTATACATCAATTATAAGACCTGTCTTCATATATGCATGTACAATCTGGGGTACTGCTGCAAAAACTCATGTCAAAAAACTTCAATCCTTTCAAAGTAAGACCCTACGTATGGCCCTGAATGCAGCCTGGTACGTCCGTACAGATGTGATTCATTCGGACCTAAATATTAAACCTGTAGATTACCATATTAAAAAGCTTAGTCAAAATTTATTCCTCAAAATTGAACAGATTGATAACCGAGCACTTCAGCGGATTCCAGCAAACGATCCTGCTATTCGCAGCTCACAGAAGAGACCGAGAGCCGTGATTGGCCGAGAGTTTGGCATCTATCCGCCATGCAAAAGGGCAAGACACGCCCTCTCAACTTCAGTTCCAGCCCCCGCGCCATGAAGGAAGGACGTCTCTTCAGCGAGCTGCCATATAATTGCTTATTACATCCTCTGCTACTACTATCAAGATCTTCAAGCAAAGTTATCAATCTGTTTACTTAAGAATCACATCTCCCGCAGATTTTAAATCTGCCTAAGAATATTTTCATCGCGATCTCAGTAATTATTTGCACTCTCCAACACAAGCCACATGCCAATGAGCCTATTAATCGTAAACTCTTTCCTATCCACTTTTTGCTTTAGTGTTTGTACTGTGTATAAAAATTATAAAAAACCAAAAAAAGTATAAAATATAAAATACAAAAAAATTTTAAAAACCTAAAAACTTATAAAAAAAATTATGAAACTTAAGTTTTTATTTCTCATCTCTATCCCTAAACTTTCTCGAGCCTGTGGCTCCCTCTAGTGTGCATCAAGTAAATCACTTATGCCAAATTTTTCCTATTTCTGCTCGCTTTTAGTAATTCTGATGTGGAGGTAGATGGTTTTGAACCATAGGCCCAAGGCCCAAGGCGATATTTTCCTGAGTACCTTTGCAACTTAATGCAATTACCTCCACAACTTCGTTAAGAGAACTGAAGTGATTAAGAAAAAGCACTGGCTAAAGGGTAATGAAGGAGACCATTAAGGGTTTACGGGGAAAGAAGTGAATTAGGAATTCTTTCTGCTTTCAACCTGTTTTACGAGATTGAAAGAGAGAGAGGTGATGAATGAAGGCGAATTCCTGAATGCGTTGCATTAATGGAATCGGAAAGATTGGAAGACAATCAGCCGGGAAACATAATTTTCCAGGGCTTGGGAAAGGTATATTAGGTAATACGGAAAACCGCAGTAGTTGCTAATGCCTTGGGGATGAGCTGGGGGGGAGAGAGTCTTGCGACTAAAGCTCGGAGCGAGGGAAGGATTAACGAAAAGAAGGGGGAAAAGGAATTCAAGAGGCGAAAAAGTTCTCCTACCGCCCGTGGCGAGGGAAGAATAGGAGCAACTTTTGATGCGGAAAGAACCGTGAAGAAAGTTAACTGTAGAAAAGACGGAGAAGTTTTTCAAGAGAGTTAAAGGAAAGGCAGGGGAGGAAAAATGGTTTAAGTTGGTGCGGAGAGATGGAGTAAAAAGGGAAAGGAATAAAAAATAGGGACAGGATTAAGCTGAATTACCTGATTGCAGATGATGTCTGAAGATATGCAAGCTTGTACATAGGCAGATTGCTGGAACAAAATTCATATAAAAAGTGTTTTGAGTAGCATATGAGGGAGTTAGATTTTAAAGATTACAATATTAATTTAAATTTGAATAATTAAGTATCTTAAGTTGAATGATAAAATAATATAGAAACGTTTAATCTATTGTGATTCTGGCTTTTAATTGTCTGGACCGTGTTTTAGGAAAAGATGAGGTCTTGGCAAGTGGAGGAGCATGTTACCTATAGCAGCACGGATATAAAACCGAGAAACGAGGCCGAATTAGGTCCGGGTCGACTGGTGTACTTGGTGCGTGTAGGACGCATGTGATTTTGCTCCGTGCCTCGTGTTCCTGAGTGCCATTTTCGACGCCATTTTGAGTTCGCTACTCACCTCGTGCTTTTTTTTTTCGTTCTTGGATTACTGTGATTGCTATGTGATTACAAGTTTTTTAGGTGTGTTTTGTGATATTGCAACGTGTGATTTGTGAATTTCTTTTCACTCATCATGAGTGAATGTGATAATAGTGCGATAATCATGGAAAAGGCTGCTCGGCAAATTGTTAATTTCTCGGAGGATTATATTGAATATGGAAACTCGGTTTTAGGTGGAAACTGGTGCGACATCCTTCACAAAGAGGACTTCGGACCTCGTGATTATATCGCCTGCGTGCAATTTTGTGATAAAATCAATGCGGATATTAATTCACAAGGTAGATATTGTGCAAACAGTCTACGGATTATGACTGATGACACCCAGAAGCAGATCGTGGAAGAAAATTACAGAAAGACCAGAGCTATTGCTGAAGGACTTATTTCTGCATGCACAGGTAAGTGCGAGTTCTTTAGTAGTCTGGATCCTGGTTTTGTAAATAGATTTAAGGAAAATGTAAACAATAGAAATCTTAATTTGTCTCATATTTCTGATATTTTGAATTCATGTAATGTTCTTGATGCCAATAATATTACTGACAGTGACAATAAACCTAAGCCCAAGGCTAGAAAAAACTCGGTCAAACGAGTCAAAAGGTCAATCAATGATATTAGGGATGACGAGGGTTTCATTCTTCCAAAGAATACCTCCCGCCCTGTTAAATTAATTAAAAATAATATTGATCTCCCTTTAGCTAATAAATTTGAAAAATTGTCTTGTACTAATAATGATGGTAATGAAAGCACGGAAAATAATTGTAATGATAATGAAGTTGTGATTATTGATATGGACACACAACAGGGTTCTGATAATGTCATACCACCTGCTCTGTCGCCAAAAATTCGGCCTATCATGGTAAAGCCTGAAATAAAATTTAGCGACTTTATTAAAATACTCAAAACGGACAGCAAAGCTGACTTCGTAGGCAAAGTCAGTGGGGAATTTCTAAAAATCTTCCCGGCCACAGAAAATGACCACAGGATTATTACCAGCTACCTGGATTCTAAAAAAGTGGATCACTATGTGATACTCACGAAACATGACAGACCAATCAAGGTAGTCATCAGAGGTTTGCCCATCGACTGCCCAGTAGAAGAAATAAGTGAAGCGCTGCAAGACGAAGGATTCAAGGTTCGAAGAGTCGCGCAAATGCACCGAATAAGAACCAGAGTTCCTATGCCACTCTATCAGGCCCAAATTAGCAATGCACCTGGTGTTGAGCAGGTGTATGACATTGTCAAACTCCTGGGTTTTTATGTAAAAGTAACTGCTTACCAATCTAACGGAAGTGTTGTGCAGTGTCACAACTGCCAGCACTTCCACCATTCTTCAGATAACTGTAAGTTTAAACCTAGATGCGTTAAGTGTGCTGGGCCACACAAATCTGTTGAATGCTCAGCCAAAAGGCTTGAAATAGTTAAATGCTGCAACTGCCTGCAAACGGGGCACACTGCTAACTACAGGGGGTGCCCTAAGTTCCCTGTCAATAATACTGTCAAAAACAAAAATGTTGGTTCTAATACCCTAAGTGCTCCCAAGCAGAGCGAAACCAATGTTCATAATGTTAATATATCAAACAGTCGTACTCATGCTGCGGCAGTTAAAAGTGTTAACGCTGTTAATTCAGAACATACTGTAAACAAGCCACTTACTAAGCCCCATAAAACTGCAAATGCTAAACCTCTGGTTGACTTTGCTCAAAATTGTAAGCCCTCTGAGGGAGGCTTTAGCGCTATTATGGACATTTTCGTACTATTAAAAGAGTTAAGCAGTGTTTTTAAAGGCCTATCAGTAGGCAATGTTATGAGTAAAGTTAGTGCCAGGCTGCCGGAGTTACGAGCAGCTAACAATGCGATTGATAAATTATTTGTTGTCTTCAACATTTGTGAGGATATATTTGGATCTAACACTGTACATAATGAATAATTTGAATAACTGTGTGCATATTTTTACATGGAATGCGAATGGACTATCCCGTAAAATTCATGAACTTCGGGATTTTGTAAATAAGTACGACCCTGATATCTTCTTCCTACAAGAGCACCGCCTTGGCCCTTCATCACCCATCTTTGTACAGAACTACGCTGTACACAGATACAACAGACCAGCTGCAGCTCAGAACCCACATGGCGGGGGCACTGCACTTCTTATTAAACGGTGCATCCCTCACAACCCTGTTCCAATTCCACGGCTTTCAGCTATTGAGGCCTCAGCCATCTCACTCATAACAAGCAATAATACAACATACATTTTTGTCTCCACGTACATTCCACCCGCACGCAGCCCTCAACTTGTCCGTATGGACTTGCAGGTCTTACTCTCACTTGGCACACATGTTATCATTGGTGGAGACCTTAACGCTAGACACCGCGCATGGAACTGCTACAATTCCAACGACATAGGACGTGTAGTTTTCAACTTGGCCAAATCGGCGAATCTACACATAGCAGCTCCTAAAACACCAACACGGTATACTGCCCGTTCCACTGGAATCCTGGATTTCTTCCTGCTCAGAAATACCAGCGTCCCGCTGGATATTTCTGTGCACGACGAGCTCTCTTCTGACCATAACCCGGTTAGACTGATTCTGAACGTCAGCAGCTATACTCCACCAGACACAAGAGTCTTTCGTACCGACTGGCGAGCCTTCGCCAAAACTCTAAACAACATGCATTACACTACCCCCACAGTACAATCAAGGGATGACATTGATAGTTTAATCAAGATACTCACTAATGATATTACTCAAGCCTACTCAGCAGCTAGAAAGCCTGTGCCGAAGGGGCACACTTATCGTAGCCCAGAACTCAGACTTCTCATCAAACAACGAAATGCAGCCAGACGACAATTCCAGAGGTCCCGCAACCGCGAGGACAAACAGCGATTCAATTGACTCTGCGACGAGGTCAGATCTCTACTCAACACACAGGCACAACACAGCTGGACCAGGTACCTTCAAAACCTCTCCACAGACGACAACTCGCTATGGAGAGCCATTAAAAGGTATACGAAATGCCGCAACAACATTCCGCCCCTTAAAGGGCCCCAAGGGATCCATTACACCGAAATTGAGAAAGCAGAACTTTTAGCGCAGCATCTGGAATCTCAATTTCGCACAAACAACATTCACGACACTGTCACTGAGAGCACTGTTCAACACTTTCATTCCACTTTTCCTACAAGCCCACGCACTGACAACATCATTCCAACCTTACCTTCAGAAGTCCTAGCTATTATCAAGAAACTCAAGAACAGGAAAAGCCCTGGCATCGATAACATCACCAACATCATGCTCAAGAAACTGCCAGTCAAAGTCATCTTCATCTTCACCAAGATCTGCAACATCCTACTAAAATGGCAATACTTTCCTGATTGCTGGAAAATAGCAAAAATCGTTCCTATACTGAAGCCCAAAAAGTCACCTAACAACCCAGAATCGTACAGGCCCATAAGCCTGCTGTCGTCCATAAGCAAAGTGTTTGAAGCAGTCCTGCTCCAAAGAATCAATGCACACCTGGACGACAACAACATTCTTATCCCTCATCAGTTCGGCTTCAGGAAGCAACTTTCCACTACAAACCAGCTTTACAGGGTTGTTGAGACTATCGCTGAAGGAATGGCCAACAAAAGAATCACAGGTGGAATCTTTCTTGATATAGCAAAGGCTTTTGATAGAGTCTGGTTGGAAGCACTCACATACAAGTTACATGTTCTGGGTTTCCCAGACTACATCATTACCATCACCAATTCTTACCTAACAGGTAGATCCTTTCTCGTTCACGTAGCAGGCACAAATTCAACTCTACACCCCATCCAAGCAGGGGTCCCTCAGGG